>NC_142251.1:20287180-20600601 GCF_052056855.1 Sturnus vulgaris | reverse complement strand
TCCTTCTGGAAGAACCATTTAATGTGTTGGTTCAGTCATGATATGAAAGGAAGATACAGAAAGTTGAAGTGGAATTGAGCATCACAAAACAACTGTGCTAAATATTAAATTAATTAATAAATAATTATAGTTTGCAATGTCATTTCATGCATAAATAGTGGTCAGTGAAGGATGCCTCGTTCCTGTCATGCTGTGTAAGACACAGAAACAACCAGTTCTATACCTACTTGAAAATATATATTCTCTTTTTCTGAAAAAATAAGCTTAGTGTCTTCCTACTTAGTGCATTTCACTGCTGCAGAAGGATCTGTTGAGCAGATCCATCGATCTGTCCTGCATTTGGGCAGCCCTTCACATCTGGCCACCATGTCCAACACGTGGCAATGGGCTTCCCAAACTTGCAGGGCCACAGTGCTCTCCATGCCCCAAGCCACCCTAGGTGCTCTCCAATGCAACCTGCAGAGGGATTCAGAAAATTGTAACCTTCTTGGCGTAGATGAGTGCTGGGAAGCAGAGCAGCTCAGCAGGTGTGTTGTGTTTTCACATGTCCCTCACTGTTTTCATAAGGCTGCAATGGGGCTTTGTGCAGAAGGTGTCCTGGAAGCACCAGGCATCAGCCTGTGCCTGTGGCAGCCAAGCTGTAATTTATCTGACACGCCTTTGTGACTTTCCTCTCAATTCCAAAGTAAATGGCTTCTCACATCATTCAAATGCACAACCAGGTTATCAGTAGCTGCCACTTTTCAGCCTAGCAGCACAAAAAGGACATAAAATGCCACTTGCCCTTAACATCGTTCTCTATGTGCTTCTCTCAGCATGCCCAGCAGTGAGTTTCCTGGCTCCCCTTGGCCCTCTGGTGAATCAAACTCAGAAGTGTTCTGACTAGCTGAAGAGGAAAATATTCATTATAAGCAGGTCATATGCCATTTAAACTTCCTCTGATCATGCAGCCATATCAATCAGTGTACTAATTCTCCCGCAGGAGTGGATGCAAATTCTCCTGGTCTAAGTGAACCAGCCTTGAAAGCATTGGTTTCAAAGAATTTTAATATGAAGCTTTTCCAGATAGAACTGATTTGTGAGACTCTTTTAGTAAACAAAGTGGAGAATTATGAGTCTGCTTCCAAGTCTTCAAAGGATTCTGTAACATTGGGCTCAGCAGTTCACAGGTCTTTACAGACATTTACAGGTCAGCTGAACAAAGAATCCCTTTTCTGTATTGTTGGTCTTGCCCAGCTGCATTTGTTTACTGTCACAACACCTTTGTTCAGTTTGATTAAGATAGATTTAGCTCACTCTGCACAGATGTGCTGATAAAGTCTATATACAAACGATGTGAAGGAAGGCCTCAGTTTGTCTGGTTGAAGCCACTGTATTTTTTTAATTGATGTCTTTACCATCTTGAGTTTGGTCCCCTCTTTAAGCAGAGGTTTAGGTTGCAGTTAACCATTTTCCCCCTCAGCTGTTAAATAAGAGTCATTTCCCACCAAAAATTCATTGTTACCATCTTCATCATGAAAGCACTCCCAAAACTTGTTTTTCAACCATTCTTGCATGTAGAGCATTATTGGTATTTGAACCAATTTGTTTTCCTTTGTAAGGATTTTTTTTGCATTTCATTTTGATTTCTGACCTTTTTCAGAGATGATAGTTTATGTTGAGATTATGATTCTGATAGATGGTGACATTTTCTAAGTTGGTGGGGTCACTAAAGGGACATTTTCTTGAAACAAACATTAATTTTTTGGTCCCACAATACACTCTTCAGATGGGCATTGCAGGCAGCTGCTTCCAAGCATGAAGAAACATTTCAAAACTATCAAAATAATTCTACTTTCAAAAATATTAACAATGCAGCTTTCCAGTGACAAAATTCTAAGTATGATGTTGTGAACAGTACTGCATCCAGTTATTTATTCTGGATGGCCATCCAACAAGATCACTTCATCCCTCTTTGTCTTTCACAGCCAATTCAATGTTGACAGCATGGACAGCTCTGTGCACTAGGCCATCTCCATGTTAGTACCATTGTTCTGAACCAGGAGTGCAAAGTTTTCAGTACATTAAAATGAACACAAAACCTATTGAGGACTGCAGCTCTCTGTTATCTTGGAAACAATTATATATTTTCATTTGAGAGAATATCAAGTTATTACAGCAGTGTCAAATTATTTTGAAGAGAAAGTGAATTGCCCTGTTTCATTTGTTAAAATGTATTTGTGTGACTCATCTGCTGTTGTTATCACTCAAACCATTATTAATAGTAGTGGTGCATTTAATGAACACCTCCTTATTTTGTAGCACTGGAGAACTTCATTGAACAGTGAAGCACAAAGTCTTGGATTCTGTTTTGTCTTGGGAGAGAATGTGCTCAAAGGCTAGCTGAGACAGGTAAAATTTTTACTTGTTAAATAGATACTTTTCTGAGGGCTTTGTAAGAGGGCTTTATTTATAGCTAGTGCATGGGACAATTAAAACAGTTTTGAGAAGGCTCTAACAAGTGACTAACTGTAAAGATAAATTGGGAGTTTATTTTCCTTTTTTGTTTCAAAATACAAGTATTAATATTGCACAACATCGATTACACTATTCTGGAGAGCATGCTTTCAGTTTTAAACACGGACATTAAGTTTAGCATTTGTTTAAAATGGATGTATATGAAAAACCACTGATCTTTTTGAGGACTGCCCTCATCTTTCACTGTTACTGGTAGTTATGTATATTCAGCAAGACATGATTATTCCATGATAAAAAGCCCCAAACACTTGGCACTCTTTCTCTCTGATTTAAAACAAGAGTAAAATATGTCTAGAGCTTTCCATAGCTGTGGTACATGGTGTGTATCAGAGACAGAGTGTCATCACACTGCTCGTTAGCACATGTGGAGCCACTCTCTTCCAAAATCCCGATGCCTGTGCTGTATGGCTTAACCTCCATTTCACAGCTACGTATGGCTGCTGGCAGGGGACCCAGCTTTGCAGGGAGCAGCAGAAGCAGCTATGTGGGAAGGCTGGGGCCTTTCTAAATATGCTAAGGGTCATTTTATAGAGGCTTTGCACAGCGAGTGTGAATCTGATGAATGCTAGGAGAATGCAGTTGTCACTAGATGCACCTTTGAAATGGCACAGTGGGCTTTGCTGTTGGCTCCCTTAGCTAAAGGGTATTTTGTGTTGTCTCCAGCAGACAGTCACACAGTAAGTGTATATACAAATGCTTTTGACAAATTACTCATGTTTAATTCCTCTGGCACTTTTATTACAGAGTGTCCCTGACACTATCAGTAAACTTTTTCAGCTTTTTTGGGGTATGTCAGTTCTTCCACACAACAGCTTTGGTTTGATCTTTTTTTCACACTGGACTGAAAATAAAGTATTTTGAATATTTTTTGCAATAGAATTGTGTCAGAACAGATGCTCCAAATTCGGAAGCCTCAATTTTTCTTCAAAAAGTTTCAAAAGATTTAAAAAACTTTGGACTGAAAAACATTGAAGGAAAACAATATGTTTCCATTATAGTTTTGGTTTCAATGAAAGACCATAAAAACATCTTATATGTATTTTGCAAACCATTAAAAATCTTTGCCTGGAAAAAGAGAAACTCTTTCTTCTCAGAAAGAATTAAAATTTTATGCCACAAATAGAATTTCCTCCACTAAAGATAATGTCAAAATTTGTATGGAAAGGGAAAAAACCCCTATCTCAACAAGTAACAGTAAAATGAAAATCAGTTATCACAAAGGGAGAAGATGAGGCTTAGTGATGGGATGTTTTATTTTATAGTTCAGTGTTATTCACATCAAATACAGTTATCAATACCTAGGTAAGCACCTTGTCCCTTCAAGTTTGTGGATTTGAAACAATTTTTAGCACTGGGAGTAATTTGTGACTCTCAGGATTGGGAGGGCTGCTTCTTTAGCTAAGTGGAGCCATTCTTTTCGGACTCACATCTTTCAATAATTGCACTATTCATCTCTACTGCATGTCATGGTAAATGAATACTTTAAAGTCCATGTGCTGTGTAGAAGAGACAGCAGGAGATAGATTTGAAATGTGCCTTTCCATTTTAGTGTCATATACAATTACTGAAAGAGGCAACACACATGAACAACTTAAGTACTTAATGGTTTCCCCTTAAAATGGTAGCTTGATGTTAATATGTCCTGAAACAACTTTAATTTTTCATTATATCTGTAATTATGCAAATATTAAGAATAGAATTGTTGTGTATAAATATTCATGTTTGTGTATGAAGGTATTAAGGTATGTAGAGGTCAGATTCTGTACTGCAGTGAATCACAGCTGAGAAAAACAACAGCATAGCTCGATGTGTTTTTAACTGGAAATGGGCAGTGAGAGCTGCCAGGCACCAAAAGGACAGCTGGCGTGGCAGCATTTGACATCCTGTGTGTAATTGATTTTGAATGCTTGACAGGTTTTTATAATGGTGCAGGGGCATTTAGACCAGCAGGTAACTGTTGGGAATAGATTGAGTGGTGGTGAGCCCATTTTCATATTACTCTTACTCAAGAATCCTTTAGACACACTTGACATCAAAGATGTGTTCTCTTTTAAGTTCAAGTGCTTGTCAACTGTTACACCTCTTTTCATCAAATTCCAGAAAAGCTGAACAACTTAAAACACCTGTATGTTATTTAATTAAGTGATCACTGTTAAAAATGAAATTTCAAGTACAGTTTATATATCAAACAAGAGTAGGAAATAAAAATATTGGCTGGGCAAACCAGCCTTTAGTTTTCATGTCCAAGTTATTTTTGTTGCTAAACCCTGAGCACAGGATCACTTGTGAATTTGATGTCAGAATTAGATCGACCAGCCTGATAATTACAACCAGAGAAAAGACAAGCTGTTTCTGTCTGTTTGAAGTGATGACATTTTTATTTTTTAATATGTGCTAAGTGGGCTGATCAAAATAATTCAATTCTTAGAGAGCTAGTGGGTTTGTTTTCCTTTTGCATTGCATGGCTGCAAATTGTCAATTAAAAAAGAAAAAATTCACATCTCTAAACAGATTTGATTTTGTCTGGGGTTCACCCACCTGTCCAGGATCTTAGGGATTAGTGCAACAGAGTGCCTTCATTCTGGGATTCTGAATTCACTATCTGGTAAAAGAGTTTGCATTGCCAATAGTGAAACATAATGTAGTGTCTGAAAATCAGGCTGCCTGGAGTAAGGCATGCAGATACTGAAGATTCAAAAATGACCAGCTGCTCTAAAAATCTCGACCTTTGGTCTTCAAACTTGTGGCAAAGTATTTTGTTCTTCAAGGATATTTTTTAACTCTGTCATCATTTGCTGCTAAAGGTTTGGTGTTTCGTATCCAGTCCATTAATGTTGGGATCTGGGTGAATATTTGTATTTGGGACAGTAAAGTATCTCACATAATACATGATAAATATCCAAAACAACTGCTATGCTAAACTTAATAGATTGTGCCAAGCAATGTTCATAATATTTTATTAATGCCTGTGAATTGAATCTAGAAAATTTTACAGTGCTTTGACTGACCATTCATCCAAAAGATATAGGCACTTAATTGTGTCTAAGCAGCTGTCAATTTTGTATGCCCTTAAGATGTCCCCTTCTCACTTGGCTGATCTCATCAGGTTTGGAGCCTCTGAAATGTTCAGACTTAGACCAGAAGGGAAAATTTTGCTTGTCACAAAACTGCAATGGCTTAACCATTATGGTGCATGTCTAAATCTTAAAATATCTATGAAAATTATTAAGAGCTACAGGAAAGGACAAAGACGGTTGAAGCAAATTTTCATAGAAGACTAAATATCTTTTTGCAGTGGTTTATATACTTGTAAAGTAATTTGTACAGTAATTAAGTGCAGTATTTTGATAATAGACAAAGAGTATTTCCAAACTGAAAGGACTCACATTACTGTGCTCGTTAAATTAATTTCACCAGAGATTATATTTTTGAACAAAACCATGAAAGGAGAGTCCCCTGGAGCCCACAATTTTCAAAGAAATAGAGAGTAATAGCCTTAGTATTTTAGTTTACAAAGTTGATCAGATAATTTCAAGTCTGTCTACCCAGATGCCTTTAGTTGTACAAACTGTCCTTCATTTGCTGTTGTAAAGATGTGTGGTGTTTTATGACTGAGTAAAGCTACAATGTTGTCTCTGAGTGTAATTTGCAATTGTTGGAGCAGAGGAGGTAAGAAAAATTGAATCAAGAGACAAAAGCTTACACTAGAGTCTTGGAGATCCTGCAACAATAATTTTTCATAGCAAAGCTGGGAAGTGCTGTGTCTTAGCTAATAATTGTAGCAAATATTACAAATAGCTTGAGCAATTATGCATTTTAACCCGTTCATTACTTTAGAGCTAATAATCAGCTGCTTAAGTACTGCAGTTAATCTCATCAACTCTACTCATCTTCCTAAGATTATTTGCATACTAGAGGCTTCTTCGCTCATTGGAGGGAGATATTTCATTGCTATTAGGTATTTATTAAAAATGTTTGACAGAAAATTGATTTAGTATTTCTTTGTTAAGAGAATAATAATTACAATGATTTTTTTTAAACAGGCTTTCCCCCCCCCCACATTATTTAGGAATTAATTCATTGGTTATTAGTGTTTCCTAAAAGGGACTTATAGGTAAAACATTTCTATAAAGTCTTGACATTTGAATGACTTGAAGGATATTTTTAAAAGAAAATATATATTTGAGGTACCCACTAATCTACTTTTGGTTTAATAATTCCATTTGCACACACAAGAAAATAGCTGTAGACAGCTTTATGATTCTAGATGAGAAAAGTATTGCTCTGGTTAGATCTCAGAGACAGTCCATAGAAAATTAGGAATAATCCACAGAAAATTAGTTTAGATTAGCCTGCAGTAGCATAAAATACTATCTATCACTTTGAAAGCATCACTCATAAAACTGAAGAATATATTTCAAACATGTATGTTACAATAATTGCACATAAAATGCAGAAGCACTTGAACTGTTTGATGTTGGCCTCAGTGTTAGTTATGTTATGCTCTGTTAAAATATACAGGTTGCAGGAACTATTTCTTTTGTATTTTTAAATTATTTTTTATTTTTTAAGCAGGATTGTATATGCATTTTCTTCTGTGGGTTTTTTCTTTTACTTTTTAATTTTTTTTTTAAGGTAGGGGAAATCTTAATCATAAAGCCAAAAACTAGGACTTACTGATCCCATGTGGTTAAAAATCTACAGGAAATCCTGTGAGTGAAGGCCCCGTTCTTTGCATTAAAATGTGACAGAGTGGTAATTTAAATTATGAAGGAGGGCCAGTTCCCACTGAACACTATCTAAGCAGAATTTAGCATACCTGTCATAGCCCATTTCGTTTTCAGGAGCCTTATACATCTGCTGCCTCCCAAAACATAATCTTGGGAAGCCAATGTATCGATATTTGACTCACATATTTACCATTTCTGTCCTCTCCTAATCACTCCACAAACTGATTTAAATATACCGGGTTCTACCAATATTGCACCAGTCTGTTTTGCATAGTAAAAATAAAGATTGTCTAAATTCACGGCTACAAAATTTCTCAGATGGAAAATGTAGTGTGCTATATCCTTCCTGGAGTATTTGCTATCACAAAACAAAAAAAATGAATTTTGAAGAGCAATAGTTTCCTTCCAAGTAACCTCAGTTTCTGTGCTGCAAGACTGTGCTTGTTCCTGGATACAACAGAAATAATGGCTAAGATCTTCCATTCTTCTCTCAGAATCTTTTCAGTAATTAGACTAGACTTCTTCCATTTCTGCCTCTTCCACATTAGTACCAGGGGAGGAAAAACCTGGTGTTAAATGTTCTGTTCCAGATTTTATCCTCTCATTTATATCAAGCTAAACAAATATTCCAAACACAAGCCAGTAGCATCTGTTAATTTTTCTCTTTATTACCTTGCACAGGTTATTTAAATTTTTTAATATATAAAAGGCAGTTCTCAGCCCTACACAGACTTTAGCATTCATACAGTTTGCATGTAAATATTATTTTTAGCTGTGAACACAGTTATTTTTATTTATGTAAACAGTCTTCTGTCTAAGCCTTGATCATAGTTGGATTCTTTTGTAGTTGTTAAAAGAAATTTATTGCAATTGTATAACATTATATCATGGCAATGGTTTCTTTCCCTCTGAAATCTCTTAAATGTTCCTTATTAGAATGGTCTTACATCACTGAGGTTTCAAAATTATTTACTTCACATGATCACAACATCATTTGAGAAAATATGAATTTCTTCCGTGCCAGATGGTAATGGGTATTGGTGGCTTTTTCAGTGAAAGAGATAGGAAGCTTCTGAATTTCTTTTCTTCTAAAAGTTATGCCTTCCCACTCAACTTTATTCCCACCTGCCAGCAAAGCTAGATTTTTTAAGAGTGACTCCCTATCTTGCATCCAAAGAAATTACTGTATTTTAGCAAAAGTTTAGTATAATGGAAAGTTCACCTCTATTCTGTGTCTAAAGATTTTTAAATATTTTTGGGCAAAAGCTGTTGCCTGGGAAGTTTGCTGCATTTATCATGAGCCAAGGAATTCCCATCTGGCTGGTTTGGGATTTCAGCTGTCTGTGGACAGGAGGGACTGTGTCAGTGCAGCTCGTGTGGCAGCAGCTGGGCAGTGTGATTGGCTAAGATATTGTATTTATCCAGGTGAATCCTAGGCCTGCTTTTCAACAGTGATGCTGTTGGTGCTGATTATCACAGTAAAGGACATCTGACCATCCCTGGTTGCAGATCAATTAATGTAAGTTATTACTACAACAACGATATTTAACCTTGACTTAACATTTGACTTATTAACATGAGTAATAGTTTAACACAGCCATGTTTAACATGTGTAGGGATTAGTTTATATTTTTTAACAATGAGCTGTACCATTGTTGTAAGCAAACTTCCAGTGTAGAGCAGCTGTAGGAGAGTTTCTGTAATGTACTTTTCATTCAGAGGGAACAAACGGATTTGTGTTGCTTCCCAGAATGATCTGCATAGGAAAGTGATGCCTTTCAGGTGATAAATTAGGTGCTATATACTGTAAGAAGTGCTTAAAAATCCAGATGTATTTGAAAAGTAGCTCTAATGATAAAATAGGACTTTTAGGCACTGAAGTTTTCAAACAATGCAGGATTTTGATGATTTTATTTTATGCTCAAATTTAGTCATGCTTCAGATTTTACCAAATGTGCCAAAATCTCACAGTAAAACCAAATCACATTAAAACAAAAAAGCAAAACCCCAATCCAAAGAGGGAACAAGGGGGATGATATGAGTTTACAAATCACTGGCTTAACCCTCTTCAACACAGTCATCTCACAGCCAGTCTTGTCAGCATTTGTCCACAAGCAAAACACAGGGATAATATATATCCTCTACATTGTAAGAGTGAGTGCATAATAATGCTTTTGATAAAGTAAAACATTTGATCAGTGACCAATAATACTTGTTTTTTCTATCTTGTGATTATTCCATTTATTCTAGTCTTAATACTTATTAATTGCTAATACATGTTTTATTCAAATAAAGTTGTTAGTGTAAGAAAGCTGGAATGTTAATGTGAGTTTTCTTGTCATTGCACATTCTGTCACAGGTCATGCAGCCAGTCAGTTCAAGGCTGTGCTTAATTCATTGGGATGAGGAATTCACTTGGAATGGGTGGGAGGCTGAGTGGGTGGCTGTGGTTGACTCTGCACATGTTCCACCAAGTAATCCAAGTGCCTGGACATTTGTGGAGTTGTCCCTGCAGTGAGTTATTGAATAGGCTTTTTGTAAACATATTTGACTATGCTACTGTTATAAAAAGTAATCACCATATGATCTTACTGTGGTTAAGACCTGACTGACCTGACTTTGGATTTTGAAGCTGTTTAAGTGCAACTTTCTGTAATGTTGAGAGTGGATGATTTTATTTTAACTCTGAATACAAAAAGAGAGATGCAGATGGATTTTCAAAATTCTCCCCTGTTATGTGTGTTATTCTACTCAGCTGCAAAGGTGCTACATATTCTGTCTAGAACTGTCTGATAATATACAGTTCTGTTTCTCATAGGAATTGAATTTTAATCAGGAAAGAAAAAATGCACTTGGGAATAAAAACTGCCAACATTCATTAGTCCTTGAATTAAGAAGTTGCATAAGCCAGCACTCTTACAACTCTCTGGGTGTATGGTAGTGTGGGTGGAACTCTGAACTTACAAAGGAGCGTCACTGGAGTCAGGTGTAGGATCAGAACAAATTTATGAATGCAATCATTCCCACTCTTAATGGCAGCCCTCTAAAATTATGTAGGATTTCCTTCCCACGTCTTTCACGGGGTGTTTAAGAAGCAATGAATTTTCTCTTTAAAAAAAAAAAAAGAAGGAACAGAAGTGGTTGGAATAAATTGGTTTTGTGTAGAGAGGTTTAAGTCATGATGCTGTATGGTTATAAATCGTATTGTAGACCTGTCAGAAATGGCTTCTGTATATATTCCTTACCCATTGCTCATGGATGGCAAAAATTCTAGAATTTCCTTTTAATGGATCCATAGCCAGATCTCCCATACTGATGAATTTGCTATCACAAGTAATACCTACTGTGCCTGAATGTTTTCTGAGTGCACTGAACTTTTATCTATTTCTGACCCTAAAAACTGAATTGAATTCAGACAGATGTTCACCAGCCTCCTTTGATACCTAAATGACATGAACTAATTTTTCTCTCTTAACTTGAAATTTGTGAGACCACAAATCTCTTAACTGAACGTGGCTCCCAGTGGCTGATATTTTAAATTGTGACCAGCTCTATTTTTTTTTCTGTCATGAGGAACTAGCACTGGTGCAGTTGGCATGATAGCAAAGAATCCAGGAAGAGTGTTGATTCTTCAGGAACACTTGCAGCTTATGTACATGATTAAATTCTTCAATTTCTTCCAAAAGAAAGTCCCTAATTAATTCATTACCATATATCTGGGGAGACATCCCAATGCAATCTCTACAAGAGTTCCATCCTACAATAGTCCATTAAATACCTGCTTAAAAAAGTTCTTAAAGGACTTGCAGGTACAGAAAGAGATGCCTGACCCCCATTTAATCTGGATGGAAGATGTGTTGTTTGTGGGTTTTGTGGTTTTATGTGTTATTCCAAACACATTTTGTGTGTTTGTGTTATTCCAAACACAGCATCTGCTGTATTTGGAAAAAGAGGCTCATAGGAGTTTGAATGTGAGGATTTCTCCACTTATTGGGGGAAACCACTCATGGGACATGAGCAAGGAGCTTTTCAACCATGCCTTTGTGCTCATTTTTTTTCCTCTGACTATAGTAAGGTAATTTTGTTTTTGCTGCTATTTTGACTAAATATTTCTCTGCTTGTCTGTAGACTCCTGATATGTATTACACTATGTGATCTCCCTTCCTCATTTGCTTTTGTTTTACCTGTGCAACCCTAATTTCCCCCTAGTTTTGTTAAACCTAACCTAGCTAAGTACTTCTTTGTTTTCTTATTATTCATCTCTGTGGTATCTAGTCAATGTTACGATTTCCAGCTTGGTTTAAGATTTCCAGCTTGGTTGCAATAACAATATGTTTTATCTAACCTAGGTTTCTCTCCAATGCTCCTATTTCCTGTCTGGTACGGTTTCCATTATGGTGGAAAAGGTAAGTTTAAAAAGAAAAAAGGAAATCAAATGTAATTACAAAAATCGGGATCACTGTGCTTGCTGTGTGTCTGCAGAGCTGTTTCTGTAATGCTTTGGTCAGAGATGTTGCTCTGTTCACACAGCACAGTTTGTGCTGAATTCTTCTCTATGCAATAAGGTCCTAGTTTTTCTCACAATAAGCTTTACAGCTGCATTAATTCTTGGAATTATGCATAACCTTCCATTTCTGTGTATCCATTTCTCTCTCACCTTCAAGTCTACTAAAATTGATTTCTTCCATTATCACCCTTTATTATATTTTTCTTGGTTATTAAAATGGACGAGTCTTGCAGTTAAGGGCTCTCTGTTGATCAGTGGTGTTATACCACTAGTGACTGTTCTTTCTTCCCTCCAGAACCTGGTATCCTAACTCTAGTAAAGGCTGCCATGGGATAATAAATTTTCTTAGGTTTATTTTTCTAATCACTAAGATTGAGGTGAAGGTTTCTCAGTACATGATGAGCCTTAGATACCTGGAGAACTTTGAAGACTCCCAGCATTGAAGATCTAGAATGAAATATTAGTAATATGTATTGAAAAAAAATAATGAAAAGTTTTCTGTGATCGTCTACATTAAAATCAGTTTCAAGGGAAATTATGAAAAATAGAGCATGCTTTTTAAAAAAATGAAATTACATTGTCCTAAGAATTTCT
Organism: Sturnus vulgaris; assembly: GCF_052056855.1. Lineage (NCBI taxonomy): Eukaryota > Metazoa > Chordata > Aves > Passeriformes > Sturnidae > Sturnus > Sturnus vulgaris. The sequence continues at coordinate 20,588,253 of NC_142251.1, read as the reverse complement.
ATTTTTAGGCATGTAACAAAAGCAGGATGGTGTTGTGTGAAAAATGTAAAAATATGTAGATTTTTCATGTCTAGATCATAGTATTATTTCATAAGAAATTATTATAAGCCTTCAAAATTAATATCCTATCCAGCTATTGAAGGCAAATTAAATGCAAATGAAACTCCTCAAATGAACGCATAATGCTTACTACACTGAGGTTTCAAAACACATTTGTGATGCTGAGTAGAAAAAAAATCAAACTTACATTGAATGTACTCTGCAAATGCAAATGTCATCATCCATTTCTTTTTATGCTTTTCTGGTTTGTGCTCTTTGTTTTGCAAATATGGTAATTGTTATGCAGTTGTATTAAAATTGGAAGAAGTCATTGAAATTCACCCAACAAATACACTCTACTTCCAAAGTTATTTGGTTCAAAAGTGTAAAATGGATTTTGAATTTTATGTCAGCAGTTTTAAAGCTTATCATGTTACATTTCATATATTCTACTATGTCACAAATGAGATCAGAAATATTGAGGTGTTAGCATGAAACTACCAAAAAACCCCAAAAGGCATGTTTTAATCTCTGATTTATTTGTTATTTTTAAATGAAAGGCCAACTGATGACATTTCTTTTGGCAAGACAAATGTTTTAATTCATATACTGAGGTCCTTTACTTAAACTCTGAATGGTGTACTTTCCTTCCAGTATTTTAATTTCAAGAGTTACCTTAACATATCAATTTCTCTGTACAAGTCCTGTAGGACATAACTTTTTAAGCCTAAAAGGATTACCCTTTTGTGCCTTCATGCATTTTAGACTTCCATTTACTCATCTCCAGTGACAATGCTGGGAAGAGCTCTCTCATGTTTGCTACACCACCACTGACCACCAGTGTGGTCTGTGATACAAAATCAGGGAGCTGAACAATCTTTCTCCAGTACATTAAGTTTTCTACACTAACTTTTTTCTTAGCTGTCATTATAGGTGACTTCCAGCACTGCTAAATCTCCCAGGTACTGGACACCTTCATCTGCAGTGGTCTGCTTTCCTGGGGACTTCACAGGATCTTCCTTAAAAGAGCATCTTGCCCAGCACAGCAAGACAATCAGTGCCAGGGTAAAGCACAGAGCCACAGGTTGTGTGAGCCTGTTCCCAAACCTGGCAAATGAGGTAAGCAGCTCAGCTGCCAGCTCCCTGTCCTGCACAGGACCTGGCTACCCAATAACTGCTGTAGCTACAGCGTGAATAATGTGAAATTGCCATGGTCTCACCCACACTGGGCACCACAAAGGACTGTGGTGGGCTCACCTTGGCTGCATGCTAGCCCTCACCAAGCTGCTCTCTCATTCCTCCTCAGCTGGACGGAGGAGAGAAAGTTAGATGGGAGATGAACAAGGTGGAGATGAGACAGGTTACTAAAACAAAAGGTTATGTGCACACAAGCAAAGGAAAACAAACCCCCAAAGATTTAATTTTCTGCTTCTCATTAGCAGGTGTTTGGACAGTGTCCAGGAACAGAGCTTCAGCTCTCATAGTGGTGGGCTCCAGAAGGGAAATGTTGCAAGCAAAGAATGCCCCCACTTCCAACTCCTCTTAGGTTTTGTTTCTGAACTGATGGTCTGGAAAATCCTACTGGTCAATGTGGATCCACTGTCCTATTAGTGTTCCCTCCCATGTTCTTGCCAACTCCCAGCCTACTGCCTCGGGCTGGAGTGTTGAGAGGCAGCACTGATGCTGTGCCAGCCCTGCTCAGCAGTAGCCAAAACTCTGGGGTGTTATCAACACCTTTCCAGCTCCTGATGCAAAGCACAGCACTGTGAGAGGGCTGCTTGGGGAAATGATCTCCAGCTCAGCCAGACCCAATATAACTGTTCATGCAGTTATTCACAGGATTCACAGTGTAGGAACAAGATTAAGACCATTAAGAGAGGGAAAGCTGAATTGCTCTAAATGACTGACACAGGCTTTCTTTTGCTGTGGTTTGGGTGGAGGATGCTGGATCAGAATAGTGGTGTGTCAGGTATGTGCCCTGTAGTACTGTGCAGGCATCCTTACCTTTGTCAAATGCAGAAATAAAAAAAAAAAAATAAAATTGGGCAAAAAACTCAAGCCCCACAGTTCTCACAGGACATAATAATAATGAGGCATGTGGTGTGCAAAACTTGGATAGAAGGCATCAGAAGACTGACCTGCAAGAAAGGTGATTATTACATACCTAAACAAGGAGCACAAAGAAAAAAGCTTTGTTACACACACAATATATGGTGAACAAGAAAGGTGGAGCAACTTTATGGAACTGATTGTCAGGGAAAAAAGTAAATGCTAAAGCATTTTATGGGAAATTAAAGTTACACCCTGTGGTGAGAGAGACATGCAGACAAAGATGAATACCCATGTGTTTTCATTTTGCAGCATAGCAGCAAAATCTGTTTTCTCATTTGTCTTGTTAAATGTTTCAACTGGCTCTGTATGCATTGTCTTTATATCCTGCAGGATACAGGTTAAGATTCTACATGCTGTTTGTCAAATTTTAAGATGTAAAGCAATGCTCTTGGAGGCTTAGCATCTTTGTTTAACTACAGCTGTGTTACAGTATGTGTTTGAGAGTCTGATTGAATATTACAAGGCTACATGCAAAGCAGATCTCCACTGATGTAGCTTTTGATTAGTGGGGAAATGGAAAATAATTTTTGGGGCTGCAATGGTTTCATATTTATCATCAGAGACTGTTAATAAAGGGAGAGTGTCTCCTTTCTGTACACAGGTACCAACAGCAAGTTTTGGGAACTATGCAAGCCATATCTGAGGACCTGGAATCTAACTGATTACTTGGAAAGAAAGCCAAAATTTTTGAGTTTATGGGAATCTCTTTTATCATTTGGAGAGGATCTTAGAATTACTTGGCTGGAAGGAAGTATTTCTGTGTGTATGTATATCAGCCAATGTTCAAATCTCAGTATAAAGAGAAATAGAGTTTTGACGCTTTCTTTTAATATTTTAGTTATGTGCTCCACTTTATTAGAAATTTTCTTTAGCTACTGGCAATTCAAGGTGGTTGCTTCAAATAAATCTGTAACTCTGATGACATAGGAACATAAATGCCATTTAATATCTATGATACTAGGGCATGTATGCTTTATAAAAAGTAACTATAGAATAGAAATATTGAATGCCATAGTTGTTATTAGCAGTTTATTAATATCTGACCATGAAGCGCGATGTGACTGGTCTCTCATCTGATACAAAATAGTGTAGTTATCTGAATCAGTAGAGTTATGCTGGCTTGACCCAGAAGGGTTTGAGAGGAAAACTGTAAAAGTTGATGTGAGTTTTGATCCATATTGGTAAATCTATTAAAAATACATATTTTAAAATTTGTTAATGGAGGAGTAGTTGCCCTGTGACACAGATTACAGCAACAGATGACTGCAAACCAGACAAGAGGTGTGCAAGCTCCATGCCCAAAGAGATGAGCACTTGGCACTGGCAAGGGAAGTATTTGCATGGCCACTGGCTGATGGTTTTCAGAAATTCAAGTGTGGCCTTTGGCTGTTTGCTTCTGGTAATCTCTTTGCCTCTTGCCTCTAAGTTCCTTAGACTCCTGTTTATGTACAAGTCTCTTTCTTAATGAGGCTGTGCATGTAGGTCTATAAAAGTACATTCCATTTATATGAATTCTGAAAACTAAATACAGCCAGCCTTTCAGTCTGTGTGGGAATCACTGAAATATATAACTGCTGCAGGTAGCAGGTGAAGTTTTTCCTTGAGTCACTTTGGTAAATCAATTTTCCACTGGGGTGGGTCATAATGTGCCAATGATTTTGCTGTCTCTAGAGGTGTTTTCATTCCATTGAGATATAAACATGAGGGCACTTCAGTGAAAGATTTACTGCATAGCTTTCCTTTCAGTCTTTTTTAGTGCCTATATGAAGGGCTACAGCTGTTTGCAAATAAATTTGTATACGGAGAGAAATAATGAGATTTTTTAAAAATCCAGTATCAACAGGAAGAGTGAAAACCTTTCAGTTTTGTCTATTCTTAATGTTATTGCATTGATCCAAAATCTGGTTTTAAGACCTAAATAATATAAAATGTTTTAAGTTAGATAGGTAGATGGAATTAATTTCAACAATATTTAAGATCCCTAAATAGGAAAAGGTGTGGACCTGGCATTATTTAGAGGTTTCCAGTCCCGTTTTGCAGATATGTTGACATTTATGAAACCGTCAAGCTTTGATCATATTGGTTAATCCAATTTAAAGATGCTTAGAGATTTTGTTTAACCTTCAGCTTGAGATAACTGGTGGTGGTGGTTTCAGAGAGAGGGAGCAATAGCACATTCAGGAGAAATACCACACGCCAGCATTTGCAACTATTACCATTTAAATAGCCTGTGTCAACCTAAACAATACACAAGGGTTTGGATGACATTTTTTGAGGGAATTTGATTCCGAGGATCTTTACGGTATGATAAGTACATGATCCAAAATGACATATTATGGAGTCATTCTGGGCTGGGGTGAACACAGATCTCAAGCAAAGGATGATAGGCAAAAATGCATCTCAAACTGCACCGAAGGAGCAAGAAATTACAAATAGATGGAAAACACTTTAAACAATTTCCTCCACCATGTACAGGACTGTACTGTGACATTCATCAGAGGAATCTCATCTTCCCAAGCTACTTCCAATTTTCTGCAGCCTATTTGAATAGGTCCACTTCTATTAGGACCAAATGTAAGGGACAGGTAGGGTTTTCATTCCAGCTAAACCAGGACACTGTGTCAGTACTGCAGGGATGATCTCTCTAAAAATCCTGACTTCCAAGTTCCTTGATCTGTAAATATACATTTATTTACAGGTACACACCTAAATAGCTCATTAAGGATAGTGTTTAGGAAGAATTTTCAGGATTGAGGATTAGGGAAAATTGTAATTTTTTGGCTTTATTTCTTTTGTTACATAAAAATGCTCAGTAGATTTTTATGAGACCCTGCAGAAAAATTCATGTTATAAATAAAGAAAAGTCTAAAATAAGGTCCAGGGGCTCTGAGCGTTATAATCTTGCACTTGAGATGTTAGGCAGGGATGAAGAAGGCTTGCAAGCTGCTCCTGCAGTGCTGGGCTGCAGAGAGCTGTGAGCACAGGGCTGGAGGAGTGCCAGTGCCCACCAGAGCCAAGCAGGGGCGACTCGAGAGGGAGAATGCAGCCTGGGGTATCAGAATCTGCTGTCTAGGTTGATTTTTAGAATACCAAGTGTGATAAATTATAGCTTAACTCTCAATTGTGTAAGTGTGACACTTTCATAATAAACACAGGCTGCTTGGGTTTATCTGAAAACAATCTTATACATTTGGTTCATTTTATTCATGGGGACAGTTTCTATGTCATCTGCTGAGTGGGTTTGGTGCTTTTCCCCCTTTTTTTCCAAAACTAGCTCTGAGTGCTTGCAGGGAAAGAAGAAAACAGACACCAAGAGGAACTGAAGTTGTTCACTGTGGGAAGTGTGCCTACAAAATTTGTCTTAAAGCTTTGAATATTTTATTTTTGTTACAAAATTGATTTCAAAGACTGGGAAACATATCTTTCAGTCTGCATTCTTTATCTGCAAAGTTTTTTTTAAATTCTTTGCTTTAAAAGCTTTGCTCTCTTTTAATAAATGGACAAGAATGGATTGGTCAATGTTAACCTTTAAGATACAGTTTTTGGTAGCAAACAGAAACTTTTACTTAATGTTCCAGTAAGATGAAGGATGATGTCTGGCACAAAACAGGATGGACATTGTAGCACTGACCCTGCCTTTGGGATTCCATAGGAGAAATACTGTGCATGGCAATATTGGCAATGATGTTATGTTGTTTTTAATGCCCGTGGATGTAGCCTGAAGTGACCTATCTGGTTTAGTTTTCTGTCAGTGCTTTTTTTAGCAGGGCTGTATACCACTGTTTCACTTTTTTATCTGTGAAAATGTTCTTTATATAGCTGTCAGGCCATTATCTGCCTGCAAAATACTCTCTCTGATAAAAGATTCCTTACTTTTTTTTTTTTTTTTCCGTATTATCTATGAGATATATATATATGTATATATATATATACAGGAATACACACTGTGTTTGAACTTATGTGGCCCATGAGAGCTGTGGAGATGCTTGTTCCCATTTCAGCTACTTCCTATAAACTAGTTACAATTTTAAAAGCTCATTGTAATATCAGGCCTGCTTGTGATCATCTTCCAATTGAAAGCTAGTGTGATGCATACTGATATCTTGCTAATAGATGTTGCATGACACATGTTCAAAAAAAAGAGGTAACATTTAAAAATGGCACTCGACATTGCTGATGATGTAAATGATGCAACCCCATCAGTTTTGAATCAATTTGGATTTAATCATCATTTATAATTCATTTGATTTCCTCTTAAACTCTGCCTCAAGCATGTCCTAGGTGTTTAGACTGCAGAAAGATAAAATGCATAGATGTATATTGCTGCCTAATAAATCTCTTTCATGTTTTCCACTTGCAGAGCAGGGTAGTCTGACCTTGGAAAAGGGCTATAATCCAGTGGCTTTATAGAGATGAGGAAGCAGCTTTGACAAGCAGAAGTTAAACCCTAGATGGTCCAGGACTATCTAGCCATTGCTTAATCTTCTTAATATGGTAAGACAAATCCCATTCTTCATTTTTATATTAACATATTTCAATTTTATTACAGTTTTTAACTCTTAAGCATAGCTGTATAAGCTTGGGTAGAAATGCCAGATGAGCATACCCATTGAAAATAAAAAGAATTCCTCAGCTCAGCAAGCTCACAAGTTTCAAAAAGCTTATTTTAAATGGCTATGAGTGAGAAAAAATTAGGGCATTGAGCAAGCCAATGTTACTACTGCAGAGATAATAAAATAAGGACTGTAAGGGGAGAATTAATTATTATTAACAATAAAATACATTTATTCTGCCCAGGGCTTGCTGTCAAGAGAGGATTTCTAAGTGGCCACAGGGTTAGAAATGGCCACTTCTGTTAGTTACCTACAGCCTCAGCTGGTTTCCCTTATTTTGGGAGCAGGATTTGATTATCCCCAGTTGTTTCTGAGAAGGAACATCTAATGTCAGCCTTAATCTCTGTGAGGCGACTGCTTGTTATTGCAGTCTGCACAGAGACTGACCAGGAGGATTCCACTTTGAAAACTGGGTCTGGAAATTAAGCTCTCTTCTTTTCCACATCTCTTTTTCATTCTTCTCTCCTAAACTAGTATAATGGATATTATTCTCTATTTGCAGCAATTGCCTGCCACTGAGCAGGTTACACAGGCCACTGAAGCAGCCAAAGAGCTGAGTGGTAGTTAAAGTTAGCCAGATTAACTTAAGATACTATTTTAAAAAATGCATACTTTTTATTTAAGAATAATTAAATCAGATATTAAATGGTGAACTTAAAAAAAATTCACTCCCTTTGCAAATGTAGGGACAGAGAGTCTGTGATGTCTACTCAGTGTGTGCTTTGGATATTAAAATCTGTGATTTGAGCTATGGTGTTGTTCTGGTATGTCAGTGGTTTGGAAGTTATAAATAGATTATATGACATGTTCTAGGAAACTTGTTTGCTTATGGGCTATTTTTTTATAAAATATATCTTTCTTTGATGAGGAACAAAATTACTAATAGCAAGAAAAAATCAGTATTTGCAAATATGTTTAAAAATTCACAAAATTAGTAATAAACCATAAACAGTTAAAATCCAAACTGACTGTGTTGAAGTGAGTTGTTCTGAAAACATTTCCCAAGTTTCACTAGCTCTCACATTTAAAATCCAAAGCAGAATAAAATCTCTAGAAAGTGTGAAAGATTGGGAATCTTAGTCAAGACACCCCAAACCAAGTTTTGTACCTTTGCTTTAAGGGTGTTACTGGTATTTGGAAATCTGGAAGGGAGGATTTGAAATCTGGCTTCTCAGATGCTGGTTGTATTCAGCATAAATAACCTTGGAAAGGGCTGATTAGGTATGAGATACAGGCTGTTGATTGATTAAATTTGTTTGAATACTCAAAAGCAAAGCTGATTCTAAACAGGTAAAACATGTTTTTTATGAAACTGAATGGCAGATGAAATTCAATTTTGGTAAATGGAAAGGAACTAATGTATTTAAATATGCATTTTGATTCAGTAGTTACTATTCAGGAGGGAGATATTGGCATTATTTTGATTAGTTCAATAAAACTGTCACCTCAGCACCAGCTAAAGAGGAAAATACAGTTCTATAAAATATCTTGGGAAAAAATAAGATGAAATAATGAATGCAATCCTTTTGAAATCTAGGTTGCATTGTTATCTTGTATATTAAGACAAGAGTTGTAAAAGTTCCCAGAGGAACTAGAAGGGCTACGAAGAGCAATAATAGACAAAGAAGGGTTTCTTGTTGAGGACCAATTAAAGTGCTCTATAATTTCTCCTTGGAAAAGAGAAAACTGGGCTTGTGGTAAAGGTCTAATAGCTGATAAATAGTGTAGGAAAAGTAGCATTTTTTTTCTTGTAAGGATGACAGTGTACTGAATAAAATAATCATGCAATGGTTTTAAAACCAACAAATGGAAATATTTTCTTCACAAATGGGTAATTAAATTGTGGAATTCCCTGTTGGAGAGTATAGTAGAGATATGAAATGTGAATAGGCTCAAATAGGATTTGATTACTTTGAGCTGTAATGAATAGATGTGATTTTGTGGATTTGAAAGAAAACGCAGTCTTCAGATATAATTCCTCCCTCTGGTTTTAGTCAAAATGTCTGCTGGAGGGATGTGCCATTTTCCTGGTTTCATGTAGTATTTTCCAACTGTGGACCTTTCTTGAAACAAAAAATGGCTGTTCTTATGATCTCCAGCTATTTTAAACAGGATTAATTTTATCAATATTAACAGTTTCTCTATGAAGTTATGTTAAATGCTCTATGTGTTTAGACTTTAATCTCGTGAGGGGCACCTGCCAGACATGCACACTGACATGGGCAGTGCTTGGAGAGCTGTCCCACAGCCAGGTGCCTGCCCAGGGTGTTCATGCCCTGCAGCCTTGCTGCACACTCAGGGCTCTTGGCAGCCGTGGGTGATGACAGGGACAAAAGTGCAGGGGCAAATTTAGGGACGGGGATTTTCTGCTCTGTGGCTGCTGTTGGGTTTGGTCAGAGGGTTTCTTTCTGATTGCAGAGCTGCATCAGCTGCTGCCTTGAATACAGGGCTGACAATTTCGTCTGTATGGCAATCAAACCCAAAGAGACTGTGGCATGAGACTTCTCTCTTCTTGTTTGGGGTCTTGTATCCTTTTCTGCATTCTGTTACCAAGCTACCATGGACCCTGTTATGTTCACCCATGTTTTTTCCTTACCTACTTGTGAAGAATCAATGTTAATGAGTTTGCAATTTTGGCATGGTGTCTAACCTGTTTCATATTTTTGCTTATCAATTTCAGGACCAAGTAATTATTATACGGCTTTTATTTTTTGTTCTTTATTTTTTTTTTTTGGTTTTTTTTTTTTTTTTTTTTGTTGTTGTTTTTTTTTTTTTTTTTTTTGGTTTTTTTTTTTTTTTTTGTGATCCATAATAGAAGTTGTATTTATTTATGGTAAATGATGCAAGTTTGTGGATGCATGTCAGGTTTCTCTGTTTGCAGGATTCATTTTTGTATCAAAAGGTGTCTCAAGGAATGGAACAAAATGGGCTAAGTAAGAAATAAGGTTAAAAAAAACAAGAGGAGGAAAAAAAATATCAGTAGACTTTTGAATAAGCCCATGTGAGAAAAGGTATTGTCAGCAAATTCTAGAAAGTTTTTTTGGATACATAATGAGCAAAAAAAATACATTTCAGAAATACAGGATGCACTTTAATTCCCTTAAGCCTCTCCTTTCTACTTTGGCCTAAATTTGACTTTGCTGGCATGTCCTCCTCACAGCAAAGTTCATGGAAAGCCAGAATGGTGCAGCTGGTTCCTGGCTAGTTTGTTGCTAAGGGGAAATCTTAATTAAAGCCTCCTTCATTATGTGCTACCATATCCTTGGAAGGGATGTGATGTTGCAGAGAATATTCCATGTCAGGGACAGCTTCAGAGAACAGTGGTCAGGGAATACATGTTCTTTGGAGAATAAGGGTTTCTAAAATAGATAATAATATGCACAGTTAAAGTTTGGAAAATGTGGCCTTTGCTTTGGGTTTGCAATTCTTTGGGCATTCTGCCTGTGGCTGTACACTCATATATCCTGGAATTTCTGCCAGTCACCTGCCACTTGGTGTGGTAGCATCCAGACGTGCTTCTTGCCAAGTCCCACAGGACTCCTTGTTGCTCTGTGCTCAAAGATTTAAACCAGATTAAAAAGCAACCATGAGAGCACAAAAAGAGCCCTTCAGTATCTGTGCAGCATCACTGGCCTCTCACAAGCATCAGCACTCCTTGGCACCACACAAATGCTCCAGCTGCCAGTGGACATCAGTGGAGAGCAAGAACAGGATGGTGAGCTGAGCTTCTGGAGGACTCTCCAGCTCTACTGATATCTTCAACAAAATGTTGCATTCACTCAAAAATAGTCTTTTGCAACATTGCAATTGCCGTATTTCAAGCAGGGATAATTCTGCTTGAAATTTATATATAATTTTAATTTTCCCCATGGGAAAAAAAAAAAAAAAAGTTGATTGAATCATTCCTTCACAAAGACTCCTGAATCTGCATTTTTTAGTAATTTGTTTAACAAAAAAATGCTCAGCTTAGTATCTGGGAATTTGGGATTAATATCCTTGGCTAAAATTGTCTCTTTATCCAAGCAAAAAATCTTTGACTCTTTAAACATTGACTAAGATATGTTGACATAAATGAAGAAACAGTGCTTTTAGGCTTCTGAATTCAAAAGTGATATAAGAGTAAACGAACACCCTTTTCATAATAAAATTATGGAGGTAACGAGCTTTCAGTAAAATCTTTCATATTTTGCTAGAGAAGCTTTAAAAATTATTCACTCCTGAATAGATTTAACTTACAGGATTTCTATGAGCACAAATGTTTGGCTCATCCATTTCCTTTGGTGGATACATAGTAAACCTAGAAAGTCCAGTTATTTCCTTTAAAGGACAACTAGGTGAAGATGTAATTTTCATTATAATTACATATATTTTTCAAGAAACTGTTGCCTTATGCTGAGAAACGTGAGTATAGCCAAATACATAAACCAATGATGGTTTTTTATGTGGCGTTTGTTATTGGGATCTGCTGGAATGCTTTACTTCTATTTTACAAATAAGAAACGTGCAGTAATTTTCAGAAATATTTCAGTAGCTGTTCTGTAGCTCAGTGAAATGAGACCTGCAGTGGTTTAATCTGTTTTTTAATTAATATGTCTATATCTCCGTAAAAACAAATCCAGTGGGATCTTGCTGACACTATTAACTCTTGTGAGATTATGCTACATATCAGTAAACTCAAATAGAATTGAAAGGAGATAATAATTTTTAATTTATTCAGGTAATTTTGAATTCTCAAAATTATTTTTTTCAGTTTAGTCATGCATTAAAATAGCTTTCTCTTTTCGTCTTGAAAATATTTGAAAATGTGTGTTTGTTCAGATAAAAGCACCCTTGGCTGCATTTAGCTTATTCTCAGTATTTCCAAGGTCAGACCAACAGCAACGTTCAAGGGCTCAATAATCAGATTCTGATTTGGGCCTCAGCAGTGTAAACCTATGCTAAGATATGACATTTCAGTAGTTTCACTTTGATGGTATTTTTGAGAGCAGATTGTGACTTTAATTATTACATAGAACAGAGATTTGTATGTCAAAAAACCCAGCGAAAAATTGACAAGCTCAACCTACTTTAGAACCATTTAAGCCAAAATTCATTAAAATGGAATTCCACAGAAGACATCCTATTGGCATTTCAGGTACAACAGTAACTGAAAAATGCTTTTATATACAGATTCATACCAACAGCTTTCTGTCCAGCAGGTGACTTTCTGCATTAAAAGGTTTGTAGAAGTGGAGGTTGTAATAGGATGAACAACCTTGATAAAACGCTTTGATTCTTATCTTTGAAATTTTTTCCCCATTACATTTGCCTTAGCTGGTGCTGCTGCAGTTAAGGGGATGTCAATGCTCCCATTGTAAACTTCTTTCAAGGGGTTTTATGACTTCATGGTAAAAAATAGCTTTTGTCTGAAATACAGCAGATTTTTTTAAACAATTCTTTGTTCAGTTAAACAGTGAATGTTAACTTGGAAAAACACATTTGTTGTAAATGAAAGGACAATCTTCAGCTCAGTAATATCACCTCAGATTAATAAAAATGACAGTATTTTAAAAATCCAATTTTGTTTTCACAGTTAAGGTTGTTTGTTTGATTACCTTTTTTGCATTGCACTTTGTTTAGACAGGGAAATGGATGAAGTTGGTTTCAGTGGGCTGGTAATCATTCTCACTCTCAGGTCGTTAGTACCACAATATTTAAGATGCAATAGCTGCAAGGTAAGTTTGATGAAAACAACTGCGTATATTGGAATTTTCTGAAAAGTTCTAATGTGACATCCATCCATTTTTGGTTGCATTTACATGTCACAGCTCAGCAGCGTTCACCCTCCCAGCTCTCATTTCTTCCCCCTTGCCTGTGGGTCAGGCTGCAGAGCCTGGCTGTGGAAGATGCTCTCTGCAGCTCTTCCTTTCCCCTCATTCTGAGGACACCTCGTCACAAACAGGAGCTGCAAGGTGAAGAGCCAGGAGCTCAGAGGGCTGAGCTCCCTTCCCTGCCCTCCTCGTCTCCTCTCCTTGCAGGGGCCCAGGCTTTGCCCTTCCTTGTTTCTTGACTTGTGGCAACGCACCTGACTTGTTTGTTGAGTTCTCCTGGCTTTTGGGTTTATGTTCTAAGCAGTGTCTTTGCTGTCGTGTAGCTTAGCAAAATTATGTTATAGTGGAAATGTCAGTCAGTTCTGGCACCCTTGCCTGGGTGCTGTATCAAATAACCTGCTGGGCAGAGGGAGTTGTGTGTTCATGGGTTTTATTAGGGGGGCTACCAGAGAATGGTGGTGCTTCCTTTGAAATCTTGGTACTTGGAAAATGCTTTTGTTATTGCATGGAGGGCTGCCAGACCCTCAAGGCTTTTATTTCTGCACCTACTGTAAGAACTCAGGACTTGGGAAAAGACAAGCCAGGGGAGCAGAGGCAGCTGGGAGCTCAGTGGACAGTCAGTGTGGTTCTCTTGTGGGACACCTGAGTGTTTGGAGGTGTTTGCTCTTCCAGGGAATGCTGGGACACTGGTGCATTGTGTCCTCCTTCATGAGAATACAGCAGAATCAAGGTCTGTGTTTACTCTGGCTTTAGTAGCCTGCAGCTCAGACCTTCAGTGTCCTGTGAGCTCATCATTTGTCATCATCACCTGGTTTACACAAGGTCTATAGTATGAGATACAGGAATGAGCAGCTAAATACTTCGTATTTTATAAACTTAGCAAAATACTAAGTATATTTTTCTTGGTTATGGTGTTTTCTCCATGTTTACATTATAGAATTAACTCCTATATGAGCATTACACTCACTCATCCAGAATGGCTACAGTAGATTTAGCAAATGCCTTTCTCTGTTGGAGAAGGCCCTATCGAAGGGTAGCAGTGACAGTATAAAGAGCAGCCTTCAGGAATTTGCAGAAACAGCATGGATTGTGTCACTGCTATCTTTGGTGAACAGGAGCCATTAGATTCGACTGTGAAGTGCTTTTAAATGTGAAAATCTTCTAAGAGATTTTCAAAATGCCTATCTCAGTTCATTGACAATTACCTTCATTTGAGATTTGTAGACTGAGTATATTGTTTTTGTATTTCACAACACTAGGCAAATTTGTTTTGCTTTGTCTTAGGAAATACTAGAACAAATCAAAAGTGATATGTAAGCTTTAACTAGAAAAGATTTAGATTTGAGATGCAAATGAGTTCATGAAAATGATCCACTTGCACTAGAGGAATAATGGAGCCAAATTATTGGAAAGTAAAGGTAATAGCATATCTGGGACCTCATTGTTCAAGAACTGCCTATAAATATAGTGCATTATTACTCAAGCATTACCAGGTTATCTCCACATTGCTCAAATTTATGCAAAACACTTTTCAGTACCTTTGGAAAAATGATATGAGAGTATCTGGCTATTTTAAATTTTGGTTGGTCACGTACAATGCAGATGGAAAAAAATCAGAGTTGCCTTGCTAGAGTCAACTAACATTATTATCTAAAAATGAACTTGAAAACAGGATTTCTTTGTTTTTCATTCCTTTCAAATATTCTGTAATTAATCAGAAAATTCAGTTCAACTGTGAAATGAAATAAGTGAAGAGACGAATTTTCTTTGTATGTAGCCTTGTCAATCCTCAACACCCCACTGACCTCTTGCTATTGCTAAAGTGAAAGCTGGTCTGTGTTTACAAACCACGCTCCTTCCAGCAGCACTTGGAAGGAAAGGTTGAAGTGTGTAGGGCCCCACATGCCAGGCACATCCAGGAGGGATTGTGACAGCAGCCAGGAGTGAGAGTCTCAAAGCAAAGGTGTTGTGCCCATCCCTCCAACTAAAGAGAAACAGCAGGGCCACTAACTCTCTCTCTTCCAATAGCTATTTAAAGAAAATTAATTTATAGTAGAGGCTGAGGTGCTCAAACATGCAGATAAAATCCATTACTATCTTCTCTTCCTGTAGTCTGTGTCTTACATTTCTCTGTTGTGCCAGTGGGATGATAGAGACAATTGTCTCCAATAAATGACAGCTTCCTTCAGCAGAGAAAATGTATTATAATTTTCTATGCTCATCTGCATGGTCATTTTCTCTGTAGAGGTATCAACTAGAAGTAAGCTTGATAAACTTTTGTCTCATCTGGCTGTTTTATTTTTGTTTGGTTTTGTTTTGGTTTTTTTTTTGTTGTTTTTTTTTTTTTTGTTTGGGTTTCTGTTTGTGTTTTTTAAAAATAGTGTAAGTTTTGCTTATCTTTTTGGAGAGAGGTTGTTTTCAGACGAGGTGCTGCAAATGAAGCCTCTCCTCATCCATCAGTGAAGAGTGGCTGAGCAGCCACGTGGTTCCAGCCTTTTCCCTTTGCCAGGTTTCCCACGTTCTGCTGCAGGCAGCTCTACTCACTGTGCTGCACTGTGCTTTTGTGCTCGGTGTGGGCCATTTGGATTTAATGATGGGAGATGGCACTTGCCAGTTAACAGTCACAGAATTTATTTTTATGGTTTTTGTTCTTTTTCAGTATAGGATTGTATGACAAGGACATTTGTTCTTTGCAGATATGATTAGGTGACTTCTTCATCTTTTGTGAGGCTGAAACTGCAGATATTTTGGGCTGTGTATGTAGCTCTGTATTCTTTAGGGAATAAAGTATAGGAATCTGTAAAAACTCCAGCTAATGAGCAGTAAATGCATCGGCAAGTTATTGTCCTCTCCCCTTGGTTTATTCTTAGTCTACAAAACTTAGTTTAGAGCACAAATAGAAAAGAACAGATTCCCTTGACTCTCTTGCCTGTTCTCTATACTTTTCTGTGATACAGAAGGTTTAACTGTGAATACAGTTGTCCCTCTTTTAAAATAAATTATCATATACTTTGTTAGCAGGGAAAGCATCATAGATTGTGTGTGAGTTTCTTTTGATAATTTTGCTGAAGCCTATGTGGGAAGAGGGGTTTTTAGATGAGTTGGGGTTCCCCAGTTCCTGAAGGCTTAATGGTGTGAACCATCAGTAATGTCAACACTTATTGCATCTCTAGGGATGCTTCACATTCTAGTCTTGTTTCTGGTTTTCAGGGTTGTAATCATCCTGAAACAATTTGAAGAAGTTGGAGTTTTGTTGTTCAACCGTGAAGAGAATAAACAGTAAAGGTAATCTGTTAGAGTGAGAGAATGCCTTGGTCCATCAGGTGAAAGTGTTATAGCAGCGTGGACTTTATGCAACAGAAGGTGAATGTAGCATCATCCTCTTACATGATTACCTCTGCCTGACCTCCAACTGACTCTGTTTTAATTATTATCTCCTCACCTTAATATGAATCTTCCATTTCAGCAAGTACTCACAAATATATTGGTCTTTCTTCAGTGTACCAATTGGACTATACTGGAAATTATTTTATCTATAAAAGCAGGATAACAGAAAGTTGAGCAACTCACAGGTATGAAAAGTGCTGATTTCTCAATCCATTTTAGTTTTAGCTTTCCTCCTCAGGCTGTATACTGGCATGCTATTGTAATGCTGATGGGTTTGTTTTTTTCCTATTGGTACCATTATTGTTGCATTGTTGTTTCTTTTGCATTGGGTTTTGTGAACCTGTTGCTGTGCTGTCCTACATGCTGCACATCCTAACTCACAGGCCATCTGATAATGAGGGCTGGCTAAATCCACTTTCAAGTGAACATTCCAGAAAACAAAACACCAGCTCACACAAAGTTGAGAAGTTCTGTTTATAGTTACTCTTTTCTTTTTCTCATGAAAAATAACAATTTTACACTAAGCATTTTTTTACTGTGTTTTTAATAGGAGAGGGCAAATTTATTTGGGTTTTGGTTGTTTTTTGTTTTTTTTTCACCGTGGGAATCTCTTTCTGGCTATGCTGCTTCAGTCAGCACCTCTATTCGGTTTGTTTTCCAATCTCTGAAACATAATCATGGCTGAGTTGTATGGCTCAGGTAAGCCAGGAGAGAAGTGTAGAGGTAAACTCAGGAAGAAGTCAGAATGCCACTGCCCCAGAATGCATTCCATGTGCTGAACAGTTTCACTTAACTGTTCATCTGTCCCTCTCTTCATCTGGGACTTAGTGCAAAACGCTTTCATGACTTGAGCGTTTTCAGAGGAGTTAAGACATGTCAAAGCATGGTGTGCTGTGTGCTGAAATGGCTTTATTTCTAGTTTTGGAAACTAGATTGAAGTGCTGTGAATATCTGTTCCTTACTCCTATGTCTCATTCTTGTCTCAACATTATAGAACATAAAGTCCCCAGAACTAGTGGGCCATATTATGAACCTGATTGTTCAACAAGTGCTGTAATGCATAAGTTTTACATTTGATCTCACATTTTTAATATATAGCCATAAAAAGGTAATTTCAGTGCTAGAAATATCCATACTTTTAACTGTTACTAAAATAAAGTTTTAAAAAAAATCAATTGTGTCAATATGCCAGATATTTAGAATAATTTGTTTCTTTATTTCCACGCTTATCTTTTACTAAGTCTTTTTTCTGTATCTGATACAGTTGGTAGTTGTGTATTATAGCCCAACTTTGTATTTTAGTGACAATTTTAATATATAACACATACTTGGTTAAATCTTAGCCCCCTCTTTCTGTCTATGTATTTTAAGACAGGATGCCTTTTTGGATTACTATGTGATAAAATGCTGATTTGTCTCTCTCACAGATCTGTTTAAGACTGTAGGTTTATTAAAATGTTTAATGTAGATTAAAACATCATCATATATTAAACTGCAGTTGCCATCTTCTTGGAATATTAAGTACATGCAGATAAATGACACATTATCTGAGTGTATGTGTAGAGAAAAAATAATTTCAGCCACTTTCATCACCAGTTGTAAAAGGAGGAAAATGCCTTATGGTACTTTAGATAATGCAGTTCTGAAACAGACCTTGTTGCCTCACTTCAGGCATAATCCATGTAATGGCTGTATTGCAGTGAGGATAAGATCATCTTATAAGTACCATAAATGCACAATCTGCCATGTTTACCCAGTTTTTCCTTTTCCAGTTCCCTTTTTAAATCATACTTAAATAGACTCCCAGCAGTAGTTTATCTGTGATGCATCAGAAGAGATATATTTTGGGTTTGGGAGAACAAAAAGCCCTATAGGTAGTAATTGCTGTTCTCTCACGAATTGTTAGCAAAGAGCATCTCATTCCACCAAAGAAAAAAAAAGGAGAGGTTATTTTCAGGCACCCCTGCAAACAGAAATCATCCTAAACTATGTGTTTTAATAGGGAAAATCCTGGCATATGTAATTAGAAAGGCATTTACCTCAGTGATGAAGTAACTTTGTTATAACGTTAAAAACCACTGGTGTTGACAGGGACAGCTATAGAAAGCAAGTAATGTTCCATTTTAATATCAATTGTGACATTTATTAATATTTTAGAAAGCAGGGAGCATGTCTGTAACAATCAAAGGCTCTGGGAAAGCAGCAGTTTACCAAGTGCTTCCTAAAACCAATATATTGTCAAGCTAGGTATGGTCTGGCTGTGTCATTTACTTGAAACATGTACACAATGTATTTGTTATCAGCATGTCTGGATGCACTTAAACGAGCAGTAATGTAGGAAAAGTGCTTTTCAAGGCACTGAGGAAGCCATCTGAAGCTCCATTTTGGATGTGCTTCTTAAGAGAATGATTTTGATACCCTCATAAATAAGGGTATCATCCCATCCAACATTTCCCAGGTGCCCTTTCCCCTTCTCCCTGAACTTCTGCAGAAACTTGTGGGTAAGTGATATGTGTTGCATTGAGTTTTTCTTGTAAGGATCAGCATGTTTTCTCTAATTCAGGCAAGCAGAGAAGCTGGTTTTGGAAAGTTCTTTACTCTTGTTGTTGCCATTGACAAGCAGTAGTCAGAAGTAGGGAGGAAGGCTTTGAGCCGTGTGTAGGAACATTATTTACTTGCAATGCTCTCTGCTAGCCCAGGGTTCTTCTGCAGCCATTCATTCAAATTAACTACTTGTAATAGTGCTTATTCCATCTTTAAAGAGTTAAGATTTCACAAATATAATTTTAAAAATTCTTTGGTTGCAGACAGTAAAACTATAATAAAACAAATACTGTAATTCTTTTCACCTATAGAATTGTCTACAGACCTGAGATGTTCAAGAAAGTTTATTTCAAACTGTGGATAGGAAACACAGAACCAGAAAAGAGCAGGAAGTCCTTCCAAAAGGAAAATATTGCAATGTAAGCTTTGATATGCAATTAATTTCGTTTGAATGAAAGAAGCTCATCAAACACAATTGCCTTCTGTTATTACAAGGTAGTGTTATTGCATTCTGAATATCTGACAGCAAAAGAAGACAAGTTTCAGACACTGAGGAGCACACACAGTCCTGACACTCCAAGTAGGAATGCCATGAGTACCATTTCTCTTCTCATTATTTATATTTTCTTAGGTAATTGTTAATTTATGTTAAAGTGACTACTTCACACTATGTGGACCTGTGATCATTTGAAGGCACTTTTAGAGAGATGAGTGCATGTGAAATGTTTGCAAAGAATTCAAATAGAATGAGACAGGCTAGGTGTTTCATTTCTGTAGTCCTAGGGAACCATTGTCATACCTGTCCAGCAATATGTGGAAAAGCTGTCTTTCCAAGTAATTCTAAAGTACCTGCTGTGGCAAAAAAAACCCCCAAAACCCAAAGTAAAGGCAATTTCTTGGATTTTTTTCACCAGCTAACAGTGGCTGAAGTTCAGAAGAAGATTGTGCTGAGTGTTACACATTTCTGTCATTACTTGTGACTAAGTGTATTTCACTGATTACTTATCTGTGCATTAGGGCCAAACAGTGTTTAAACATTCTCCAGCCATTGCCTTAATTTTCACAGATTTTTTGGTTCTACTAGATATTGTCCTTCTTCCTTATTCTCTTCAGGATTTTATTAGGTCATGTTATTTCCACTCTGCATCTTTTTCCAGCAACCAGTAAGAGAGGGGATGTGAGATAGGCATGTTTTTCTCAGATCTGAATTCTGTCCAGAGCCTCAACATAACAAAATAATTGACTCCAAATCAGCTTGGACCAATGACTCTGAAAAATACAATCTCCCATCTGTGACTCCGCTTCTATTTTTGTTCTCTTCCAGCTAAAATGTATTCTGAGAAGAAGAATCATAGGGGAGCTATTACCTCTTATAGATCATCTACTCTGTTGGGTACTTAATACCAAATCCATTGCTGTAAAAAAGCTAAATAAACATGGAATCTCCATATTTCTTTCCTTGGTTTGTAAAACCAAGCAACTGGACTTTCATAAGGACTATTTAACATGTTCATGAATGCAGTGAAGTGCCTTCTTGCTTTTAATTGTTTTAAATTTCCACTCTTTCTAAAAGGATCCTTCTCTTTGGAGGATCCTTTCTTGAAAGGACAATCAAACAGTGAGTGAATTCTTGGCCCACTGGAGTAAAAAAAAAGCTCTGTTTGCTTCAAAGCATCTCTCAGCATTCTGCCCTATTTCTTGAGCTGACAGCCAACCCTCAGAAGTAAGTGACATTCCATACTGCACGTTTCTTGTCTTCTTGTCACTGTCCCTGGCTTGAGAAGTGAAGAATCAACCCTAATGGAACAGGGATGGGGAGGAGATGGGGAACTGGACCAGAAATTCTTTATATTGGGGATATTTGTCAATACTGGGAATGAAAATACTTATGTTGGGGAAAGGCAATTCATAGGTATTTGAAGTTCTTTCCTTGTTTTTCTTTTTCTAGTAACTTAGATTTCTGAGGGACGTACTTCTGCTGACATGAATCACCCCATAACATTTTAGCAGCCTGTAGTATTATGAACACTTTTGGATTCAAACAAAATCTCCCAAACTGCTCTTTCTGAAAGGATCTTTTAGCATCTCTTGAACTGTAACCTCTTTAATTATGTAGGAGGAAAAAAAAATAAAAGAAGAGATCTGCTAAAATGGTGACCTCTCACTGCTGGAGTGATTTCAAAGCCTTGGGCTCACAGTCAGCTTCCACATGTTCTGTCTTTACTGCTGCTGCTGGAGCACATTGCAGTGTGGTCTGCCAAGCCTGTGTGACACTGCTGAACAGGCACACACAGCACAGCTTCTGCTTCAAGGGACTTGCAATCAACTATTTTGTTTATTGATAAGATGATATTACTTGCTCCAGGGTATTCATCTGGTCAGTGAAGAAGCTGTGTAACTGCTCTGCCCAGCTGTTAACTGTTTTGTTCCCTCACAAAATGGAATATGATAAAAATAAAAGCTTTATCTGATCTTTCCAGGGAAAAGATTCCCTAAATTACAAGTCCCCAGATTGCTGATGAAGACATAGCTTGGTCTCTCCCAAATCTTTCATCCATCATATATCTTTAACTCATTCTCTCCTCACCATGACATTTACAGTGGTGGTGTAAGTTATGGGTAATAATAAGCTTTATGCTTATTTGTTGATATTACTTGTTTTTGTCTTATTACTGTGTCTGAGACCTCTTTCTTCTAGTTCCAAATAAACTGTTAGGCATCTTGTTTGCATAATTTTGTTTTAATCTTTCCCTTTGGTTAATATTCTCTGCCTTGATAGAGCTCTGTATTTCCTAAAGGATTTCTGTCTGCAAAGGTGAATCAAGTCTGTAGGTTAATACAGATTTTCACTTAGCCACCACCCCCCTCCTCCCCAACAGCCTGGATTTTTACCCCAATTTAAACAGTGGGAACCACCAATTTTCTGCCCTAAAATTTCAAAAGAAGAAGAAAAAAATCCTTTTCATTTCATTTTTTTGCATGAGACAAAATTTACTTTGCAAGAGCAGGTTGATTGTTGTTTCTTGAAGGGCTTTATGAGCTTTACAGGATATTGAGAAATCCCAACTCCAGCCATGTGAAGGATAAACCTATGGGTGCCTCAGGCAATGCAAGTAAATAACTTGCCAAACACAAATGTTTATTCTTTTGGGGATATATCCTAAGCACCGTAATTTCACAAGATGATTCAGTTGCCCCATGGCTTATTTATAAAACGTTAAAATGTTAAATACAATTAGTATAAGCATCCTAATCTCTCTAGAGACTCTTTGCTTATAGTATTGCTTGGAGCTTGTGTAAAATAGTCTGGAGTATTTTATCTTTTTTTGTTTTTATTTTCTGAGCCTGAATGGAAAAGGAAATTTCAAAGATAAAGTATTTTCTTTCTTCTTGCAGGCTACTACACTCTGCTGGTGAAGCTGAGGTAAACTGGTTCTGTCCTGGAGCAAGGATACAGTTTGGGTGGTTGTGGTTGTATGCAATTTTTTTAAGGTTTTTTTGGTTTGTTTTTTTTTTAATCACTGTATGATGAGAACATTGTAATGTGGCCTGCGTGGGGCTATTTCCTGTTACCAGATGGAAAAGGAAACTGTCAGTTTGTTTTTATGTGGTTGATGATTCTGGGACAATGTAAAACTAGAGTTCTCTTCTGCAGTAGTGTCTGTGGCTGCTTATAAAGACTCAGAAAATAAGGTGAGGTGTTTGGTTTTTTTTAAGACTTCAATATTTTGGCACCCTTTTCTGAATGAAGGGAGGAGTGGTTACCGTGGGCTTTGCCATGTCAGCAAATGTAACATAAAGTAATGATGAATTTGGATTTTAGGTTTACTTTTGTTGGATTTGACTATTGTTAAAATATCTGGACTGTGTTTGATACTACTAGTCTTTCAAGTAATTTAATTTTTCCATGATGCTCTCATCACTAATGGCTAGCAGAAGAGGTCTGTCTTTCTAATTGAGACTTTTTAGGCTGCTGGTAGTAATTCACACATTGACTCTTACATGCCTAATTGTGTGAAAAGGGTGATTTTAATTGATAGACACTAAAAAGAAACTCAGCCTCTCATCGTTGGGAAGGACTCTCAACTTAGGGATTCAGTGTAAATTAGTTTGTTAATTTTTGTCTCTTAGGATAGTTCGAATATGTGGATGGGACACTGGAATTTGTTGTGAAAATTTCAAAGTAAACAATACACATAAAAATTTGTCACCTCCATGAAATCTCACAAGCTAGAGCTTTATCAAAAACATGGTACAGATTGAAGTCATTTAGACATCCTGTGGGAGGAAGGTCTGGTTAAACAGAGATTGATGTAAAGGAGATTTGACAACATTAGAAATTTCTCAGTTGTCAGTGAGTTTTGGGTCCACCTTTTTCTGATATTATTATGTTCAACAGCAAAAGCAAGCAAAACTTGAACAATTGTAAAAGTTCAAGGAAATATTTCTCACTGGTTTTATTGAATGAAAAGTGAGTTTGACTGCCAAGATAACGTGTGAACAGAAAAGAACACAAATACGACAGAACTCCTAAAGGAAACCTTTATCTGAGTAATTAGCACAAATAACTTTTTTGGATGGTAGCAATGTGTGCTGAAAAGGATTTCTGGTTCTGAGCTTCATGGAGGAAATTTTTAAGTAAAGATTTGTATGAGAAGGGGGACAAGAAGCAGTGAATAGTAATGGATGTAAGAAACCAAGGAGAAAGAAGAAACTGAGAAAATGGGAACAGGGGAAGTGAAGTAAGAGCAAGACAAGTTTGTTCTTCAGCTGCTTCACCATATAGTTTTTGGTAGTGATCCTTTCAGCCTCAGACCATTTATTAAAGGGAAGAAGTGCCTCAAGACCTCAGCTGGTCACACTGATGGGGAGATAACATCTGTTTAGTGGCCAACACGTTGTTGAAGTATAGTTTGATCTTTTGTGTTATCACATTCCCAGAGAATGGTGATTTCATTCTGCTGTCACTGATTTCAGTAGCAATGATTATCCACATAATTTGTGACTGATACTATGAACACAGTTAATTACATCTAAAATTCCTTCCATTTGTTTAGCTTAGGATTCTGCTGCTGTGATTTATCTTTTGGCTTTTATTCTCCCATCCACAACAAAAATACGTGTTTGAAACAAAGATTTCTATAAAATGGCTTTGCCTATGACAACAACCAGGTTGTAAATGAGATGTGACAAGGCAGAGGGTGGATATTCTGGTTTGATAACTGCAGTTAATCAGTCAATCACTCTATGTCCCTAGGAAAAATGATGAATTACATGGATGCAGATGATCTGTTGCCTTACCCTTGGGGAAGTTTAGGTTCTTCAATGTGATAATCGTCTGCTCAGAAGTGACAGCGAATTTGAAATACCACCTTTACAATCTCTCTAGATTGGTGGATCATCAGATTGGATGATATAATCAGGAGTCAGTGCAGGTGATCTATAACTCTGTTCTACTCAAAGAGCGTAAGAAAAATGTTGTTGAGTTTTCCAAGCATTGGATCTAATACAGCAAGATAGAAATTAGTCCTTTTAAGATTTCCTTTATGATGATTACATACACTTACATGAACTGATGAATACAGCTAGAGAAATAAACCACATAATTAAATGGTAAATCTATCCAGGTGTGTCTTTTGCATAAATCCCTTTTTAATCTGAAGTATAGGTATGGTTAGATTTTGTTCTGTGTTAAACATGGCTTTAAATCTAATTAATTTTTCTTTGAACTTGAGAAGTGATTTTGTGCCATGAAATCTTGAGACTCTTCAGGATGAACTGAAATGTGATTTTTCCATGACAGTGAGAGTTTGACCCTTTGGCACTAGCTCTAAACCCCCAGATGTTTTAACATAACATAGATACTCTTGTTTGCATGAGCCTTGTAGAAAACTGTGTGATTAAACAATTCTGTCTGTATGTATTACTGGCAGCCTATTTTCTTCTCATTTGGGTTTTTTCTACAGCTTTTTCACAAATAATGGGATTTTTACCCCTTATTACAGCTTATCTATCCCTGCAGTTTTTTTCTCCTCACCTGGAGTAGTAATCCTCTCTTTGCAGCACTGTCAGCATCCTCACAGTAACCAGCTGTGATCTCACAGGCAGCAGTGGATCATGATTTGTATTAAAGACTATATAAACTTTTAAACCCAGCATATTTTCATGACCCAATGTACATTTTAATGAGAAACTAATATTTTGCTCATCTAGATAACAAAAGTAAAATCAGTGGCTTTGAATGTCATGGTACACAAATAGAACAAAGTTCTTCCCATTGTGTGAGCAATGTATTGTTGACAAGACTATTACTTACTCCAATGAGCAATAACTATTTTTTCCCTATTATTAGGCTCTGATTTTAATAGATATATAGGATGGATACCAAAGATGCAGAATAAGAAACTGTATTGCTTCAAAGAAGAGAAGATAATGTAGAGTATGGAAAACCTAATTGTGAACTGTTCTAGTTCTGCAGTAGATTGTTTTCAGTAACAATGTGCAATTATCTGCCCTAGAGTTAGGAGCACGGTTCTGGCTTTTTAAAGAACTTAATTTTTTTCTTTTTTGAAAGACTATAGTGTGATTTGAAACATTGACCCATTCTGAATGAGTGAATTGGAAAACGAAGAAGAGTAATAATTGGGGAGTAAATAAAAGTGAAAAACCAGGCCACAGTAGTGTTTTCTTTTCTGAAGTCTTCTTAAACTTGTATATTTACTGCCCAGAAAGTGATCTGCTTCCTGAGCCATACTTCATGGGAGATGGCCTGGCAGATTTGGTGCCAAATACTGTTTCTCTAGAATAAGTACAGTTACTTCAATTGATGAGTAATCAAGGCATCTTTGGCTATGTTTTTCTTTATGGTAGTTTTTGGATTATGTTAGGGTAATTTTTGGATTTCATGGAGGACTGCTAAAACACAGTATGTGTGATATGCCAGTTAAAAAATATATGGACCAGGTCAGGTAATCACAATAATAGTACTTCAGTTATTTGAAGTATAAACGATATTTTTGAAACACATACAAAGTAGGATAGTTAGTGCTGGGCATTGAACACAGGTTATTTTGGTCTGCATCAAGGATGTGGTTTGGTCCAGGAGATCAGGGAATAAACTGGAATAAATGGCAAACTCATTTTGTTAGTTAAGGAGACATTCCAGTGAAATGCCTGTTGAGTAGAAAATCCACCAGTGAAGATGTGAGGGGTGGATTTATTATTTTCAAGCATGGAACACATGAGCTTGTAGCATATTAGAAAGACTTAACTGCTATCTCAAGAACAAAAACTCACTATTTGGGAGCAGCAATCAATTTCTCTAACTCACAAAACACCTTACCCTGTGTTACCATGGGATTTGCAGATACAAGAAAAATACCTGGACAGAGGGGATAATTTGCAGAAAAGTTGGTTATTTTGGTGCTTGGTTTTATTTGCTTTATGAGTTGAATACATCAGTCCAAAGGTATGAAATTCTCACTCTGG
Organism: Sturnus vulgaris; assembly: GCF_052056855.1. Lineage (NCBI taxonomy): Eukaryota > Metazoa > Chordata > Aves > Passeriformes > Sturnidae > Sturnus > Sturnus vulgaris. The sequence goes on along the minus strand of NC_142251.1, from coordinate 20,562,260 downwards.
AATTTCATTTCTAGATACTCAGGGATAATTTGTAGTTGTGGTCCATATCATGTTAGGTACAGTTGCTTGGATACACTGTGGGATCCTGTTTCTGCTCCTCCTTGAGTATGCAGATGCTATAGGCTATACAAGTATTTTTGGTCATGAGCTTTTGTAAATAGAATACTGAAATTCTCCTTCTGTAGAAATTCCCAAAGAAAAATTTAATTGTATGAATGTTGTCAGAAGTATCAACAAAGCTGTTTAAAGTGAATTGCAATGGGTGTTGACACCCTTTTGTGAGTGAAATGATTCATTGTATTTCAGAGTGAGCATCTACCAGATTTTCTGCCTGGCAGATTTTTCAGGGCATAGGGTTTTTCTCCTTTAAAAGTACAGGTTTTCTCTTCTTTCTGAAATAAAAGTTTTAAAATGTGTAATTCCTTCTACCTTGAAGGATTTAAGTAAAAGTGCATTAGAAAATCTTCATTTTTTCTCTCTCTACGCCAAAAATCTTGCCTTCCACTAAGACATATCCTCAAGTCCATAATGAGAATTCAGGAGCCTTGACTGCCTAAAGCCTAAAATCTGTTCTTTTCTTTGTAGGTAGGAAATTATTTTTTCACAGTTTGTTCAGAAGAATCAAAACATGAGGTAGCTTCAGTAAGATATTTGCACATTTGGAGACAAGAAGGTCTCTGAATCTGACAGACTTTTTTGTGGTCTTGAGTATATTTCAGTAGTGTATTAATTTCTTGGTCATAAGTCTCTCTTATGCTGGCTGAATGCTAAATACTTGCTTTAGTTGCAAAGGCAATAAAAGCTTCATGTTTGCACAGGTTTTTTTTTCCTGGATGAGTCACTGCAGTTTCATTATTTTTATTTTTATAACCTAAAGTAATTATTTTTGATGCATGTATTGAAATGAAAACCTCCTTCAACATAAAATGTCAGAAGAGAATTTCCATTGCCTCAATCCTTTGCCTGGCTTATGGCATGTGCCTGTTTTGTAGCAGCATTCTTGCATACTCCAGATATATATCTGTGTTGTATTTCATGCAGCATCACTGTAACCAGTCCGTTTCTTTGGTACGAAACTAACCATTATCTGAGGCCAACCAGAATGTTCTGTATACTTAAGAAAATCCTGGATTTACTTATTATGAGAATGGGGTCACCTACTGGTCATAACAAAATTTTCATTATTTTAAGCTCTCTGTCATTTACATTAACTAGGATATGCCTAAGAACCTTTCTTAATGACTTTGTGTTGTTTCAATTAAGTTGTTCTTAGATCAAATCAAATAATGGTAGGATTTGTCGACCTGCAAAACTGCCTTCCCCATATGGATTGGTAAGAGATTATCCCACCAGGGGTTTAGAATCCAGGAAATTAAAAAAAATATATCTGTATAACTAAATGTTTTCAAAAGGAGGAAACATCTACGATAATGAAACTGAGTCTATTTTAAAATGCAAGGGATCCTCTTGAATGCCAGTACTAAGCACACTCAAAGAAAACATTGTGCACTAAACACTGTGCATTATGATTATAAAACTAGGTCTCATTTAATCCATCAATATTTTGGTATGTTTAATATTTAAAGAGTGTTTTTAAACCATTATTCAGAAAACCCTAGGACAAAAACGATTTTACAAATAACAAAGCATACAAGAATGGAAGCTAATTTGACCTTTATCACTGTATTGTCATTAGGAAAAGAAATTCAATTGCAGCAGTTGTCTGCATATATATGTAATCTGTATCTTTTCAAAACAGGAGAATACATCAGAGCATTTTTCATAATTTTGAGACTTTTACAAATCAATTGCATAATAAAATATGAAACAGTCATAAATGCAGTTATGCATCCCAAATATATGCCAAATGTTTTATCTTATTCAATAGAAGGAAAAGCAGATGGTTGAAGGAAATTTGTTTTCCCTGTAATCAGTAGAACCAATTTCTAAAAGTACTTACAGAAGCTGACAGTGAGTCATCACCTTTGTTTCATCATAATATAGGGAAAATTCCCTTATCATCCTGAGTGACCTGAATATATGTTTTTCATATTTAAGATTTAATTCATAAACAAAAATTTATTAGAGGAAAAATATATGTTTTTAAAAAGTATTAGATGATTTGAAACAGCACCTTTCTGTCAGAGCTTGCCTGGGATTTCATTTCCCCTGAAATCTCTTCGATTATGATTGTTACACTGGGTGCCTCACATCCAAAAAGGCATTCAGGGGCTACTGGTTTGTGTAAAAAAACACAGATTGAATTTGCACTTCTTTTACCTCTTCTGTGTTCTGCCCTGCATTATTTCAACACTGTGTATCTCAGTGCTAATAGCTTTCAAATAGCTGCTATGTGCTTTACAGATGCTAAACCATACAAATAGTATTTATGATTTATAAGAATTCTAGTAGCAGGCTGATGATGGCTTCCTTTGGAAAGGGGTCCTAACTGTAGAGACTTGTGACTTGGGTAGCTCACAGTCAGATTAATATGAAGAGTTTGGCAAATCCTGTATTTGTGCATTGAAATGATGGTGTGATCTTAAATGAAGAGAGTAACAATTTCTAACCCCCTAAATGTATGTTTCTTTATTCATTATGAGGATATGGTAGTATTGCATGGTAGGGTGTTTTCTCTATCTGTTGGAGAACCTTATAGAGAAAAGGGAACCACTGCAATTAAAAGTCACCTTGGAAGTCCTCTGCTTTGTCACGTGAAGCCACGTGATAAGTTTAGCCTACTAATAGAAATATACTTAAAGTAATTAATATAATTATATATCCGAGTTCCTGTGAATTAGATGACTTGTCATCTCTCAGTAAACTTTTTTTTTTGTGCTCTTACTTTCTTCAAGAGAGGGGTAGGACCTTAAACTTATCCTTATTGAATCCAGAGGCTGTTTTTGCAGAATTGCCACATAACGTATTATGTGATATCAATCATATCTTTCAAAGTGCCATAAACTGCCAAATACTCAGAAAAAAAAAGGAGCTACTCTAAAGCAGATTCCTCAAGTGTGTATAAACCCGTTACATTTGTGGGGACACTAAGTTATGAGGAAAACCAAAACACCAGCAAATGGAGCATAGCTGGCTTTGGGCAGCAGGATTAATAGTCCAAAGTGAATTCACATGTGTCATAGACAAACTGCTACTGGCTGGTTCAAATGCTGTGAATGCCTCTGTGACACATTGGTGTCACCCTGTGATAACAGGGTACAGGTACTCTCTGTACCTTAATTCTCCTCTAGAGATAAGGGAATACATCTTTACATCCTGATGGCAAATTAATTGGTGGCTGTTGATCATTCACGTGGTACAGCAGAAAACTTCACAGAAAAAAACTTATGAAGAATTAAAAATGGTGTAAAATGGCAGGTTTTTGAGGTGGCATTAAAGACCTGAGGCATCACATTGAATAATGGAGATAGAATGAAATAAAATACTCTTTTGTTCACTGAACTTTATCCATCTTATTTACCAAACAGGTTGGAGCCCAAGGGAAATCCTAATATATGAATTGATGATTGCAGAAGGAGTGCTGTGAAATCTGCTCTTGTAATTGAGTAGAAAGTTGTCTGAATTTCTGCTGTTCATTTTTCCCTTCAGCTGAAACTCAGTAATCCTTCACAATGCTTCTAGTCCAAGACACACCATGAAGTTGCTTATAATCCCACTGGTGACAATTAGAACTAATGACTTCTTCCTCTGTGAGCTGTCTCCATGTTTCAGGGGATGTGATGGTCACTCAGACCCAGGTGCAGAAACAAATCTGCCTGTGCCCTACACAGCAGTGTTGTCAGCCTTGTGTGCTCTGAGCTCTGGTCCCCTCAGGAGTAAGAAAAGCTTGGTAGAGTTGTCAATACCAGGCAAAACAGTGTCTGATTTTATGAATACCCTTCCTTCAGCTCACCACTAAAAATTATTGCAATGAATTTAATTTATATATTTGCAAATGCTGTAACATGAAACATACTGCTGCTGACAATCTGAATAGCTCATGCTGTCAACTGTTTGGAAGAGCTCTCAGCCTAGAGTTTGACATGTGCTTCCTCAGCAGGGAACAAGGAGAGTTGTTTTGCCCAAGCATAACCTGTTTATGCAGCAAATAATCTGTAGAGGTATTTCCTTCATTGACATTCTTGCTGCCTTGAACAGGCTTACTTTAATGAGCTCCCCCTTTGTAGCTGTATTTTGCAGTTTCTTTTCTAGACCCTGACAACTATTTTATCCACTTTGTAACCTTAAGGTTGTAGGGAAATATTAAAAAATTAAACTTGCATGCAAGTTATTTAGTATAAGGCTTTTCCTTTCTGCCCAGCCCTTCACACTCCATTGAAGGCAGTTCCTGCTGCCTTGCACTGGGCTACTGGGAAAAAAGACAAATGTTTCAGTATGGAAGGATAGGGAAGAAGTCAGAATTTTTACACTGAGATCAGTGGCAAGGAGGCTTTGTAGTGCCCAAAGAAGACCTGAAGGTAAGAGAGTGTTCCTTGGCTGCCTGGGTCTCTTTGGGCCTTATTACACAGCTCAGGCTCTGGGCTTTTCCCTTCGGCAGTGGTGCATTGCTGTGAAGAAATGCACCTGCAGCTGTACAGGGGCACTGGAGTCCTGAACTACAGCTAGATAAATGCACAGGAGTTACTTACACAGTGTGAGATACAAAGGCTTAATGAGCATGGATATCTAGCAGAAACTTAAAAGAAGCTAAGCCAATTGTCTCTACACCAAAGAGTAAACGGCTTAAACGTGTTCAGGTTCTAAGTTCAGATGCATATTTTTACGAATAATACATGAATACTGTGGATTCATGCAAGGGTCACGTAGGATTTACTTTGCAAAAAAAAGGGGGCGAAAAAGAGATATTAAAACCCTTTGTATATTACAAAGCGCCTTTTTTTCTGCTTGACTGTTTAGTATTTGGAGCTCAGTATTTATAGAGTTGTACTTGAGAATCACTATTTTTAATGTTAATAAATAAATTAATAAATAAATAAAGTGGAGGAAGCAAGAATGGAAGATTTGTTTGCAGAAGGTGGATACTGTTTTAAACATTTGTTAAATTGAAAATGAGCTGAGTACAAAAAGAAATCCTGTTTTTCCCTTTTTACTTTAAATTATCTGTTCTGTAGCCTATCAGTGAATAATAATATAATTCATAGTTTATCAAAATAATCTGGTCTGGAAAGTAAGACAATTTACAAGTATGTGACATGTCTCTGTGACTCAGTAATCTGCCATAGTTTGGGAATCATGCATTTGTTGCAAAATACTCAAGAGCTTATGTAAGAGGCTAATACTGATCTCTGACATGTGGAGCCTGGCTCCGTGTGTTTATGTAACACTTCTTAATGAATTAGGTTTTCCTGACAAGTGCTGCTTTGATTGCAGCCTCTGTAAGATCTCTTTGCAAAATCAGTAAAAGCTGCAAACTATGAACGAAATGTTTATACTGGAAGGTTGGAGAGCCACATGTTGACTGGCGAATTTTTAAAGTCTGCTTCCATCAAAGGGAACGTGGCAGGGTCTTGGCAGCTCTCATGCCTTTGTAAGCTGCAGTATATTGCTAACAAAGCCCAATCAAGGCTTTTCTGTCAAGACTGCTAATTGCTTGGATCCTGCTTCTGTCAGTGCTTGTAATGCCTGCTCAGAGGCAAGTGGATTCGTTGACCTGAAGCACGTATAAATTCTTTTCAAATTTCATTGATATTCTGTCTGAACAGCCAAGAAAGAGGAGGAAATGCATTGCATTTTCTCACTAGGTCACTGGAGATGATGACCATTTGAAGCAGCACAATGCTGCCAAATGATTGCCAGGGCAGACTATTTCATTGAGAGCAGGTGCTCCAGTGTAATACTCAACACAAGCAGTGGCTAACACACTGAGGGACACTGAGTAGCATGGGAGTGAGTGGCATTATTTTCTGGCATTGTGGAACCAAGTCAGTTATGTCTGGGTGATCCTGGGCTTTGTTTATCATATAATGATGAAAACCCACGTTTCTGAGTCTTGCTGCCACAGGTTTTGACATAGTAGTCTGTAATTTTGTCCCTTTGTGAAGGGAGGTGACAGACAAAAGGCTGGCTTTTCTGAGGCCATGTCCTGGTGTGTGAGGATGTGTGTGGGATCTCTGGAATTGCCAAGGGGAGGGAGAGCAGTGTCACTGCTGGCCCCACCATGCCAAGGCGAGGGGCAGCTCTGCAAAGAAAGCTGGAGTCTCTGCAGTGTGGAAAACTCACTGCTCAGGTCAGGAATAGTTTATATTTCCACATTGCAGACAACAGAGGGTACCTTTGTGCCATCAAGTAATGGGTTACTTGGATTTTTATAAGTATCTGGGTCAAAATTGGGCAGGTAGCATGTACTTGATCAGAAAATGTAGGTGTGGGTAAGATTTATTTCTCTCTGACTGAATCCACATTTCTCTCAAGGTTTGTTAATACAGCCAATCACGCTTGTGGCTGTAAATGGGTTTGATGCTCATTGAATAGCCTGTGTACATCAGTTGCTGGTCCTTTTCTTCTGTGATACAGATGTCTATAAACTAGGTCATACCAACCCCTACTAGCTCTTTCACTAGCTGACAGTCTTGCAGGAGAAAACAAAGTTAGGATGAAGACAGAAAACGGATTTCTGTTTTATCCCTGCAGGAAGGTTGCCCCTGCCAGGTCTGGGTTTAGCTGCATGGCTGGTCAGTGGCAGCAGTTTGTGCTTTCTAATGCTGATTCTCCTGAGCTTGTTCTGGGAACAAAAGGGTTTGGTTTCTGCTGACGTCAATCTGGCTCCTTTTCAGAAGCAGTAAATTCAACCCCCCAAAAAAAAGTTTTATGGCATGCTTTACCTTAATCTTTACCTTTATGATGTGGTGATTTTTTTTCCCTTATCTTTTTTTAAAATAATTTAATTATTCGTTTTTGTCTTTGATTGAATTTGGCTTGATCACCTCTATGTCGAATCAAAAAGTGTGCCAGACCTGAGGACAGCTTGACGTCTCCAAGTTCTTCCTTTCAACTTCCAACTCTAGATTTTAATGAGCATCTGATTCTACTCAAGCAGCAGCAGGTTATTATGTCTGCTGTGATAGGGATTTAATTGTGTGCCTCTGCTACTATGCTGAGATTCCTGGAATCTCTGTAACCACTTTGATGTGGTGTATGTTTAAAAATTGTGTGAGTTATATTTTTCCCTCAGAGGTAAGGAAAATGTTTTGTAATTCAGGTTGGAATTATAGGAGGGGAGAGGAGCGTGGGAGGCAGTGAGCATTTGTGGCCTCTCTGATCCAATGGTGGTAAGAATTTCAGCTGCAGTCTTACAGAGACCTGCTCGTGGTAACGTGTCAAGGGATTTGTCATCATTGGCATCTTTGAGGTTGAATTTTATTAGGTGTTTGTAACCTCTCCCGCTTGATTTATTTTAACTGGTGTCATCTCTTTTGACAACCAATATTATTGCAGTATTTTTGTTGCTGGAAGTGCCATGATTTGCATAGCTGAAAACCACATATCTTTGCTTAAGAGGAATTGCTCTTAAGGCTCTTTTATAGACAAGAAATCAACAAACATCAAAAAATTCTCTGAAAAAGATCTCAGGAGTTGATTTTGGCATTGTGGAGAAAGAGTTACTGCTGAAATTGCCTTTGCTGTTCTATTACAATAAAGTCTTACTTTGATTTCCATTTATATTAATTTCCTTTTACATATCTGTGTGATGTGTGATTTGTTGAGGTTTTGTTGAGGTTTTTCCCCATAAAATTATTAAAAGCTTAAAATCAAATCAATGATTGTATTATGAAGAAATAATTTATGTGATAAAAATGGTCATAGGTGCAGTACAGATAAAGCAACAGAATATTAGGGAGTTTTCTGATAGCCCAGTTAAAATTATTTTCCATTGTTCTTTGGTAATAATGGAAGGAAGCTGCTATGTAGCGCAAATTAAAATACTTCTCAATATAGAAAAAAACCTCAAATTTCTATTTTTGTTCTAGTAAAACATTGACACTTTGCTTAAGAAGAGGGGATTACAATTTTCAAAATCAAAATGTTATTATGAAACTGTTTAAATTTCTCACAAAAAAAATCTGGAAAATACAGGGGCATCCATTTGAAACAGGAATGCCATTGAATACAGAATGGTGGCAAAAGATGTTATTATTTTTATAGGGAGATTTAATTCCTTCAATGAAGTAATGAAATAGCTTTTCTAGTTGAAGTATCTTTGTCACTTTCTATGTAGACAGCATATTATGTTAACTACTTCTTTGATATATTTTTGCAGCTAAATGGTTTTAATCCCTTTGACTCTCACAGTACTAATTTTGTTTTATACAGTAATTTAGACACAGCACTCTTTCAGAAATATCTGGTTTCCCTCATTTAATATTTATATCTGAGAATCATAATTTGTTTTTTCTTTTCCTGAGGATGATGTACAATTTCATTTGACATTTATCTTGATTCAAGGACAGTGTTAATTCATTTCTGCTTGGCCTTGTAACGTCTGTTATTCAGTGGAAGGGATTGTCTGCACCTCTGTATGAAACTCACTTGTTGACTTGCAATATAATGCTCTTTTAAATTGAAGGATTTTCAATTTTCCTTTATTTGACACTATGCTGTTGATGATTTTACTTCAGATTCTGGATTATGCACTGCTGGTTTATTAGCAAGTTTAGATATTGTCTTTGTTTACAAAACATTTGTGAGGTATGTTTTCTCCTTTCACTTTCTGATGATCTAAAATTCAAGTTTTCTATTTTGGCTAAGTTTAGCTTTTAGTATGTAGAAGTGTGGACTTACTTTTTGTCAAGGAAAAGTATTTTTATATGTTTATTTCTGTCTATGCTTATGGTGATTCTTAAACCTTTCAAGTCCTTTGCTGGAAGGCCATGGCATTGATGAGTTCTCTTTCAAATTTAGGTACACAATTGAAGTTAGTTTTCCATGATCACTAGCACAGTCTATTTGTTTGTTCTTTCTCCATTATTCTGCAGTTCCTTATTAGATCTGTTGGTTCCAGAATATTTTGGGTTTACAAGCGTGCAAAGGGAAAAATTAATTGAGTTGTATGCAATGCAACAGTGTAATCTGAATTTTTCTTAATGGAAGGTTGCTGAGTGGCCAGGAGATGTCTCCAGCTTGGTAATAAAGACGAATTGCATTACTTAAAGTTCAAGATAATGTTTAATTCTATCTGTTATCAGATCATAAACTCAGTCCTAATGTGGTCCCTCTGTGTGCATCATGCACAAAAGCCATGCAGAAAACAGAGGCTTCAGTGGGTTTGTGAGACTGCCTGAAATATTTTCATTGCTTGTGCTCAAGTGCAGTCTTTCCTTAAACTTCTTCACAAGTGCAACAATTACGTGTTAATCTCCAACTTTGTACAGTCCTCAACAATGGAGTGTGTACTTGTGCTAAATGCCTCTTTATTCCTAAAGTCAAAGCTGCAGATTCATTCTACAGTGCCTTTTAAAGGCAGAAATTAGTTTAGGACTACCTCATAACATCTTCCAGTTGCTAACACATATCAGTTCACATCTTGCACTAAAATGCAGAGAGAAAGTGCTCTGCTTTTAGCTCAAAATATTTCATGTTGCTTTTTCTCTAAAGCTTTTTCTTGGATTTCTAGATTTCTTGGATTTGAATTACTATTGATTTAATGGTTTCTCCACTTACTTTTATTTTCAATTTATGCATCTCAATTTTAGAATATTTAAATTGGAGATATTTTAAAAACTCTGGAATTGTGCTTCTTGCCTATAATTTATATATTTAGACATGCTGTATTACAGACATAAGTAGGGATTTTATTTTAGTCACCTTTTAAATATGGTCAGAAAATACGGCAACTTCTTGTGATTTTCTTTCAATGTTTTCTTATGAACTGTGTAGATTTGCTGAATGATATGCTTGTTGCTGATGCTTATAATTGCATATTGATCTATTTATTTTTCAATGTGACTTTATATTAGAAGATGCTGAGGAATACTGTGATGATGCTCAGTAACCTCATGTTGACAACTCCAAGGAAATTGTAATTAATTGGTAGACACGACTAGTAAGTAACATAAGATACAATATTCTCAATTTGTGTTTAAATGTAGAAGATAAGAGAATTATTGGTGCTAGAATTACCTGAAATAGTTGCAGTTATAATTCTTTATGCTGAATCCTCTTCCAGTGTTAAACCTTTGTTGCCATATAAGGAATTGCAAATTATTAAGCCTGGGAACAAAGGATCAGTTTAGACAACTCATCGTAGAAACCATGTAAGTGAAGAATCCAACTCCTCTTTATTGTGGATCAACAATAAATAAGACATATTGGGACATAAATATAACAATTGTGGGAAGAGAGATGTTCTATTTTTTATATCATCTGAAATGTTGTTGGCTACGTGACACGTACAACGTGAATACTTGTATTTGTTTATTATTGGTGGAATACATTTAATTGCAGGTGTTTTTACAAAGTTTCAAAATGTTGCATACCTCAAGGGTGTGGATATCACAGTTTTAAGTATTCCTTCCAAAAATAAAAACAAGCAAGCAGAAAAAAAAAAACCCACCAAAAAGCCCAAACCACAAAAAACCCCTGTTTGTCCCAGGCTGGTGTACTATACCAATAAAATATGATCTCCATTATAATAACCTACTTTATGAAGATTAAATGGTTTTGCAATTCAAACAAGGTAAAATTGGTTTAAAGCAAAATCAAACACTAGTTTGCTAGTTTAGGATTTGAATAGTGGAATGAGAAATCTTTTTTTATATTGCTATTGTGCACTGGTCAGCTAAGAAGTAATTGCTTTTTATAAGGCAAATTTGCTTTTACTTTTCCAAGGTAATGAAATGAACCTGAAACATTTCCTTTGAAATCAAAGTCACTATCACTCAAATGTCACCAGCAGAATTCCATCATATGGTTTCAGCAAATACATAATGAGAAAGTAGTGCTTGGAAATGATTGACAGGATTCTATTAAAAAGCTTTACTACACATTCATCCCTAATTATCTGTGTTGTAAATCAATAGTGATTTGACTTTTTTTGATTTACATGTTACTAACATGAACAGACAGAGACATCTGGTTCCTATTTGAATAGAATAGAATAGCTTGAAGATGTAAGTTGGAAACTGCAAATGCATTGAGGGAAAAGCTCTGATTTTTTTTTCTAATACCTAATGAAATTCTGTGCAAACAAAGTATGCTCATTGACATAAGAAAGTCTTAAAATATAATATGCAAAATTGTTCAAAGAAGGAAATAATCTATGATTGAATCAAATCTTTAAACAGGTATGTGTAAAGGTCTAACAAAGAAATTATTCCCAAGAGTAAAGATATTCCATTGCATAAAATCAAAGCTTCTTAAGGAAAAAAATTATGTCAAATATAGTTTAGCTCCTCTCCAACCTAATCATCAGTTCAGAAGAGGAGACTTTATTTGTGGTCAGGGAAATGCTTTTTAGGGGCAGAAGGACAAGGGATGTAAATTCAGTCTCAGTGAGAGGGCAGCACACTTTTAGCAAGATAGATATCAGGAGGAATGCTGCAGTATTGCTGCAGAGTAGAACAATTTTCAAGCCCATGCCAATGATTCTGACATATTCCTTCTTTTAAACAGGACTAGAGTGAGGGCTTTAAAGTTAAAAAGTGAATCAAACAAACATGGTTCATGTGAATTCACAGCTGCTATGGCATAGTAACAGGAGACTCTATTTACAGGGTGTTCTAGAAGTTGCTCAGCAGCCATGGATAAAAACTACTAAATACAACAAATACCAGTAGGGCAACACTGAAGCCATTGGCACGACTGTCATGACTCAATATTTAACATATTGGGGAAGACTTAGGTGGCAGAAGGGGAGGAAAACGATCCCTCATGCCAAAGACAGTTTTAGCCATTCGAATTACCAACAGCTTGGGAAGCTTCCAGTGACAATGGAGAAATCTTGCAAGAGCTGAAGTGCAAAATGGAAACAGTGGGTGTCTGCTTGTTGATGATCAGACTCAAGAACAGAATGGCTGTTCTGTAAGAGCTTATTTATATGTAACATGAAAAAATATATCTTATTGTGGAGATTATGGAAATTTGTACATGAAGTTTTCATGCTCGATCCTGCATTCAACTAAATTGAAAGTAATTTTATTATGTCTGAGTATCCTAGAAGACAATTCCTGACTCAATTGTAGCCTTAATACTACTAATAAAAAAATATTAATTGTACCTCATCCAGACTGAAAATGAAGACATTCACAGTTCAGTGGAAAGACTTTGGCATTACCCTACTTAAAGAAATATGGCTAAATTAATTAGAGGAAAATATTAAATTAGGATAATAGAATAAAAATTGAGAGGTTTACAGAAGATTTGGTAAATTATGTATCAAAGCCTAACGCCATGTATTATAAAGACCCCCTTTTACTTTTGAAGACAACAAACCCAGCTATACTTCAGGGAAAAGTTAGTTACTCTGTAATGTTATAAAACAAGTTTTAGCCAAAGGAAACGTACAAAACTAGAGGAATTAAAATGTAAGAGTTAATAATTACAGAAAGTAATATGATGGAAAAGAAAAAGACATTAAAAATATCTAAGACTTGAAGTTTTTGGTTAAATGGGTATGGTTTGGTAATGGTATTGTGTTTAATTAATGTACTTGAAATAACTAACATGATCTGTTACATAGAAGTGGAATAGATGTGTACAATTACCACAACCCAGGTGAGGATGATTTAAATTACACATCTGTATCACACTTGTGGTTGATGATTTAGTTAATAATAGATGGAATGTAAATACACTAAGAAAATTATACATAAAGCATTGTATGGCAAACAACTGAATGAGCACCACAAATGTTATGAAAACTGGAAAAACATTCAGAAAACCTAATTTTCAAAGATTTCTTTCTAAAGATTGCATAGAGAAGAACTTGCAAATTGACATTTTGTTGGGTCTCTTTCAGAAAAAAGAAAAAGTTTCCTTCAAAAGATCAAAAGAAAATTAACACTTGTTCCATTTGTTATGACTTAGGATCTTCATCTTTACTTCAGTCCATGCAAAATAAGATTGAAAAAAGACTTGAATAATAGAATTGCAATTTGGAAGTATAATTAAGAACTCCTGAGCAGACTTGATGGAAGATAAATCTCACCAAGTTGCCTTGGTATAATTTTTAATATCATTTAGATTGGCTGATACAGGTAATGGTGTTTTATATGACAGATTCCTGTAAGCATTTGTTTAAGATTTCAGGTGAGAACGGGTAAGGGTGCTAAGTCACGTGGTGGACCTTGAATAAGGGGAATTCCTAAATTTGTAGTTTTAGCAGTATTTAGGGTATTAATAGTCTTTTTCAGACTAAGATTTGGAACACCTTTTTCATTGATCAGGGAGAAAATATAAAATTATTAAAAGTGATAGTGCAGTGAAGAGATATTTGGAGAAATGATGAATAATGATTACAAAATTATACTGATATATTAATATAACTGATCCATAGTCAGATGAATCACTACTAAGGTGATGTTTTGTTGAAGGATAGTATCTTTTTTGGGTGTTGAAAAAAAAAGCCAAACCCAAACTACATTAGGGACATTATTTTCATTGCATCTGCCACCTTTATAATCAAAATATAATAATGTATTTAGTTCTGGAGTCACCAGCTCAAAAAGATGCAAGTAAATTGAGACAGGTTCATAAAGCCATGACAGTGATGTAAAACGTGCCAATATTTCCTGGTGAAAGATAAAACGTTCCATGCTGTGTCAGCAAGCCATGGTGCCTCTTAAAGTCCCGTATTGAAACAACTTGTCAAGAATATTCTACTAATAATATTTGAAGAAATTGAAAAAATACAGTAGTGTTGTTCCACTGCTCAGTTAATAAAGCACAATAAGCTTTTATCTGTGTCTCTGGCAAAGAAGAAATGTGAGGTCTGATTCTGCCATGCTGTGTTCCTTTTGTTAGAAAATAGTTCTTTGTGTTTCTGGCTTTTATTTTGCCCAAGCTGTCCGCTGCCCAGCCAGGATGTGTGACTGGGGAAAGTGTTATCCTGCCTTTCTGCAGACAGCCCCTGGCAGGGTGGAGCCAGGAGCAGCCACTGAAGCTGTTCTGGGATAACAAAGACCCGTGTCTACAGTGGCACTCAGAAATAAAACAAAGGTTTCCATGGCTGTTACCACAGGCTGGATCAGGATCAGTGAGGTGGGAGCTCTGGTGTAGATGAACCTTCAGCACTTTGCTGCAGTACACACGGTCTGTCTGAAGATAAAGGAAATTTCTGGAACCTTTCTATAAATGTGCTGGTGCTTCCCCTGCACTGCTGAGTGAGGCCATATCCTGTGGGACAGGTTTCCTTCTGGAGCTTATCTGAGTCCTGTGAACTAGAAAATGAGATACTGATCTTACAGGAATTTGCAATGCTGTTTTCTTACTGGAATAGTCTAGTTCACAATTATATATGGCTCAAATTATTTATCGAGTATATTTCAATCCCTCTTACTTCTGTTTTGCAGGAAAAGGAAGACAAAAATCTGTATCCTTTGAATAAATTTACATTTTTTTCAATAGCTTAGTGAAATAATGCAGATTTAAACCATCTGTCCTCACTGGCTGTAAGGATGGAAGCTGTCAGAAATTTGTCTCCAAAGCAGTTTAAAAAGTGCCTTGCACAACATCAAACCTCCTAGGTTTGTCATTGGAGAATGTTTTTTTGTAGTACAGGTAAAGTAGGTTTTTTCTTCTTTGTAACCTGTAGTTGTAGTGTTAAAATTTGCCATAATAACATATGCAGTCTTCTAGGCAGGTAGCTCTTGTGAACTTTTTCACTTGAGAATCATAAAAGAGAAGCAAGCAAACCTTTCTTTGTGCTGTAAGCTAATTTTTAATGTCGGCTCTTGGGAGAATATGGCAACAGGAGTGGTAAAACCTGTCCCGTGTTAAAAAGATCTTGATTTCCACAATAGCAATTCCAACTGACTTTATGGTAACTTGCATGTCCTCGGCCCTTGATAAAATTCCATGTGTATTTATAGACAAGAAACCTGAAGAAAACTTACAGGAGTATGTGCATCTCTCTTCAGCAGTTTGTCAGTACATTTTCATTCTGGTCCAACTGCCTTGGGTTGACATCATAAAGTGCTGGAGTGCCGAGTAACATTTGCAGGATTCATGGTGATGTTTCTGAAACTATCAACTATTAAAAATTTTGCATATCTTAAAAACGGAACTTCAAGTTTTCATTTGAAAAAGTTGCATTTATAAAACCATTAATTAAGATTTCACTCAAGGAGACAGGCATACATAGTGTGTTAATGCTATTTACATTGAGTAAATCAAAGAAAATATCTCCAGAGCATTACAGCTTCTGTTGTTAGCAGATGTCACACCTGATTTTTGAAATTAAAGGGGTACATGACAAATTGACACAAGGTATAAATTTGATTGAATCATAAGTACCTAATATTTTAAATTTTTTATTATTAAGGAAATGCTCCTGTTGGAAGGAAAAAATATATCAGGTCATACTTAAACTGAAGATAAAACTCCCATCATCTAGAGGTGTTTCTAATGCACGATGCCGAAAGCTCAAGTATTCCTTTGTTGATGGAAGTCTTTAATGTGGTTTTATGAAGAAAAGTATTGGCTTCTTTCAGTATTATGTATTTTCTGTAACTGTTCTTCATCTGGCAGGAAGTTTCATGCTCTCTAAAGGTGAAAAGGTTTTCCTTTTCATCTCTTTAAATCTGTGAATCAGCAAACCTTTAATAGATGAAAAAACTCCCAGCCAATCAACCAACTAGACAAACGTACTTGTTGGAATTAGTTCTCTTGTGGCTGGGAACTGTCAGGGATATTTTTGGGAACCACATGGGGTTTTCCTGTAAGTTTTTCCTTGCTATTTAGTTGACAGGCAGAGCAGCTGTGCCACAGGGCAGTGGCACTTGGTGCTTGTTTGGGGCTGTGTGTCATCCCTGGGGTCAGACACAGGCTGCCCATGCACTCGCTTTGTGTCTCACTCTGGTGGAACCCATGAGGCACTGAAGAGAGGGAGAAAGCAGATGCAGAAAATGAAGCACATTGCTCACTTCCTAGGTTTGTTTACTAAAGCCAGCGGTTGAAAGTGCTCAGAAAAGGCCTTTAAGTGGCATTTGTGAAACACCTTTCTGAAGGAAGTGTGCAGGATGGATTCCTTATATTCCTACACTTCATCAAGTGTGAAAAAACTTATGGTTTAATCAGTCAACTTGGATAGTTTAGAAGCTATTCATGCCATGCTCAGCATGAGGCTCCATCTGTATATAAATAGATTAGATTTAAATGATGCTTTATTTTGTTTTGATCGTACAGAAAACTGCAGTGCAGGTAATAATATAAAAATGTTTAAAGATACAGTGAAGGTGACTGGAACCATTTTTTCTGCTAAAACTAGACCATTAATCATAAAATAGGTCAGGATTTTAGTACAATAAAACCCTTCCTCAGAAGAAGCAGAGGAATGTGTTTTGCAACTCAATATGTTCTCTCTGCATAAGGAGTAATGCAGCACAAGCCAGCACAGATTGGCACCTGCACCTTTCTTTTCATTCTGCAGCCTTTCAGTTACAAATGAAAGGAAAAAGCAGCAGTTTAATGCAGTTGTAAGCATTAGGAAGTTTGAACCTACTTTGTGTAGTTTGACTCCTCCATAACATTTTGTGAGTTGTATATAACATGTTGCTGTGTATGATGTTTATTCATCTTTACAGCTTTCTAGCTTGTGGGATGCTATGACATTGGCATGCTATTGGAGGAACAACCAAAATGTTATTTTACAGGTAGCACTTACATGGTCCTTTTACTTTTCATTTTACTGCTAATGAAAGATATTGTTGACTTTTAGAGCCATATAGGTTTGTTGTGTATGTCATAGGGATTCCTATCAAATTAATTTTGATATGTATTTTAAACTGAATACTGTTTTTTTGTCCTTGTAAGTAGAAATGGCTAGTAGCACTTATCTATGGTATGCTGTCTTATCCTGAGGTAGGGATAGCCCTTGTTTTCAGACTGTGGTGGTAATATGAGTCTCAGGTTTCCATGTCTAGTCTCGAAAAGAGCAGAACAAGAAACAGAGGTTTTCAGTAAGCATTGCAAAGAAAGAAAGAGTAGTTACTGTGATAGCAGTTATCTGCTGTAGGTAGAACACTCTGTGAAATAATTGTACAAGATACCAGCAGAAATTAGGGAGCTGATTCTGCTCCTCTGTTCCACTCTCCTGGGACCCCAGTGGAGTTCTCAGCTCAGACAGGACATTGACCTGTTGGAGCAAGTCCAGAGGAAGGCACTGCCTTAGCTGGAAGACTTCTCCTATGGGGAAAGGCTGAGAGCTGGGCTTGTTCAGAGGAGAGAGAGCTCTGGAGTCACCTTATGGCATCCTTCTGGTGTCTGAAGGGAGCCTACAAGAAAGATGGAGAGAGACTTTTTACAAGGGAATGTAGTGATAGGATAGGGGGTCTGGCTTCAAATTGAAAGAGAGCAGGTTTAAATTAGATATTAAGAAGAAATTCTTTACTATGAGAGTAGTGAGGCCCTAGACCAGGTTGTCCAGAGAACTGGTGAATGCCCCATCCCTGGAAGTGTTGGAGGCAGGGTTGGATGGGGCTTTGAGCAACCTGGTTGAGTGAAAGATGTGCCCATAGCAGGGGGGTTGGAACTGGATGATCTTTAAAGTTTCCTTGAACCCAAACCATTCCATTATTCTTTGAAATTATCTGATTTATTAGTATGTTTTCCAAATACATAATACTCAAATATATATACATATACTTCTAGGAAGATTTAAAACATCAGTGCTATGCTGCCATAAGCAGAGGGGAATCTTCCCCTTTCTGCATTGCCTAATGCTGCAATCAGAAGGATCTCGTTTCCTGGAGCAATCCATCATGTTGATTTACAAGTGCTGCTGCCGTCTGTATCGTGCTAATAGGAAGCTCATGGCATCTGTCTTTGTGCTGAAAGCTAGCCAGCAGCAAAAAACACATGATTACTAGATGATGTACAATCAGTGGATTAGGGGAAGTTTGGGCAAGATTCTGGGCAATTTCTGGATCTTAGCCAATGAACTAGAATTATTTGATTCTCTTGCTATATAAAAAAAAGTACTTTATCTTCTGATTAAGACTGCAATTCCTTTACATTCAGATTGATCACGTTGTATTGAGTGTTCTTGATCATATCACAAATGAGCAGAAAAAATTTAATTCTTTCCCTCCACTATAGTGTGTGTCTGCTTTCTTCATGAGCTAAAACTGCCATACTTACCTGTATCCCTTCACTAATCACTGTGAAGAGGGATGAGTATGTGTGTACAATTTCTCCTTTGAATCATATGTTATTCTACTTCCTACTGCTTTAGTGAATGAGGAACTGGATTTCTGAACTGAGGAATTTGATTTTGACATCCCAAAAGCAAATAGTTTTCAAATTCTTTTCCTTTTTCTCCCCTTGTGGATGCCTTTCCCCTCCTTAATTCAAGATCTTGGTATCTTTTATGTGAATGCATGCAGCATTTTACTTCTGTTTGTCTTCTGGTATTTCTCCACCTTTTTCTCTACAAAATTTGACCATGTCCACATTTACAGAAAGAAATCAGAAGTGTTTGCTACCTTTTTTGAGAATTGGAAGCTGCAAGAGATTTCTATTCCAGCAATGTCTGGATGAATGCAAGGCCTTTAAGAATTGTTCAGTATTCTAATGATCACTCAGCCAAGACTGATGTCCAATACTTTGGACCTGAATGTTTGGGTGATTGCCTGTGCCAGCACCTGATTTCCATAGTTTAAATTATGTGTTTTGTGTAGTCCTTGATTGTTTTGATGCAATTCAATCATTTTAAACATCACTTTCTCCCAGTAGGATTTCACAAGGGAGGATCTTAAGGAGATCTGTTGGGTTAGTAGAATTTACAGCCTTTTACTGTTCCTACTTGCAACCCAAGGTTTGCCTTTCCCAAATGGTTAGGTTCTGAAATATCCTCCCCACAGAGTGCTTGTGATCAGCAAGAAGTGATGCAAGTAGGACAACATCTGACAGAAACAGTGGCAAAAAGCCTGGGATAAATGTGACTGATTGTATGCCATGGCTGCGCTGTGTTCTGTTGAAAGTTAAGCAAGTGCAAGTAGCTGGCAGCTTGTTTAATCTAGATTCCCTTGTCCTATGAATTAATTTGTATGGTCCCATGATGAGGGAAATGTCTTGTTTTGCAGAGACCAGTCTGCTCTAAATATCTGCTACTTCTATAGCAACAGGAAGGAAACTTCAGGAGATGAGTTCTTTCCAATTTCAACTACAAATTGGATTTACTCATTGAAGTTACAGGTGTTATGTTCTGTAACAAAGTCTGCTCCTTAGATTTCTGTCCAGCAGCCAGGGAGTACTTAATTCTTTGCAATATAAACAAGTAATCCTAAAGACAGCAAAGTTTCTTGGGAAAGTAGATGTTTCTTGGGAAAAAAAGAATGTTGTCCTTCCTCTTATTCAAATTCCTTGAGAATTTTGGGACCAGTTTATTTTGTGGCAGGAGTCAGTTAAAGCATACATGTGTATTCTTCATGTAGTATTTTGAAAACATGGCTAAAAATAGTAGGATTAAAATCAAACTCAGGATCTCAGTTCATTATATTTTGGGGAATACTCTTAGCAAACTGCTAAAGATGTTTTCACACTGTAACTATGTAACTCACTTCCGTAATGAAGCTGAGAAATACCAAGCTGCTGCTAAAGATTGCAGTTAAAGCATTGGGACATTTTTTGTTTGTTTTATATTTTATTCTTTAATCATATATATTTTTAAAATTTTATTTTATATTTTAGATCCCTCTATAATATTATTATGGAAGTAATTTATTGTAAATTATTATTCTCATTCTTATTGTATCATTGACCAATTACACCATTTTAGACAATATCTGCAATCCTCAATGTGCCAAAAAATACATAAAAATATGTATGAATATATCAACTTGCTTACTTTTATAACTCTTAGATTCTTATTTGTCTGCCATGACTGCAGTATTTTAGAGGTCAGAACAATCAAAAAATCTACCCTGATGATTGCAGATCCACCTTGTCTGAATGCCTGTGCTCTGCTATTTAACACTTCAAACAAACAACTCCACCTTTTCTAAAAGCCGTGTTTTGATGCTAAATGGTAATTTTTGAAGAAGAGGAATACTTTACCAAAGAAACTATTGTGTGTTTGGTTTTTAAGGAACTTGAAAACTCTGCTTGTTTAAAGCCTCTGTACTTAAAAATGAGACCATCTTTTGCCTTTTGAAAGTGTATAGAGGTTTGGTGTTTTGGACTTTTTTTTTCCAATTTAAATGAAAGGCATACTTGGCAAAGCAGATATTTGCTATACTTAAGTAGAAAATTATACAAAACATTTTAGGTAGTTTTCAAAGATGTCTTATAGGTACTGGGTATTTAGAGATATTTTTGAAATTGTGGGAGAGCAGGTTGATGTATTTCCATTGGCATCTGTGAAAACCCCAATCAGAAGTCCATACACCTGAATTATACGAAGTACAGTGCTAATGGCATAAACATCATTACTTGTGTCATCACTCTGCAGAATTTGGACTTTTGAGGAGAGAAAATGTGGTAAGTATTTTGTTGGAGCTGCATATATTTTCCACAATAGGTATTCACAGAATAAGTTAAGAATAACAGATTTGTAATATAACAAATCTTGTGTTCTGAAAGAAGAGCTCTTGTTTTAAGAGCACAGACTTGAAACTTTTGGGATTTTTAAATTTGGCATACAAAAGGGCATGTGAAGGCAGGAGAATCCATAAATAATGCTGAGGTTCTAGGCAGCCTGCCATTCTGACAGCATATTTTATAAACAACCATAAATAACACTCACTGCAGCATATCAGAGACAATTATCCCATGCCATCAGCACCATTGCTCTGATTTACTGAGGTCTGTGAAGAAAAGAAATACTTACCTGTCATGCCAAACTGCAGAGCTCTAATATGGTTGATATTTTTTTCCCAGAGCTCATTATGTTTGGCTCTTGTTTTCAGTGAATCTCTCTTGTTTTGTGTTTCAAACTACAGTCAAGAATGAAGTTAGATAAGGGTTTTGAAATCAAAATGTCTGAATAGCTTCAACAGAGTACAGGTGCAGATCCTTTTGTGCTGCTGAATAAGAATAATGCTCTTATGAAAAGTGCTTTTCTTCCGTGTCTTTGAGCAAAATCCTTCTCTTTCAACATGAAGACACAGAAACAAAATAACACAGAGTTGGAAGGGCAATTCTAAGTGGTGGTTCCTGAGATTGATTGGGAGGTTCTTCCAATGCCAAATAACTTAATTGGCAAAGGGGTGACCCTAGGAAAGTTTTGTTATAAGGGTTGGATTACACGAGGCACAAACTCCTATAGGAAATAGGTAGAAATGAGATCAAACAACAGACTTGAGAACCTTAATATTTTAAACCATAAGTAGAAGCCTCTAGCCCATTACCTTGGATGTCTAGTACATTGAGACCCACTGACCCTGGGTAATTTTTTCAGAGAAAAAAAGGGTTGGAAATTCTGGGGAATTTTCCTGTGTGAAGAGGTCAAACCAAAGTTCAGAAGTTATATATGGTATGGTGCTCCAAGAGGTGATATCCACACTGTCATTTGTTCCAGTGTCAGGGATGTGCAGGCTGGATTTGATGGTGTGTCTGGTTTGGGGCTTTTTTTTTGTGTGTGTATTGTTGTTGTTGCATGGTTTTGGTGGTTTGTAGGCTTATTTTTTGTCCCTTCTGTTTGGCTACGTTTTCTGGTTAAAATTGCATTGTCATATCTAGATGAATCACAGCAATAGCCTTGGAAATTTAAGTATAGCTTTGGAAATTTGAGAGCTCAGGTTCTTATCACGCTTGTTTATAAGGCGTCCTACAGCACTTCTTAACAAATCGACCTGATAGTTTGGCCAAAACACAAGTTAAACAATTTGTTTTTTCTGCTTCCAGTTCTACAGACTGATGTAGTCTTTGGCCAGTGTTTTGAAAAGCTCTTTAATATCATACATAACTTAAAAGCTGTGTTGCTCAAGTGATTCAATTGTGTTCTATAGTTCATGAAGAAGGTTTTTGGGAAACAAAAGAGTATTATTTAATGTCACTGTACATCAAAACTGGTGCTATTCTTCTAGAATAAAAAAACCCCCACCATTATTTACCTAACCCAGAGCACACAAAATTTAGAAAGCAGAATTTAATGATGGATGGACACTTGACAAAACAAGATAATCTTCTGTCTTGCAGGAAGTATGTGTCAGTAAGGAGTATAATTCTTCAAATTAATGCAAATAGATGGTTATTAGATGGTAGCCATCTGGAGTAGAAGCAATATTGCATGGAAAGTTTCATGAGATTAATTTAGTGTGTAATGAATAAAAGATCACTAGGAATGGCTGGTTGGAACAAAAGTGCCTGTATTTTCTGAAGTTTGATCATTCTTGTATATATAAAATTTCATTTTGTAAATCAATAATTATAAAACATTTCCTTGTAAATGCAGTTTACTTTATCACTTGTTGTTTTCTTCTTAATTCTTTGTTACACACATTTCAGATTTTTCCAGTCCCAGCGAAATACTTGGGATATAGGCTTATTAGAACAAAGAGCTACTAAAAATACTGTTTGAGGCATGATGCTACTGGAAGTTAGTTTATCTAGTAAAATGGACAGATTGATATAACCTTGATAAAGGGGAATTCTAGATAATTACTGAGGTGCACTTTGAGCACCTTTGGATTTGTTTCTGATTACAAAAGAAATCCATGGGTTCTTCTGATAAGTGAAAAGCTTGGCTGTTTCTTGGCTTCACAGACTGTTTACAAAACAGACCAATATATATTGACAATATGCAAGATTTCTATTGAAAACTCACGGGATTTATGATTATAGAGCTTGTGCCATAATTTTTTTTTTCATTCTGCATACTGCTGTGAGCACTAGAATGCTAACTTCCAATTGTGCAAGATATTCTCACAGGATTTTCCCAGTATACTCATTGTTTAATCTTTCATAAGACTCTTCCAGCAGATGGTTTCTGCATTGTGCATATTCATTGAAATTTCTATGGACACAAACATTTAATGACTTATCTCTGAAACAGAGTTCCATACCGGTTTCCATTGAAGCTTCTGAATTAAGGAGGCATTTCACAACTTCCAAATGGCTGTCTGTTAAAGTCCAGGAGCTGACTTTATTGAAACAAAATCACAACCAGATGTGATTCAAATGAAACCTAGTTATCAGAAGTAACTGAATAGAATCCAGAACCTGCTGGATTCACTGTTTCTCTGGACTATATCTGGGTAAAGTAGTTCACGTTGGAGAGGTACAGATTCACAAGGTTAAAAAATGATAAAAAAGATTATGCAGACAGTTGACCCTTTCTGCAACACCTCAAAGTGTAAATCTGGAACCATATTACTAAGTAAACAATTAACATATATTATAATTAATAGTAGAACATGTGAGGAGAAAGCTTTGATATTTGACTAGATACAGAAAAGAGACTCTTAATCTCCTCCTAATATATTTTTTCCCCTGTTCCTGATTATGGCATATGATTCAGGAAAAATTATTCTAAAAACAATCTCTTTTTGCTATACTGATGTGAATGATGTTAGTGAAAATTATGTGTTAAGGTATGGTGTTGCCTAGCAAAAATGTCAGAACTGCCTGTGGGAAGTGCAAATTATTGAAGAAATTTATTGTAATTTTTTTGACAGATGAATTCCAAAGACGAGAAGAAATATTAAAGAGGGGGGAAAAGGAGAATCGAGTATGTCTTTGTATATTCTAGCTCAGGCATTTCCTCAGAACCAGGGTTACCTGGCTGAAGTTTGAGTGTTAAAAAAAAACAAGTTGCAATTTCAAATCAATGCCCACATACAGCAATGCCTGGAAATTAGTAATTGCCTTCATTCCATAACTGAAAATATACAGAGAGCTCTTTGACCTTTGCTTTGTGTCTCCTCTAGTTGTGGCTCACACCAGGTGAGCGCTGGGCAGTGCCTGGGGCAGCACAGATGTTGTGCCCAGGCACAGGAGCTCAGCTCCAAGAGCAGGGAAGCTGTGTCTGAGTGGACAATTTTGGCAGGTGCTTGGCTGGCTTGGCTTGAGGCTGGCAGCAGCTCGGATATTCCTTTGTTGATTTTCATCATGTAATAGAGACATGCATCAGTTTGGTCTTTGGTCATAGCATTTTGTCATGATTTTGACTTGTCATTGTCTTTGAATCACAGGAACATCCACATATCCAGAACAATCTCCACTCTGAACCATGAACCCTATTCTGGCTGTTACAAGTACAGAAATTTGCTTTTATTTCTTTCAGAGACTTGCTATTTAATTCTTGTGTTCAGTAGTTCTGCACTACTTTAACTGAGAATCTGGATCACTTGAGTGACTCTAAAGGAGAAGTCTAGTTCAGTAAGCTTTGAATTTGAGGGAAAAAAATCCCACTATCCTGAAAGTTATTCAGGCAAAAATGTTGGTTGTTAGTTATTATTTATTGACAATAGACAATAATAATGATGCTCATGACTGAACATATTTCCAAGCCCACATAGCCAATCAATGACTTGTAGTTAAGACAGATAAAACATAAAGACAATGTGCTATACACCTGGGATAGAAGGATCCATGGGTACTGTGAGGTCTGATGGTACAATATATATAAATGAAAGTTGTGTGATTATTTTTTTTTACTTCCTTCCTCACATTTCAGCCTTAACATTTTAAATTTATCAGAATTGTGCTTTTAGGACTGTACTGATGTCTGCAATATACTACCATCTCAGGATGAGTTTTGTGTGGTTTTGGGTGCAATTAAGGTTAGATAAATAAATAAAACCATACTTAGAAATATTTAAATGTATTATGTAATGTTAATATTCACATACTGATGATTAAGCAGAAGATAGAGCTCTGGTTATTACAAGCATGTGCATTACTGACAATATTATTAGAACCATTAAACTCTGTTGGTAAAGTGGAATAAATTAAATTAAAGTGTTTGTTCAATTTTCCTTGTGTGCTCAAACTCCAAATTTAGCATGTTTTAAAGCCTTTTTAAATTTTGTTGCTCTTAATATTACTGAAGTCAAAGATGTATAAATGTCAAATTATGCTCATTTACCCTGGCTAACAAAACAAAAATGTATACACACTATGGTAGGGATGCAATAACTGTATATTCTAGTAGCAGATTCTCCATACTAATTCTGGGGTTTTCTGGGGTTATACGGATTCAAGAGGGTCTTTCTCCAGATGTCATTGTTCAGTATATTTTATTTATGACAGATCTTTTCTGCATTTAAAACTGCATGCAGACTTCTTAAAAACATTGTTATTTCATCACAAGAAACAGAATAAGAAAAGTTTTTGGGGAAAAAATTGAACCATAACCCTGTAGTTTTGAAAGCCAAAATGCTTAGTAAGCTGGTAGAATTACATTACTTACAGAATAATATTTAATGTTTAATATTTAATATTTAATTCAATATTTAATAATATTTAAGCTTTTTAAAGCTTCCTTCAGCTTTTCAGCTACTTTTGTTCAATGATAGTATGAATAGTTTGATGTTTTGCTAATTTTTCAAGAATCACATATGTACAAGACAAGCGTATCAGACTTGTTTTCAATTTTATTTTAGTGGATTGAGTAGGATCATGAAATAGAGGGAAGAAAAGGAATTGTGTAATTTTACTCAGAGCACCGGGCTGTCTTCTTTATTTTTACCAAGGTATGTGAGAGAATCATATTTTTCAGAAAAATCTTGGAAAAAAGTGAGGCTGGAAAGTGTGGCAGGAGAAAACAGAAGTTAATGGCTAAAATATACATGAAGTAGACAAAATTAAAAAAAATATTTTAAAACAACATCTCATACATGGAAATATCAAAACTCTACACATGCATATCATATTTAATAATTTTTTATATTATACCAAGTTATTTTTGATTACTAAGGGTCTGATTTGATAATTTTGGAACTGGTATAATATTTCTGAGATACCTCTCTATAAGAAAGAGCTACTCACCAAATGAAATGTTCCAAATTTTCTCTAGATAATCTTCCAGGAAACAGCAGCTTAATGTATGCATGATATATATGAAGGTATAGGTTTTCAAAGTTCATTTATGGAATTGGTGTTTTCTAATCAACCTATAATTATGTGTGTGGAAACTAGTTATATTTGTATATTTACTCAGTGCTTAGGAATTGTTATAAAGTTTTTTATGACCTGCCCCATAACATGCCCTTGTGTTAAAAGCGATGATTTTGTATTGCACCCGGAAATGCAATGCTATGGTCTGAACAACTGCAAGAATTTTGAGCTTAACTTTACAGCATTTAGTTGTAAGTTTTACCATCATGGTGTCACTGATTGCGAAAATTGCATTGGCTGTAAAAATCAATCACTTACCAGGTGAAGTGATGGCCATGCATGATGAAAAGGAAAAACGAGCCTGAGCCTCACTTGAAACTATTCAGTTTGTCATGAGGAAAGACTAGACAGGAAAAAGTAAGCCCCCTGGTAAGACATTTTTCTTATTTTTGGTGCAGAATCCTGAGAGTTTGTGGAGTTTGTGATGCCTTTGCTGTTCTCCTGGGTGAGCCTGTGGTGTTTAAAGCCCAGCATTTTGGCTGTTTCCAGTAGCAGCCCACTGCTGGTCTTGTCTGGGCAGGGCAGAGCCCCAAGAGCAGTGTGGGCTTGTGCTGGCCCCACTGGCTGGGAGTCCTTTCCCTGTGTCCAGCAGCCCTGTGGCCTCCCCAGCTGCTCGGACCCCGGGGCAGTGGAAAAGGGAACACCCTCCCTCTGCTCCATGGGTCTCCCCAGCCCTGAGCAGCACAACTGATGCTGCTGTTTGTTCAGACACAGAATGTCATAGGGGTGACAGTTCATTTTGCCACGAGATTCACTCACTGCCATTTGAATTTCAGCAGCTGTGTTAAAGGCAAACACGTGGACTACCAGCTAGCTGTAAATTCAGTGAAGCTTAACACTCTTTTCACTCACGTGCTTGTGAAGGTACAGCAGATATGCTAACCAGGGCCCTGGCATGCTGGGAGTGTGTTTTAAAGGGATTAATTAACGTGAGGAAAAGCTGATTTATGGCTTCAGGACCCAGAGCCAGCTGAGGAATACATTATCTGTTTGCAGATCAGCAAAGCGTGCTATGCTGGCAGGTCAAGAGTGGCCAACTCTATTCCCACCCAGTACTGAACACCTTAATTAGAGGAACCTACCAGAAACTTTTGGCATCTTGAAATTTGCTGTAGCATGGTACGAATTTGCAGCATCTTAAATGAAGTAAGTTCCAGGGCTCAGGTTTCCTAGATATAAAATAAATTTCTCAAAGCAGTGAATCACAATTAATGAACAACCATGCGTCAATTATTGGCAATCCCTTCAGATTATGCTGCACAGCAGCAAGATACTTTCTTCTTCTAATAAGGCCTAACATGACATAAGGTTCTATCTGAAGGACCTTCTTGCTTTATTAATCTCATTATGACCACTTGAATTGCTACATCCTCTGTAATGATTAAAACATTTGACTCCCAAGTGTGACATTGTAATGAGGATGGAGTTCACAGAATAAGGCATTGTATCATCCTCAAAGGCTGGCACCAAATAGAAATAAAAAGTCCAACTCCTCAGTGTCATTTCCTTACTGTTTCCATGGAAAAAAACCTAATAAATTTTACATATATATGCAGGTTTTCAAACACAACCAAGTAGTCTCACATAGAAGATATATTTTTTAAATCTTAAAAAAAAAAAATAGATGTCTTGAGCACCAGTTTTAAAAGAAGTATGATTTACTAATGTGAAGTGCCAAGCTAAAATTGACCACATGTAATATAATGCCCTCCTCTTCCCACCATGTGTATATTTTTGGGTTGGACTGAGACTGACTAGCCAACTTCCAGTTTGACAAATTATATATTTTTTTCTTATTCTTTGCACTTATTTACTTGAAAATTTATACTGTTCTCCATTTTCTTGAATGTGCCATTGCTCTGTGGGAGTATACAATTATATACATATTGAGAAACAGGCTTTCATTAAAAAAATCTTCATCTCTTATCCCAAAACTAAAAATGTCTGTATAAAATTTGAAATAAATCTTGTTCCTAAGTAATAAAGCCAAATGAAAGAAAGATAGGAAATAAAATTGTCTTCTGCCACTTTTTTTTCTGCAGGAATCTTGAGGGAGATAAATTTGGACACTCTTCAGTGTGATGATTTGGAGTAAAAAGGCGTAACACGTGTTGGTAAAGCAATCCTTAGGTATGAGATGAATTAGGAACAGAAACAGAATAATACCACTTCAGGTCTTTCTTGTTTGTTTTGTTTTTTTTCAGCTGTGTGGAGGAGGTTGGGTTTTTTTCTGATAGAATGAGTTAATCCAGCGATTTTTTGGTTCAAGAGAAATTTCCTTGGGTGCAACTGTTACCTTAAAAGCCTTCAGCCCTGGCTCTAATTGTGATTTTCTGCCAGCAGTTTGTCTGTCCCAGCATCAAAACCCAAGTGACTTCAATTAACTACATGTTCAGTTTCTTTTTTTATGCTCTCTTTTTTTTGGTCTAATTACCCACCTAATGTATACACCCAATTCCCCAAGTTATGTGTTGTTTCCTATTCTTGGTGAAAGCAGGAAGGGAACATAACAGAATACTGTATTATTAGGGAAAATGTTAAGATTTGAATGCAATTTGAAAAAATATGGAGGAAGTCTTGCTTTTGTAACCTTCTGGGAAATATTCCCCAGGAAGTCAGGGAACCTGGAGTAAATTTGTTTGGGTTAAAATTGGTCTACAAGGGGCTAGAAACCTCCTGACCTTTTGGATAAATTTATTTCCAAATTATGTTTTTACTGCTATTTTGATTTTGAACAAGTCAAATTTTGCTCAGACTTTTGCCTTTGTCTTGCTATTTGACAAAAATTCTGCTGTTCAAAACCATTAAAGGGGAGCAACAAATAGAACAGATAGTTGGAATCTAATTATCAGTGAAGTGGAGAAAGAGCTATCCATCATCTTGGGTTTAGTCTTGGGAGAAACAATGTGTGAGAATGTAAAAAATCCCATTAGGACATCATTCTCTGCATTCCTGAGCATTTCATATTGTATGTATTAGAGAAAAAAGTAAAAGACACTCTCCTCCTCTCTCCCCTGCCCCTGATTATGGAGGTTAAAGCACAGAACCAAAAGGATGGACTATAAACTATGGATAACCTGTTGCAAGAAAGCTAGAAAAAATGCTGTATTATACTGAGAGATTTTTTCTGAGGGTCATTTTTACTATTATTTGTTTAATAAGGTCACTTTCCTATGATGCTATTTGAGAATGTCTTATGCATGGAACTAAAAATAATTCCCTTTATTTATTGCATGGAAGGGATTGTGAGCTTTTGGAAGCTGCATGGTTTGCTAATTATATCATTGTCATTCAGTTGTCAAGTTAACTGAATTTTCCACTTGGTCTAGGATTGGGTAGAATTTGTTCTCGTTAGTCTTAATAGGAGAGAGACAACAATTGCACCAGAAGGGATCATATTCTCCTTAATGTTCTTTGAAAACATAACTGCTTCGGGTCATTACAGCACATGTGTGCATGATAAATATTTTATCACTGTAAATTGGGCTAAGGCTGGGTGGTTTAGTTTGGGACGTTGATTCAAATGTCAACAGTGAATCTGGCTTCCATATTTCTGCATAGTTTTCATGTTCCATTTTATATTCATCCTTTCATTAAAAGGAAGTTTTGTTTTATCCTGTGGAACAGGAATAAATACATGGCATATAAAGAAGCTGCAGCCTTGTCAAGAAGACAAGAAAGCTGACCTTTGGGTTCTAGGCAAGAGTTTTCAGAAGGAAAAATGCAGATGGAATAAGGAGTTCTGAGCTTCATTTTCCTGTTCTCATTTCTTAGTAGCCTGTTCAACCTTGTGTTGTAACTGCACTGATGCAAAGCTGGGGTAGTGACAGTTCTCATATCTTAATGCAGTTTGAAAAAAGGAGAGACTCTAGGCTCAAATTCCTTTGCTGCTAGAGAGGATTAATTTTTTTTTTCTCAAGAGTCTAAAGATGACTATTTGACGTGTGTCCTAGAAGCTGCTGATATACCTAGTCAGTCTCCAAAATCAGGTAATTCTCAGCAATCCAAGGTGTGCTGATATGGATGTATGGAAGTGGATATATTTTAAGATTATATGGTTAATATTTTATTGTGACTATTATATATAAAACTGAAGTGATCAGCCATTTTAGACAAAGGAATTTCAATTTATTATTTCAAGAAAACAAATAGGAGAAATGGAGAAAGGAAATTATTCCATGCATTAGTTGTGAATGGTAAGATCTTACATAGTGCTATTTTCACTCTATCCATACAGTAAGAACTCACTTCAAGAGGTTTCAGGTGTTTCATTGCTAGTAGTTGGTTTTGATTTTGCCAAAAGTTGTTACAAGCCTTCATCTGTTATAGACTCTTTTTTATAACACTTTAATTAGCTATATTCTTTTTACAAATAATGTCGGCTGTTTCTTTATCAGTAGAGCCCTGTTTTCAGTTTGTTACTCTCTTTTCTATTTAAAGATTGTTTAATCCTTACTGAAATACTGGAATTATTAAAAAGACAAACACACTTGAAGTGGACAGAGTACCTTGGGAATATTGAAAGAGTATAATGTATATACATAGTGTAGTTTTTTGTGCCTGTAATGAAATGTATTAGAAGTGTTGGTACAGTGCCATTGCAAGGCAGTTCCAGATACCAGAGGCACACAGCATGATTTGCTATTTAGCTAATCCTGGAAGATAGGTACTTGTGGGCTTGCAGCAATATCCCACTGACAGTGCTGTAACTCCTTTAAGGTGAAAGCACAACTACTGCACCTTAATTAGTTAGAACTACAAAACTCCCACTTGAAAACCTTTTTCCAAAAGCTGCTTGGGTTTTGGCTCCTTTTTTTTTTTTTTTTTTTTTTTTTTTTTTTTTGGTGGGGGAGGGCATAATTTATTCAACTCCTGTTTCTCAGTATCACCGTGTTTAAGAAAATTTAGGAATTGAAAAGTCAGGAATACAAAAGCTCATGCTGAGAAGAGAGTGAAGTCCATGTGTTTTGTTTGCATATACATGAAACTCGTATTCAGATGGAGTATTTGTCAAACTGCAATCCCTTAAAAATGGATCTCAAAAGGCTTCTTCAAATAAAGATTAAAACCCCCAAACAAACAAACAAAAAAAACCCCCACCAGATCCTTTCTGACAATGCTGCAAACAGCTTTAACAGTGTCGATTATAAGGCTTGAGCTGTCCAGGGATACCATATTTTCCATTATAGGTATATTCCTGCTGGTCCAGGGCAGAGTTTCTGCAGTCGGTGCTGTCAGTGGTGGGAGGAGCTCATGGGTGCAATGGATTCTTTTCTGTTATTGACTGAGGACTGTTTTAGTTTGCTGTAACACTCTGCTGTTTATACAATCATGAAAATAGATGTACTTTTAGCAAGAAAACAGAATGTGATGGTTCAGTGTGTTGTCATTTTTGGAGAAACCCTTTCTTCCAACAAGAGCTCTGTGAGGCTGACTGGAGATCAGCTGTTTCCCCACTGCAGTTCTTAGCAGACCTCCTTGGACTCTGTGTTATGGAACAATCTCTGTCCTTTCTCACTCCTTACTCTCCTGTCCTGATGTATTTTTTGTCCAAGAAGTAATGGGACTGAGATTCCATGGCAGCTGAAAGAGTTGCCAGCACATCATGACAGAAGTTCATCTCTCATGTGGTAATTGCTCCTCAGCGTCTGCACAGCAGGCTCTCACTAAATTTAGATATTCCCATTCTAGCTCTGTTAATGTATGTGCCAGGTAGGGTGAGTTCTGCTGTACTTGAAACTACCTCTGAGTTCCATGGGACTAAGGAGGACGGGATGGCACTGTTAATGTAATTTGTAGTCCCTTTGGGACAATGAACAGGCTTTTTTAGTGAACTCCACCTGTTTTCACTTCTGTATCCTTGTGATTACTCTGAAGGCGAGGAGAGTAAGGGTAAAACCCATCATCATTTTAGTTCCTAGTAGCTTTTTCTGTAGTTTTGTTCTTCATCACTTATCTTCTCATATAAATAGCCACTAAGAGCTCTATTAAAAAGTTCTTTGATCAGGGTCAAAGAATTATCAAAGCCAGCAAACTAAAAGTTGAATTGGCAACTAGATGCTTGGAAGAAATGAGCACCATTTGGCTGTGAACTACCTTTAACCAAGATTTAATTACAATATTCATTACTTCAGAGACTAGAAAAACTCAATATGACAATCTTAAGGGACCAATAGTAATAAAATAATGAATGAAAAATTCTAAAATATAAGCCAAGTGAGAGAGTATATCTGTATCAGTAAAAAAAATGTAATTAAAACAGTCATTTAATTTCAAACCTGATTGTTTTGTGTAGTCTTTAGAGAAAAAGGCTAAAAAGAGAAACCACTGAAAAAACCCTGGAAAATATCTGCTTGTGCTCCTGCTGGATGCTGAAAATGGTTATGCTGTTAGTCATGAGAGCTTTCTGTGAATTTGGGTCAGTCATACATATATCTTGCTATAAACATTGTACTTTTTTATTCCTTATTGGCCCAGTTCCTTGGCTGGAACATCATACCAATGTTAAATCCCAACCCATCTGGTAACTGAGAGAAGAGCCCAAATGTCAAGGGGCTTCTTTTGTAAAATATATCTGATGCCTAATCATAATGTCCCTCCTTGCAAATTGCACATAGTTATTACTTGATTTTGTTTTAATCCAGGTAATTTACATGACAGCCACTCAGACTGTGCAGCACAAGAACATTTTGAGTTTTAATTCAATTATAATATCTGCAGAATTGGTTTAATCTTTGATTTGTGATAGCACATGCATTTTAATAAACTGTGCATCTGCTCTGGACACCTCATATAAATTGTAAAACTAACTCAGGAGTTCAAGTGTCAAGTGGTTTATTTTTCAAATGTCAGCAATTTCGGAAACTGCATTTATCCTGCATTAATATTTTTACTTGCTCTATGCTGTGAGATAGTGACATTAATCTATTACTGTGTATTAAAGCCACATCTTTGGTAGATAATATCAAATTGCCACTGAATGGTTGCAGGTGCTGGTTCCTGCTGTTATTTATATCAAACTCCTGAAATTGTCATCACCTGTAAGCAGCTTGGGCCTTTCTGAACAACTCCCATTGATTTCAGTGTGGCTTATAGTAACCCTTGGAGGAGAGCAAAGGATGCTTTTTAAGACAATGCTTGAGGTATCTTTTTTTACCCCATCTACCTTTTCTGTTGTACAGATTTTTATTTTTTTTTTGCTACATCACAATCACATATTTTGATGGTTAAAACACATATTTAAAACCACATTTTCCCCACTTAAAAGATTTTTCTATTGTCATTTCTGAAATGAAGACCTTTCAGCTGACATTTTTTAATCAGTTAATCTATTAAGGTTGTAATTTGCTATTCATACTGCACAGAGCATTTTCTTTTCTGTATGTTATATACATATGTCTAAGAACAATGTAGTCTTGTGATGGCTATTATCTCTTTCATTCATTGTTAAGTATTTCACTTACTGCCATGTGTCCCTAAGGACCCAGGCTGCTTTGTTTCATTTGATTGGATTTTAAAATCTAATTGATGAATTAGTAGGTCCACCGAGGCACACCTCTGATGTGATATGAGTTCTACAGAAATTATTGGGGATGCAAAGAAATGTGCTCAAATAATTGTTTTCAAAGTCTTCTCCTAAAACTATATATTGTTCCCAGCATGTTTTCACCAGCAATTGCTCATATATTTTTAAAGTCAAGCCTATGCTTTTATTCACCTTCATAAATCTGCCTTAGTCAAAGAAGGAAGGGATGTGGGCAGAATGTAAAGAGGTGGTAAACCTAAGTAATTTTTAATGAACAGCAATAAGATTGTTTTGGTTTGAAGAAAATATATGCAATGAAAATTCCTGTAGTCATGTGCTTGGGCTGTTTGTGGTCAATAGCACTTTGCTTATAAAAGACTATAAAATATCTGCATTTTCCCCACATCCAAACATCAATCTAGATTCTAAACACAAAAGCAAAACTTGGACCCAAATTTGGATTCAACAATATCTGAGTAGGAGTTGTGTGCAAAAAGTAGATCTTGGATTAGACTTGGCAGCTGGACTAAGGCTTTTCTGGACCTCCGTGTAGAGAGCCTAAATGATTTGAATGTTTTTGCAAATATGTTGCATCAAACATGTACATTACCTTGTTTACATCTGTTAAAATGTAGGAGTTTAGTTGTTTTTATCCACATTCAAGACATATCAGCATATAGTTGAGGGACATTTGCAGCTGCTGTCATTTTGACAGCTAAATAATGTGATATATTTAGCAAGGTACAATACTACCTGGGAAGAAACCCAGATATTTATTTCTATTCATATATGAGAAATATAGCTCCAATGTACTGGCCATCACTGAACTGGAAAAAAATAGAAGTGATGGCACAAAGAAAATACTTTGTAAAAAATGCAGGATGTCTGTGAGTAGCACTGTTTTAGGAGCTTACAACTATGAAAGAAAATATTTAAAATATATTTACAGGATTGGAGGAATTTAACACCTTAAACTACATCACAAAATTTATGCCCTCCCTCTATTGACAAAGGAGCTACCAAAAGTTAAGTAGATTTTGAAATTTTGTGAGACAATCATGTCTTCTTGATGGGAACAGTCTGGACTTTATGAGCCAGTCTAGCCCTCTGTCTCCTACTTATTTCCCAGTTTGTATTGCATACTAGTGTGCAGAACCCAAAGCCTTTCTTCTGTTTGAGCATTTCTTATTCCCTGTGTTTGCATTATTCATCTCCTTTCCTTATATGCCCCCAGATCAAATATTCTTTGTAACAATCATCCTTTAAGCCAGAACTTACAGCAGTAATAATATAGTCTTTTCTCTGTCTAAAGAGAACACTTCAAATTTACAACTCTAACACAGAAGAACTAAAAGTAATAGAATAAATCGTGACATTATGATCATAGCAACAACTGGTACATAGGTCAAAATTAATTATTGTAGAAATATTTTCAATATATTTCATTAGAACTCTGTGTACTCTGTGTTTTCCTCCACCTCTTCTGAGAATGATTTTGCTTCCTGTCAACAAGAGTATGAATTCTGTATAATACCAACAGTTTCTTTTGCCACAGGTGATGCATGTCACATGGTTTATTATCAAACCAACTTGGTTGTAAATGATTTTCATAATTTTTCAATGTGATAGTATTTTCATTCCATAGTGGAGTGATTTTTTGTGGAGCATCCTCAGTTGCACAGTTTAGCACATCTCAGAAGGCAACCAACTGGAATTTCTTTATACTGACTCAAATCTCTGATCTGTCATTAGCTTGGCTATGTTAAAACTTTAGACATTATTACCTAGAGTTTTAGTAGGAAGTTGTGTATTTTCCTTTATCAAATGAAGAGATATTTGTGGTCATAATTTAAAATTAGTAGTGTCAGCTAGAAGTCTTGCAGAATTTGACATGAGATCAGATAAGATATTTTAATTGAAGAAGTTTCAGAATTTATATTAAAATATTTTGACTGCTTGCCCCAGACTTCATATCATCTGGATTTTGCTACTTATAGCAATATTTGCAGGTAGATTCTGGAGTTATTATCATCCCTGTTATTTTTATCATTTGTACTTTGCAGTTGACAATATCAATGCTGCTTGCTTCATCTGATCCAGATATCCATCTCTGAAATATGGCCTGTGCATTCCCTGGGTGTGCTGCCTTCTGTGCCACATGAACACTGCAAAGCCATTTCCACTGGGAAAGGAGGATGGTTGTGCTGCCAGTGCTTTCTAGGAAGGGGAGAGCTGATTCTCTGAGAATAGAAAACCTGTCTTATTTAGGCTGGGAGAAGTGCTAATGCTAATATGATTGTTTTCTAGAAATAGATTTGTATTAGGAGAGAGGGAGAAGAAAAGGGGGCTTTGTGTGAAAGGTGAAAGTCTAGCTTGCCTCATAAGGACGAAGTAATTTATTTTAAAATATTCATATCTAGGTTGGAAAGTACAAGAAGCATATATTTGTTACCATGCTAACACAGGGAAAGGTTGAACACTCCTCTGAGAGGTAAAGATTGCATTCCAAGACTGTTACTGGTAGGAAGTGCTCATGGCTTCTAACATAGACTTATAAAATATGAACTTTGTACTTACAGGGTGGGGTGGGTGGTGGTGGTGGATTTTTCTTTTTGATACCACTACTGTCTTCAATAAATTAGATTGTTCCTTCAATTTGTGTATAATGAGTTTCCAGTGCTGCTGATCTGTGCTTAGGGAAGGATTTTTAGTTTGCTGTTTTGACCCATTAAATTTGTTATTGCGTTTTGGTAATGTAAAATGTAAATTACTGACCTGTCCCTGATTTTTTGTCCTACTTAACTCTTGAATACCCTCATATTTTGAAATTCCAAAGGTTTTTTAAAAAACCCTCACTGTTCTTAAATTGCTGTCACTCACTCTCTGGAGGTGTTTTTGTATTGTTGTGATCTGTGCAAACAGTATAAGATGTGTCTTTACCTCCAGAATATTTGTGATGGTTACATCCCTGAGAACATGAGAGATCTCTTGACTGTTGTATAAAAGCTGAGTAAAGAGTACTCCAATATTGCCAGTTCTTCTTCTGGCAATGATCTGTTTCATAGGGTAAATTATAATGGTTTGAGAGTTCTACAGATTAGCTGGATAATATTCGCTCTAACACTGCTGGAGAATACAAATTACATCATTTGAAGTGACTGTTTCCATTTTCTGCTTTCAAGGTCAATGAGTATTTTGGGCCCACTTGATACCACTTACTGAAAATTCTTCCTGAGTCGCTCACTTGCCATAGAGAGAGAAGATTTGAAAAGCTGGAAAAAATGAGCACTTTGCAGAGATTCTATATTAAATTCTGGGAGTGGTTTCCCATTAAACAAAACAGTATATTTAAGCACAAAATTGGGAATTTAAAACTCTTAATGCATTACGTGATCATACTTGAGATCACCACCTTACATCGAATTCTGAATGTGTGGACATGCACCTTCATAAACACCTCGAGGAAACAATGGGAATGTGGCTTATCTGGGTGTGCAGAGTTTAGTCCTAGCTTACAAAGATATGCTGAATAGCCTTTATAATAAATAGAGATGAAACAAGTATACTCGACATTGCTTTCCTACCAATGTGTGTTGAATATATTTTGTTTTCAGGCAGGAAGCCTCCAACTGCCCTGCCATGGTGGGGATGCCACCTGCTAGTTCAGGTTGTTCTGGGCTCATCCAACCTGGCCTGTGGTTTCAAGTTCATTTGGCATCCAGCTGTGGTCTCATTGCAAAGCAGAAATTCCAGCTACAGATCCATCCTTTAGGTGCCTTCTCCTCCTTGGAGATGAATTGAGTTTCAACTGCATAGGAGCTTGTTTAAACATAAAAAGTGGTATGAAAATTGGTAGGATGAACATATAAAGTGTATTATTTCTTTATGAACATTCATGTCATCAGATTATGTTAAATATAAGTTACTTTGAAAGTTTATTATCTTAATCAGTAAAAAGACTCTTTTCTGGACTACAAGTAGTTTAATGCATAAATAAATTGTAGTAGGAAATACATAAATATGTAAATAAGCTCACTTCACTTTTTGAACCAGTATTGGTGCAGGCATTTTACCAGGTTTTGCATTGAAGATCATCATTGAAGCTGTTTTTGGGTTTACCAGAGGTCTACCACCACAGTCCTGTATTTGACCATTTATTCTGTTAGTAGTTACTCCAAACTTGCTTTTGTCTTTTTTAATGATAACCTTAGCTTAATGAATAGCTTAATTAACTTGTACATGAAAAATGCCCCATTGAGATCCAAAGTAGATGTTTGACTGGTTCTGGCTGGGTTTTGGTCTATAGATGTATTAATCTGATATATTGCAATTCCCACCTCATCTCACTG
Source organism: Sturnus vulgaris (assembly GCF_052056855.1). Classification (NCBI taxonomy): domain Eukaryota; kingdom Metazoa; phylum Chordata; class Aves; order Passeriformes; family Sturnidae; genus Sturnus; species Sturnus vulgaris. The sequence continues at coordinate 20,524,154 of NC_142251.1, read as the reverse complement.
AAGACAGACAATATTGGCAAATGGGACAAGCAGAAGAGCATAAAAAATGAGGACTACCAATGGTTTAGCAAACTTTTATTCTGAAAATCATCAAGAAGATAAATGGTTGTGCTGCTGGTCCACTGCTGTGAGTTTCTTATGCTCGAACAATTCAGTGACTGTGGTGCTGTGCTGCCCTGCCCCACTCATCCTTGCAGGGATGGGATGGATGCCTCATCCCTGTAAGGATGGGTGCACCCAGCTTCAGCTGGGCTTTGGGGAGCCAATGGCAAGCAGCCCAGGGCTGTCTTGCACATGGCAGGTATGAGATACAATTCTAAGTCAGTCTTCTTATCCAGGAAGGGTGGCCAGCCCAGCAGCAGGCTGCACACCAGGATCTCCCCTGGAGCAGGGATGGTGTGTCTCTCCAGCTTTCTACTCCTCAGATTTGAGAGAATCCTTATCAGTTACTCAGTAAACAAAGTGGGAATAAAAGTGTTGAAACTCTGACATCTTGGCTAACAGATAGGAAGGATTGATAGCACATATGTGAGCCTTTAGACATAAACTATTGGCCAACTCTGGGACTGTCTCCATCCATCTGCTCATAGACTGCTCTCTGGCAAGGTGTTTAGAGCACAGGGAGGTCCTTTCTGAACCCCGTGTCTCAAAGGCAGGGTCTTCCTGACAGTTTTGTCTGACCCTGTCCTTTGCACAGTAAATATTTGTGTACCTTGCCATCAAATCTTGCTAAACCAGGGCTGGCTTTATCATTGAAGGTTCTTAACTCACTGTCTTATATCAATCAAATATACCAATGTTTCTGTCTTGTGAGTGAAGTGCATCACTCTTTATGCAGTTCTTCTCTGCAGAAATGCAAATATGGACTAGGAAATGTAAGGAGCTGTTTTCAATAGCCCAAGGATGACTGTGGTAGAGAGAAAGGAAAGGAGGTGCCCAGATTCTTAAGCATATCTTCAATAATTTCATGTACTCCTAAAATGTGGATAGATATTTCTCTGGAGAGAAACCAAAACTGGCAGAATTTTGATTGAAAAAAATAATTATGGAGCTTAAGAACTGCCTGATATATGCCTGTGTATAAAGGTCACTCAGGCACAGTACAGAAATGGGAGTAGGAATTCAATGAGGGCACAGACTCATGACAGAAAGTCGTGACCCTTTCATGCCTAGCAGAGCAGAGGATAATGGATTTCCTGTGGTGGGAGGCACCGTGCCCAGTGCAATAGGCAGGGGTGTGCTGCCCTGCCGTGCCATTTGTAATGCTTGCTGTGGTTCCAGTGAAGGAGCTGCTTTAGATTCCCTGTAAATGTGAGAGCTGCTTCAAAGGGCAAGAGTGCAAGGATTTGTTCTCCTGGTCCAGTAGAACAGGAGAGTGTAGGAACCAGTCAGTGTGCAAACAGTGGATTGGTTGATATAAACAAACAGATGCACATTACAAATGTGTGTAATAAATAAAAAGTACTCTTAATATTCATCTCTTGTCAAAAGTCTGTACTGTTCTTTTCCTCCATTTGACACAGTGTGCTGCTTTATTTTTTAATCTTTTTTTTATCAGATATTTATAATATTTAATTTTTAAAATATTTTAATAATTTTTTCTTTTTAATCATATTTATAGATTCTTTCAGTCCTTGGTCTGAAAACAGGTGAAAAGGCTTATTTTCACTTATTTGGCCACGAAATATTAGAAGATGTTTAGTTAAACTTTGTTGCATTTGTCAGTAAACTTAAATATTATCTTGATCTGAGAAATATTGTGCAACTGTAGAATAGTAGAATAGAGAGGTGAGTTAAGTACTCTGGATTAAGTATTCTGGATTTTAGAATATTCAAAAGCAGTCCAGGCAGAATTTAAATTAAAAATTAAAATAAATCACAGAATATTCTGAGTTGGAAGGGATTCACAAGTACTATCAAGTCCAGCTCTTAAGTGAACGAGCCATATGGGGATCAAACCCACAACCTTGGTGTTATCAGCACCATGCTCCAACCAACCAAGGTCATCTCAGAGGTAAAAATAATTAAAAATCTGGTATATGTATGCAGAATAATTCCTGTCATCATCCCAAACCTATGTGGTATATGCTTAAATTCCTTAAATAAGAATTCCTTCTTATGCAATCTTACCAATAAGGATGATAGCTGTGCTTTAATAATGTTTAGTCTTTTATTATACCTGTAGATTTTTCTCAAAACAAGGATTCTAATATTTCACCAAAATCTAATTTCATATTCCCAGATCAGCTGAGTAACTCATTTTCAGCCTTCTCCAAGGTGAGTTTTGTGCAAGTTTTAACCTGCATGCATTTTTGATACATGTGGAAATTGACTTTCATTTCCTGCATGCCTAAAATAATTTCGTGTCTTGTTAGATTAATGCCATACATCATATTTACCTTAATAAGTTAAGAAAATGTCTTCAAAAATGTCTCCCTTAGAGCTAAAACTGGAATTGGGTCTTAAAGATTAATCAGCAGGTAACTTGCATTACATAAGGTAGAAATACAGGCTGGAAATAATAATGTTTAAAACAGCATAGTTATCCCTTTGTATGATGTATTTTCTTATGTTAATAATTTTTTTATTTCAAACTTAGATAATTGCCACTGGGACCAGCACATGATGTGTGTTTTTGGTTTCTTCAGAAAATATTGAATTTAAACCCAATTTAAAAACTCTTAAGCTGTCACCTTTTATGATTTCCTGGTCGGGCCTGCAGTTGTGTTAAATAACATGAATGCCACTGGCAGAGACCAGGTGACTGATTTTCCCCAAATACTTTATACAATATTTTTAAATTTCTTTGGGGTTTCTTTTTTTTTTATTTTCTCTAGTTGCAAATATGGGCATGTAACCAAACAATACCCTCTCAGCCAATAGGTTCTTATGGGGAGCAGTAAAGGAAAATAATCCGTTTTTTCAGTGAAAGACACTCTACAGAATGGAGACATGGAACTGAATGGAAGTTAAAATTTTGAACATCGAATGTATTTTATTTCAGCAGAATCAACAGGCTTGAAAGCATGAGCTCATATTAAATACATTATGTGAATGCACAGAAGACAGAGGTGTTGGTGAATTTCATCCTTTCATTAATTAATTATGGTTTAGAACCATAATCTTCTCCCTGTGAGCTCAAGTTTAAGCAGAGCCTAACTCCCAGTTGAAATGAAGAGCTGGTAATTTATGGCTTCAATTTACACAAATAAAGGCTCATCGATTCAGTGTTTTTTGTTGCACCTTTGCCTTAGTTCCAGCTCAGCTCTGCAGTAGAGAACCTCCTCCTGGAAGGTGTTCTGCCTGATTGTTGGTAAGGATGTGACCCCCGTGCTTTCCTAAAGGGTCACCTGAATCCAGCCTGTGAGACTCACACTGCCTGGCCAGAAGGAAGGAAAAGGAGTAAACATTTCCAGCACCTCTTGTAATTCCCTACTGCCAAAAACCATAGTCAGCATTTTGCAGTTAGGCACATGGAATACTGAACATGCTTAGCTACAAGGTCTGTTGAAATGCTTGCCTGTATTTAGATGTGAGATGTCCTTTTCTGTATCTTCTCATCCAGGTTTCCACTGCATGAATGGAAACTAATCAGAGAAACAAAGGTCACAAGGAAAAGTTGTATCCTTTCAAGGTAACTCCTTGGGCTTTTTGAGACTTCTGATAATTTAGATACTATCTGAGGAACATATCTTTATTTGAGATAGGAATTAGGTGTTTAATCCCACCTTTATAATCATCAGCTTGTCTTTATCCACATGTGAGGATCTTGCATGATTACTGTACTGTTCTATTACTGAGCTAGTTTCTGTTAATAACCTTGTCTAAAATGCATCTGTCTGATGCTGTGCTCACATCTGCAGACTCGATGGTATTCATTTTACTGTGGTGATTTTCTGGCATATGTTTTCTTGTCCACTGCATGCTTATGACGCTATCAGTGAGATAAATTTAACTTCCTTTGCAAAACTAGTGCATGTGGGGGATGCTGTCCATCAGACTTGGATTTTATCTACAAGTTGAAAAGAATAAGAACATCGCACTTAAAAGCACTGTTTGCCTTCTCAAAGGGCTGCAGGAAGCCTCTGTTGAAATTGTAAAGCTTTTCAAAGAGCTTTTCAAAGGTTTTGTGTGTGAGAGAGGACTTTGTCCTCCTGTTTCCTTTATGTAAAAAGCAGGCTGTGTAAAACAGGGAAAAATACTTTAAAGGTTTTACTGCAATATAGTTCTTTGCCTAGGAGGATGGAGGACTTTATACTTTTTGTTTTGCCCCTTTATCTTTCACAATATGTTCCCTGGTCCTTGGGCTGTGTCAGAGGGAGTGGTGACGTTCTGGAGATGCGTCCTGCCAGTGCTGGGTCAGATGGTTAATAGCCTCAGATTGGGGGAACCATGCTGCCTGTTTCTCATACCTGCTTTGCATTTATATGAGCCATTGTTCTGTGTGCTTGAAAGAAGAGCCCCAGCTGAAAAATACCTCACTTGCAAAGCATTCAAGCAGTTTTAAACAAGCATTTGGCTGGTTTTCAGACTGTTTCCTGCTGTAATTTCTGCCCTTCAGGGAAGGTAGAAGGTTCTCCTGTATAATTATAGCTGTCATTTTGCAGCAATCCAAGGATAACTATGGGGGGGAGAAATCTTTTCTACAGAATACATATAAAAGGAAATGTGTATTGAAACAGATATGTGTAGATGTTATTTTTTTATGTGAACTTTCTGAAGAAATACCAATATAATTTGGAAAATATTACATGAAATTAGAATACTATGATGTATATTCACACAGTGTTTCCTAAGGGATCCCTGCCAAATTATACTGTGCAATTACAGGTTTATTCATTCAAGAATAAAACTTTAGAATTGCTAATCTACCAGTCTCGATTAGAAGTTGGTGATATATTTTGTTTATTTTATGATTACATATGACAAATATTTTGCAAGTACAGCCTGACTACCAATTATTTACAACCCTGAACAGATGAAGGAGTCGTAGACTGTTAAAAGCCATGGAATGAAGAGCTTCTGGCAGGGAAAGAGATATTTTTCTGAATATAAGATTTATCAGTGATAAAAAAAGATTCTGTGCACTGCATCTAGAAGTTGAGAGCAGTTTGTAGTGGTAAATACTTTCACCAGGACAGGAACTGACTTAGGTTTAACTGGGAACTTTGTCTGCCATTAACCACCTTGTTTGTTAACCAGGAATTGTGACATCAAAAAGGAATTCCCACCTTCCCCTCCCTCCACCCCAGGATATAAGAAAGGAACCTTTGCTTTAGCTTGTGTTGCTTTCCTATGATCATCACTTCAAAGTGTTTTTCTGATCAGCTAAGATTTCTTAACCATCTGTGGACTGCAGTTGATTAATCTTGTCATGAGGCCTTACCCACTTACTTGTAGTTGAAAAAAAAATATGTAGGAAATTATTTTCAGTAGCAGCAGTGAATGGCATTCTGATGTGGTTTGAGAACCTGCCACAATACCTATCATCATAGGCAGTGGGGAAGGAGGATCCTTCCTTCAAAAGTTGGTCCAAAGCACTTACATTTCTGTTTGAAATACACCTTGAGGAGATGATCTTTGGCAAATTAACTAGGGCTACTTGTCTCCTCCTAATCAAGCAGCATCAGAACCCTCTGATAGCTTGCAGAAATGATGTCAAAACCAGAAAATGTTTAGGGGGGAGAGAAGTGATTGGGCAGAAGTTAGGCTTGAAGATTACTTGACAGGAACAGCTCAGTCTTTGTGCCAAAACTGTGATTGAATTTTTTTTTTCCATTAATCTTCATGTCATCAATGATATATATGCTTAATTACATACAAGGAGCACCAGTTTACCTATTTCCAGCATACAATGTATATATGAAATTTCCTGGAGTTGTCTCCAAAGAGAGTGATTGGGAATGATTTTGAGATGTTGAGGGGAATAAAGCTGGAAATCATGGAGAGGGATCATGGCTATAGAGGGTTTAAGGATGACAAGTTCAGCAGGACCATTTCAGATTTCCATAAACATTATTTAAAAAGTAAAAAAGTCAGTATAAGACTAAGTATGGAGAGAGAATCATGCCAGTTAACTCCTTTAAGTTTTTTAATTATTTTGTGCAAGTGCATGTTCATGCTGTTCCAGGAATTTGGGTGAGCCCTTTTAAGCAATCACCAGCACACAGGTGGAATTTTTTACCCTTTAACTGAGTCATGATGAGTTTCATGGTGTCTTTGTCTGTTGCAGAGGTCAGGCAGCTCTGTCTTCACAGCAGCAGCTTCTGAGGAAGGAAGCTTGGTATGACAGGAATGGCCCAGGACCTTTTGAAATATCTCTATGGGAAGAGAAGGGAGTGGTGAACTGAGAATACAAGGCTGTTATAATCACTAATCTCCTTAGGATAAAGAGATAATAGAAAAGATCATGTACAGACAGAGAACAATGCTTTGAGGATAGGTTCCAGGCTCACCTCCAAAATGTTTCACATCAAAATGCAGCTTTATGGTCAGTTTGTACCTGTGTTCATTTGGTCCACAGAATTGAAATTCTATATCATGCTGGCTACTGTCTCTCCCTAAGGGTGCAGTGGAAGAACAGATAACTGACTTTAGATAACAGTACCAGGATATTGATGAAATTTCCTACAGCAGTGTAGTCTGAACCTAGAATATTCACTGAAAAGCTGTTTTGCATTATCAGAATATCAATATGCTTGCATAATACAAATTTTAAAAAGAATCAGTTCCATGCAGACCTTTATAAAATAGTATGGCTCTGAGTTATTTGGAGGAAACTTCAAATAAGCTTAACATATTTGTAAAATATATGTTTCATGTGTTTTAATCTTTATTTGATCATTTACTGTGTGATCTTTTCCATTTGTCATCTTCTTCCTCGGCTTTCTAGGAAGCTGCTGAATTCAGAACAAAGGTGTTAATTGGTGGCAACCCAAAGGTAGAGTTTATATTCTAATAACTTAAATTTATTTAGTCTTGAAAGGACTAGGTTCTCAGGCTCTAGGAACTCAGGATTTCCTTTCTTCTCAAATATGGTTTGGAGAATGAATACTGTGAAGAATGGTAGGATCTTGATAATAATCTGAATGTTCTTTAATGTTTTATCAAACCCATACTTTTCGTCTCTGTTTTTGGCCTAACAGGAAATAATTTATTTTAGACTTCATTAGAGAAGTTTGGGGAAGCAAGGAATTGCATATGATGTTTCATTGAGAGAATGTTTGTGTAGAACACTTCAAAGGAATGTAACATGCTGGCTGGGTCTCCCTTTTTGGAGAGGAATCTGTTGGCAAGTACTTTTCATCAGGGATCCATTTTGGGATTGGTGTTGTAGAGAATCACATCATAACTTTGCATGAAGTGCCACTCTCTGTATATTTTGAGGCCACCTAGCAAAGTGCCATGTCATGTATTGCTTTTGATTTGTGAACTGCAAGGTGCGTTGGTCTTGCCAGCAGGGAGCACTTATCTGTCTGTCTGTCTATCTGTCTGTCTGTCTGTCTGTCTGTCTATCTATCTATTTAATTTTTGGTAGAGCAGCTTGTAACAGGTACATTTTCACTGTCTCTGTATGGTTCTGTACACAGTGGGATTCTCTACAGCTTGGTCTTTTTTCCTCCTCATTACTCTTTTACTTTTGTGTTATGTCTTGCTGTATCTTTTCTATCATTTTTTCTCTTTCCCACCGCCCTTAATCCCTGTAGAAGTCTTTGTTTCCAGATCTCTCTCAGAGCCCAGGACCACCGAAGAGGATGGAGATGTTTTCACTGAATTCAGTGAGCACAATTCAAAACTGAAGCCATGACTGTACAAGGGATGTACCACGGGACAATCCCTCTGGGTCTTGGTGATACCCAGTTCATGGCACCTCCTCCCTGAAACCCAGGTCTTGTGAGACACTGCCTTGTAGGCAGTTATTAATAGTCCCCCTAGATGGTTTGGCCAAACACAAGCAACTGCAAGGGAATAACAGATTCTGTGCCCTTTTTCAATTGCCCTCAGGCTCCTGGTACCTACTCTCTACTACATCTCCATGAAGACAGGTAGTTGACAAAGACTCCTGTACCTATAAACAAAATTTCAAACGAAACATTGAAGCTGATGTCAAAGATTATTTTTCTTGTAATATTTCTAAGTGGTAAGAGGTTAAGTGCCATTGAAAAATGTTGCCAATTTCAGAATGCAGCAATGTTGGATTTGTAGCTAGTGGAAATCAATGAAGTTTCACTGATTTCACTAGGGCAGGAATATTTTCACGGACTGAAGTTTTGTGATAAGATCAGCATTTATATAACAGCTTTTGAGTGCTTAGTTTGCACAGAAGAAAACCAATCAGCTTCATCCTCTGTTCAAAAAGAGTTTCCATACAATAAATTAAATAAATGAATACAATAAATTAAATCAACTGGTATTAAAATCCAGCAATTTTTTATACAAGAGTAAGTTAAAGCTGTTAATTAGTAACTTTTAAAACAGTTAATAAGTGTAATTCCTGAGATGTACTGAAATAAATAGCTTTTATAAAAACAGAATAAATACCCAAACCCCTCTACCATTACTACCATAGTTTTATTGCTATTAGATTTGTCTGTTTGCATAGATTGCTTGACTATCAATTGTTGGTATTTTTGTTACGGAATTCCTCTGTTGTCACTTTACTTCTTTTTCTTCCACAGTTTTTTTTCCCTTCTGTGAAGGAGGAAATAAAAGAACCATAATGTTTGAGACAATTAAGTAAACCACCTACAGCTAGTATAGACATTGTTCAGAAGTTAGTCACAAAATGAGAGGGAACTTGCTCAAAAAATGGAGGTTAAATCTCCCTGTGTATCAGAAAAGATCTGGGTGAGGTCACAGAACACAGATATATAGGACAAAGCTGTGTTTAATTCAGGAAAGAAAGAAAAAAATAAGGTTTGTTGAAATCTGTTTGAGTCCAAATCTGGAAAATTATTTTTGTCATTTATCTTTCAGTGCGTTTCTCCTCTGTGCCTTTCCCCTTGTACCATGCTAGCCTGGCAGCCCAGAATGTACTTGAAATGCCTTCCTTTACTGCCTAAAATGATAGCTTTTATTTCAGGACTTGGCTGATTATTTGATCCTTTAACCCCCTAAGGCCAGTATTAGCAGTTGGTGTCAGGAAATCCCAGTTCCCAGTGCCAAGGGGTTAATTGCTTTTTAGCTTTTGATCTTTTTCTGCCCACTTTGTATTTTACCTGACCCTTCCACCAGCTATAGGAGGTACACATACTTTTCTTTACTGGCCTACTTCCTCAATCTCGCCATAGTTTTCCTCACTGCTGCCTTGCCAATTTCACATTACATATTTCTCCATAAAAAAAATTGAAGTTGACCTGAATTTTTTCCTTCTTATGCTATCCAATTTTCCTGGCAGAAAAGGTGCAGCGTGCTGTTATTGTATTTCTAGGAACTGAGATAGATAGGATGGGCATGTGATATATTATAAAAAAAAAATTGAATATATATATAGATTTATGAAATTGGACTGCTGATGTGTTAAATTTGGAGAGCTTTGTTGGATAAAATTAATTTTTATGTCATTTTAAGCCAAAAATTTAGAGTGTGGGGGATGGGGGAGGAAGAATCCTTTAAAATTAATAAAAGCATCTCAGATTTTATTGCTAAACTAAGTAATCTTATAATCAAGCAAAACATGATCAGATTTGTCAGAAATATTTCCCATGTCAAGGCTTACCCTACAGTCATTGAAAGTTTTGTTTTGTTACCAGGTTACAAGCATAAGACATTAATTTCTTTAGGGCTGCTTGTTTTAAAATAGTAATTTATGTTTTCTTCATATTCCACAAAGTTAGCAGTCAAGCTGATATAATGCCATAGTACTTTTTGAAATCTTTGCAATTGACATTTTTTGTGACATACATTAATTTCCTATAGAAAGTGAGAAAATATTAAAAATAACAGAGAAATCTAAAAAAAAAAAAACCAAACAAACAAAAAAAAAAAAAAAAAAAAAAACCAAAAAACCCAAAACACCAAAATAAAAAAAACCAACTGATCACCGTAGATTTTAATGGCTATAATTCTGAGAAATACTTATTTTCTGTATTTTTACTCTCTGAAACTATAATATGCCACTCCAACTTTTGGATTTTTTTAAATAACTATATCACTGGTAAGATAAACCAACATAAATAGACAGAAAACTTGAATAGAGTATCCATATTGGATGGTCAATAACAAGTCTTCAGCAGGGAAAAAAATAAAGCAGTTTAAATGGGGAAAAATAGCTCTATCAGCACTAAAATTACACACATTCCAGTGTATCTGTATCTCGTGATAAAATAGTCTCAATTTTTAACTTTTCCTCCAGCTTGTGATTTTAATAAATATTTTCCATGATGTTTATCTGGTCTGACAGAATGAGAACTGACACATGAAGGCTTTTGCTCTAGCAGGCTGCTTAGGCCTTGTCACCAGTTTTTTTGGCTACCTGCTTTTCACAACAGCAGTAGATGATTCTCTAGAAAACCTGAGTGATATTCAGCTTTGATAAAAATGTGTTGCCAAGCCAGTAAAATATTTTTTTTTAATGGAAGTGAAAGGCAGGCAATGAAGCATGTGTAAACCTAGTGCAGTCATGTGAGATTTATTGACTTCAGAAAATAGATTAAAATTAAAAGTAAAGTTTTAGCTTTTGTGGATCCTGATGTGTTTAAAAGCTTAGGTGGATTGTGCTAGTTCTTTGAAACATATTCAGTAAGACTGTGCAGGTCTTTCAAAATGTAACTTGAAGCAAAGTTTACATGCTCTTGAATTTTAGTATGAAGATAAAAACCTGCAAAGGTAATTCAACAATCCACATGGGAGTTACAAACTTCACCCACCTTTTTTGCTGATGAATTTTGTCTATTTGGAGTTCATTTATCTCCTACTCAGCTAAAACCTCCCTGCTCTGCAGGCGAGGAGCTAATGCTTTACCAGCTGAGAAGAGGCTGTTGTTTTCCTGCTGGCATTTGCCTTTAGGAGGCCACAGGGGTGGGGAGATGCAAACCTCCTTCCTTTCCGTGATGCCATTGCCTGGCCTTCCCCAGCGCTGAGCTTTCTTCCAGCTGCTCTTCAGTGGTCAGAGGATGTGCATTCCTATTCCTGTATTCAGGTGATGCTAGATCCTTCTAATTCTGGGACTGAGTATTATGTCAGAGACTGTATGGCCCTTACAAGGATTTGGGAGTTTTATGAAGTTTGCATAATGTTTGCAGCACTTTGTCACTTTGAGAGATATGAAATATTACATTGCAGGGACCTTTCCATTGTGGCTGCTTCAGGGTATGAGCTGGAAGAGAGATCTTAATGTGGGTAGGATGGCCTGGTCCTGCCAATCCTTCTTTCCTGTCTCTCAGGATGTTGCATGAGAAAAATCAGAACTGGCTGCTCACTAATGAAAAAGGAATAATGAAAATAAAGTATGGCATTAGTTGATATCTTTGCTATTTTCCTTAAAAGCTCATCATAGTGTCTGAAATTTGACTCCTTCAATGTGATAGCAAAAAAAACCACAAACCCCATCTAACATCTAACCCCATTTCTGACAGCCCACAGAAAATAGTACCCCATGTATTTATTTATATTTCTGACATTATAATCCCTGACTTCAAAATGTTAAAAAAAAAAAGTTAAAATGTTAAAAAAATGTTAAAAATGTTTTCACCTTGGCTGCCTTAGCAATTGGGCAGGAATCAGGCTTGTACTACCTTTCTTATTCATTACCCAGACTTTTATTTTGCTACACAATAATAACTAGCTTAATTTCCCTTAGGCTCCTTTAAGTTTTGCTTTTAGGAAAGTGCAGTTACTGTATCTTCAGATCCTTTGTGGGTGTCAGAATGTTTTTCCCTCAAAATGTGAAGAAAAGTACAATCAGTAAAAAAAAAAAAAAAAAAGAGAGAGAGGAAAATAGAAATGTTTCACTTCTACTTCTTGATGCAATATTTCATATCTTTCATGTTGACTTAGCTCAGCAAAATTCTTTATAGATTTCTTTTCCAATGGGAAAACTTAAGAGTGCATTTTCTAGAAATTATTGTAAACTGGTCTGAGATGTTGCAACAAAAGTTATAGTGAAGAGTTCTTTTGGGCTGACAAAGCCAAAACGTAGAAAGTGCAGTAGTGAGTGAGTTTGCCAGAAATGTCTTGCTGAGTGCCCAGGTTATTTTCCAGTGGCATGGAGATTTACCTTTTAAGAAAGGGTTATCACAGGTGGATATCCATGACACTGGGCTGCTGGCTCTTACCTAAACCAAAGGTGCAAATGGTGAACTGTCCTCTAAATTAGTGGCAACAACTCTGAGCTGCTGAGTGACCTAATGTGCTCATCTTTTTAGCCTTCATAGGAGTAAACAATACAGAAATCACTGCTGGTTTGAGGAAAAGGGTAGGAGAGATGCACTACTCCTCCTTTGCATGTTTAAACTTATCTTCTGACTACTTCCTTGAACCTTGCTGAAAAAGGTATTTGATTAATTATTTATTTTTGCCATAGCAGTAGATTGCAAATTACAAGATCAAGGTACTTATCAAAATCTGAGTTTCTGTGTGCTTGAAAGCCAAGGACAAACCTACACGATTTCCATGGACTACAAACCTTTCTATTGTGTGCCACATTTACACTGCCAAGCTATTACCTGAAGTGTCTTGTAGCTATTCCACATTTAAACTTGACTTTGACCTTTTATTATTTTCATTCCCATGACCTCTTTCCCCCTCTTGTCCAATTTGAAGGACATCATATCTGTCTGGCACCAAATTGTGCCAGTACTCGGGAGCCTGAGTAAATGTTACAAAATAAGAGCAGCTAATTAAAAATCTGTAGTGTTGACATCTGTTTAATATATGCAATACTTCCAGAATTTGATAGCAGACCACCTTACAGTGGCAAGGGTCTAAGTCAGACTGTTTAAATAAAGTAATAATGAAGTATAGCGATATGGTTGTAAACTTGGAGCTGTTCCAAATGGGGTAATAAAGTGTGCTAATTGGTTCTGAGAATTGGAATGCCGTAAAAGTCAAATTTTACAACAGTGGAATTAACTTGGCTACTCTAGAGGCTTAAAATATACCTAGCCATTAAGAGACAAAGTCACAAGATTATAGGGATTTTACTCAACTAACAGAGATTGACAAGTCTGTTTTCATTTCTGAAGATTAAGATAACAAGAACATCCTAATTAAGTTATTTAGTTAAAGGAGGGGTATGTACAATGGTATTTGTTTCAAAAAATTAGTAGTACCTGCAGGCTTGATTAGGTAATGTGCTGGAATACTACCTGAAACTTAAGTAATGAGTTGAGTCACATGAAATGCATGTAATTATTTGTTCTACCATTATTCAATCAAAGTTACAGAGCAACTTCAAATCATTAAATTCATTAAGTTAATAAGAAGTACAGAGATTAAGGCTTTAACATTGTTGAAACATTCAAAATATTTAAGCCTACAGAACACAAGCAAAATAATTTTGTACCAAAGTGGTGATCTCAATGAAATGCATCACAAATATCATAGCTATTTAATATATATCTGTAAATTTTAAACCAAAAGGAACTTCTAAGGGGTTTCTACTTCAGTGTCTGCTGTTATTGAGGCACTCCATTTTCTGTGGCAAAAACCTCTCAATCCATTCAAAACATTTTTCTACTAAAGTCTGGGGTTTTTTAATATTGCTGGGGTCGATATGATATCTTATTGCAACTTAATGAAAATGTCACCATTTATGCCATGTTTTCTAGATCTTAAAGGTAATGATTATTGGCATCTGAAAACGAACCACCAGGTGAGTAAGTCGTGGTTGTGGCTATCCAGTGTAGCATTCCTCTCAGCTCCAGTCACTGCCTGCCCAGCTTTTCTGACAGGGGGGATACAGACTCAGAAGGGAAATGCAAAATACCTTTTACTGGATAATTATACTAAAAGTGGTGCACTGGGAGAGGCAGAGGGGGCATTGGTTATTCACTGAGTCTATTCTAGTCTGAACTAATTCTCTAAGATGAATGGTGAATGCAGTGTTAGTAGTTTAAGTAAACCCAGCTGTGTTCTGTCCAGTCTGTCCTGGTGGGTATGTGTTGGAACAGAAATTTGATGGACTTCATAGAATCTGTTCCCTGCAGAGGCATCTGCTACTAGCAACCAGTTTGTGAATATGAAGAACCAGGTACAGAGAAAATACCTGCTGGAGAAGGGTAGGAAGGAGTAGATGCAAGCTAGAAGATTTTTTTTTTCTTTAAACCTCTGAAGTCTCCATATCTGAATTATCACAATTTAGAAAAACAGAATTTAAAAGATGAAGCATAAAAGTTACAAAGAGACAGACATTGCATGAAATTGTCTTCTTCAGTTGTACTGAAGCAAATGAAAAGATAACTGCAATAGACAATTGCCATTAATAATTCAATTTGAAACAGGTGCAACAGTATTTAAATTGCATAAAGATTATGTTAGTTTAGTATCAATCAACAGCTGTGGAGTAATTGCCCTTTAAAAATGAAGTTATGAAATTGTTGGCAAGAATAACAGTAACCCAAATCTATGACAATGTTACTAATTTGATGCTTGGATCACCATCAGATGCTCAGACAATTAGGTTTTCCATTGATAACTGGATTTGTAGGGAGCTTTGTTGCAAACAAGTTATTATAGAAAAGATCAGGTAATGAAATATATTGATTTAGTCTGTTAAATTTAGAAAAAACTTATCTTTTTAATGTACTCAGCTGCCAGCACAATACGACATGAAAGGAAATTTTGTGCTTGAGCCATTTATTTTTAAAAGAAAATATTTACATTTAAACATTGCAGATCTAAATATGGGCATTTTCAGAGAAATATGATTAATATCACATTTACTATAAAGAAAAAATATATGATGACTAAATGATTCTTAAGATGTGCCTAAAAAGGGTTCTTTTTGCATGAATGAAAATGTCTGAAATCAGCTGGTTATTTTCAAATTTTTAACTAAATAACCCCTCTTTAGATTTATTTTTCAGTAGCTTTATTTCAGATAATTCTTCTGCAAAATAAACTCCATAGTTTTGAAGAAAAAGTTGATGGGAATACATATCTGTTGCAAAGCAGTGATACCTTTTCCTCTTCTTTCTGATCTTTTATATTTTCTTTCCCCCACTTTTGTTTTCATTTTCCTCTCAGGCTACAGATATGGTGCAGAATAGCGATGAGGCAAAATTCAGCATAAATCCAGACAGTCATTTGCAGATAACTGCTCTGGTCTCTAATCAGCCGAAGTGTGCCTATTTTCAGGAGATGAAATTGACTCTATTCCATCCTCCACACACTTCCATAAGACCATATGAGCCAATAGCTGCTCTCTCTCTCTTTCTCTCTTTTTTTTTTTTTTTTTTTTTTTTTTTAAAACACCTCTTGGTGTTGCATTCTCTTCCATCATGAGAATATGGCATCTCTTGTTCCCAGCTTTCTCTCTTTTCTGTTTAAGATATTTAAGTTTAGGAAATTTTAAGGATTCAGGGCAGCTGCTACAACTGCAAATATCATGCATATGCCTTGTACTTGCCTTCAACCAATATTTCACTGAGATAAAATAGTTCAGATTATGAAGAGGTATTAAGATGGGGATCTCTGCTCTTATCTGTTATGTACCACAAGCCAGTTTGGAAAAGTTGGTTGTAGCACCAAAGTGCTTGCATCAAGATAACTCCAGAAAGCATTTTTGATGTTGATGAGATTGTTTGTCTAAATAATCTTGTCAGATCTATTATAAATACCAGTTATGTTCTGAAACAAATCTTCTGTGCTTCTCCAATGCTGTATGACAGTGGATTAATCACTTCACCTCACCTTTAAATCAATTTTCTTTCTGAAATACTAATTTTGATAGCCTCATGGAGAATAGCTGGAACATACTTGAACGGGATTTGAGCAGAAGTTCTTTAAAAATCCATTAGTAGCCATGTATGCTGAAATAAGTAAGAAGACTCACTCAGTTATTTTCACCATCCCCTCCTAAAGAATTTCATGAACTGTAATATCACGATGGGCTTCTACCACTGTCAGCCCCCACGTGTGATCCATTTGACTGGGTCAGTTTAAGTTACACAAGTACACATTGTTTGCATGTGCTGTGTGATGTGTTGGTTCTGCTGTACACGAACAGCAGAGCACATGAGGATGTTGTACTGACCATCAGACCTTCTCATGGGGACAGGTTTATATTTTTTAAATACTATGAACCTCTTGGTCATAAGATCCCAAACCAGATAAAAAATAATAAACAAAAAGGCTTCTGAAATATAACTTCTGCTAAGAGGGAATATGATTCCCCCAGGACACTGTAATTGGAAACCACAAGCTTTGTCACTGTTCCCAAGATGTGCTCTGGCTGCAGACAGTGCAGGATTGGTACCATTCATTTTCCTGCTATTGATGAATGCTCTTCTTTTTTGATTACAGCATTCTAATAGTTGAGAATGCAGCCTGACTCAGTACTGACCCATCTGAACTGTAAGATAATTTGTTAGGAACTCAGCTGAGCTAAACTGGGAATGAAATTCTTTAGGCTACAAAAATACATTAGGACTGGACCAAATAGCATCATTCCTCTTTTCAGGCTTACAGCTGTTACATAGCAAGTAGGGATCTAGTACGTGGAAGAAGCTGGAGAGGTTAAGGGGGAATCAGAAAAAACAAATAAACCACTTTCTTTTCCCCTTCATTTCTCAGACCCTACAAGAGAGAAAATACCCTACCTAGTCTACTTCTCTACCTGCCTAGAGGCCTTTGCTGACCCCTGATGTTTCCTTTTTTTATGTCTAAAATGAAGGTCGAAGATAATTTTTCCCAATCTACTGGTCATTTCTATGCATTTCTACAGAGCCAAGGGCAGCAGAACTCCTGTCTTAGTTAAGGTCTGTGTGTGTTAATGCCATCTGTAAATTTGAAATCAGCTTCTAAATGAATCACTTCCTAGAAAAACCTCTGTCCTCTAATGCAGTTAAAAATAAGGATAATATTGATACATTTTCATAACATTTTTCCACTTCAGAATGTATGTTTTCATATAAGTACTGTGAGACACTATCAAGTTACACATTTCTGCCTAATTCCTGAATTTCACTCAAAAACCCCATCAAACAGATCCTCAGTCTGTCACCACAAAAAAAAACAAAAAACAGAATTTGCAGTCTACTGCCCCAAATCTTTCCATGATAAACAGCAGAGCAGACACAGTAACTGCAGTTGACAGATGCTCAGTTATTAAGGTAGTTTGATGAGGTAAATAAAAATAACAGTTTTAACAGTCAAGATTTTGTTCCACAGGCTTTGGGTGCTCTGCAGGTAATTACTGCATCTACCTGTCAGCAAGAGTGTGATGTGGCAAATGTTTATTTTACAGAAGGGGCTTTGTGAATTCCTCCAGAAGCTTTCAAGAATGAAGATGCAGGAAGGAGAAGCTGTCTTGCACAAAACCAGACTTGGAATCTTCTTTCCTATTTCTCTTTGGATAGTTTGCAGACCAGCTTGTAGAGATCACTACTGCTTGGCAGCTGTTAGCACTGAAATAGGTGCATTTCTGAATGAGACATCACAAATAGCTGGAAGTTCATTTTCATGGCCTTTCTAGTGTTGATAGAAAAGAAAGAACAAGAAAAAAGGCTGTATAAGATTTACAAGTACCTTAAAATTTGAATGTGGATAAATCTTACTTACTTACAGTTCTGATTTTCAGACTCTGTTTTTTGAGCAAATACATGTGATATTCCTGTGAAGGAAGCATAGCTACAAATAGCAATGTTTATTGTCTTGTATTCTGAGCAAATGCTCAAAGGATAAAATATAAAAAGGATAAAATATTTTATTTAATTTTAAATTATCATATTTGATATGAAAAAAAAATTATGGGTACACCACAATCCAATTTCAGTAATATATGTTAACTAATATAATTAATTTCCTAGGTTTTGTTTTTTTGGGTTTTTTTGGGTTTTTTTTGGTTTTTTTTGTTTGTTTGTTTGTTTTTGGGGTTTTTGGGTTTTTTTTTGTTTTCTTTTTTTGTTTTTGGGGTTTTTTTGGTTTTGGGTTTTTTTTTTTGTTTGTTTTTTTTTTGTTTTTTTTTTTTTTGTTTGTTTGTTTTGGGTTTTTTTGGTTTTTTTTTTGGTTTTTTTTAATTTTAGTTTAATCCTATAGAATGAAAGAAGGAAATTTAATAATTGGAGCAAGAAGGACATTTTTATTTTCCTGCCCTGGTATGAGATTCTTTTCATCCTCTTACTCTGTGATCTTACTTGCTTATTCTGTGAGCACAGAATGAAAAGTGAAATTGAACTTCAGTCTATTTACCTTTCTTTCTTGGTTATATTTTCTTTCCAGAAACCGTTATCTAAACTGTTTCCTCAGGTCATCTTGACACCTTCATGTAAGACAGTTGTCCCTGCCCCTTACTTCCGAGAGTATTTTCATTTTTTGGACCCAGAAAACGTAGCTCCTTACCCATTTTCTCAGATTCATTTTATACCATCTGATGCCAATGTTTCCATACTCTTTGGTCAGTATTCTTAGCAAACTTCATTAACCTTGCAATTACACTGGGAGCGTGTTGGGGTTTTTTTCCTTTTTTAATCTTTAACCTCAAATTTATTGGAATTCTGAACAGTCTGGTGTTGTTATGATGTTGTTATGATGTTATAATGATGAATTATACATTGTTTTTGTTTACCAAGACATACCTTGCAGTTTTATATGTAGCTCCTAATAGGCAATTAACTGTGCTAACTGTTCAGTTAACTGAAGTGATTCTTTCAGGAATTAATCATCATTGTGGTGTGTTCAACATGAAGTCTTCCATTCTGTTCTGTGCTGCTCCTATGAACAGGGACAGCCAGGTGGAAGAGGGGAGGTTTTGTTAAGCTCAGGTGACCATTCTGGTTTTATGGGAGCTGTGGACACACATGTGGGTCTCTTGTGATGAGCAGTAAGGATGGCTTCAAAATGCAGGCAGGAATCTGTAGAGGCACTGTGACAGACATGGGAAAATGATAAGCTGTGTTTCAGCTTTTCTTTTGAGCCAAAATGTCCTAAAGTCTCCTGAACCCATCCCCAGACATGCTGAAGCTCTGAACAGAGGATCACAAGTTGTTTCCATGGTGTGCCCAGGTTTGAACACACCTGGGAGATCACCTGGTGCAGCATTTTGTGGCAAAGGAGCCCAGGTGACATTTTCTAATGTCAGTCCAGTTCTATCTTGAAAACTTCCAGTGATGGGGATTCTACCATGTACCTGGGAAGGTTGTTCCAGTCACTGGTTGCTCTCACTGTAAAAAAAATTCTTTCATATTTCAAGGTGAAAAGTCTCATGGTGCAGCTTGTACAGATTGTCCCTTGTTGTCCCCATGTGGCTCCCCGTGAGGAGAGACCTTCCTTTCATGTTGTAGCTGCCCTTTTAGCACTGGAAAACTGTGATGATGTTCCCACTTAAGCCTTCTATTCTCCAGGATGAAATTATCTAAGTCCTCCAAGTGCAGGTTTCTCAGCCCTTGGGAAAACTTTGTGACCCTTCTTTGGACCCTCTATCCAGTCTGTTTTAATTGGAGGGAGCAGAAAAAAATGAATTAGTGCAGACAGATAAAGCCTGGCCGGTGCTGAGCAGAGGGGTCAGCTGGCTCTGCTCCTGTTGTTACTTGCTGAAGTAGGTTGTGTTGTTGGATTATTTTTGTGGTGAGATCTGAGTGATAAATATGCTTATAATTACCTGTTCTGAGAAAAAAAACAACAAAACAACAAAACACTTTATAGCCTTTGTCTCCAGTGTGAGTCTATCTAACTTGGCTTCCAAAACCAGGGCTATTTTCAGCTATGAAGTACAAATCCTGCACTATAACTGGGTCATACATGCGTGTGAGAAGGAAATAATGTGGTAAGAATAAAAATAAATTTATAGCACCTAGATTGTGTAGTGACTGCTGCTCCATAAATATCTTCAACAAAAATTAACATATTACAGGTATAAGTAGAAATATACCCAAAAAGGAAGGGAGGTGACCAAAAATAAAGTGCAGGAGCCTGTCTAATAAGAAAATATCTAATAAGAAAATACTGGAGAAATGAAAAACTGCCTGGCTTCACAGTCCCACATCCCAGTGCAGTTAGAAAATAAATAAAACTAGAGAGAAGTTATCACAATGGTCAACATTAATCTTTGTTAAAAGACCCATTTCTAGTGGCATAGAATGGTTTTGTATTCCAGCAGCACTTGGGCAATCATCAGCATTCTTGATAAATCAGATCGGGTTAAAGGGTCAGTCTCCATTGTGATGAAGTCTGTTTGCCCCTGCAGAAGCAAATGTCCCAAACTTTATTTTTTTACAAAGTCATACTGATGCTGTATCAAGCATTGACTTTGGAATTATTATTTGAGTGGGATTGTCTGAATTCTCTCCAGATTTCCCTCAGAAGAATGTGGAAAAACATAAGAAGCAAGCAATGGATTTCTGATACTTAAGGATGTTTTTATGAACTTATAAACAATCAAACAAAATTTTCCTAAAAGTAGTTGTCTGGGCTTTTACCAGTTACTACTTTGTTAATGTTTAGCACAAATAAAGAAAAGGAACACAGACAGGAAAAGAGATAAAATGAGAGCTGTGAGAGACAAAAAGATGGTTTTTCGGTTGAGAAAAAAAGAAAATAAAACCTCTTTCAGAACTTAATTTAGGAATAAAATTTGGAGTTGTGTTGCAATATCATTTTAAGAATGTACGCTTTGCCACCATATATAATTTATTAGCAAGATGTATGACTAACTTTGTTGCACTATTGCTATGTACATTGGATAGTATCACATCATCAGGTTTTATTTCAACATGCTTGCAAAAAGAATCTTTAAGTGAATCCACTGTGTTTTATTTTTTAGCTAATTTTTTTAATGTAGTGAGTAGCAATTTTTCAGGTCTAAGATGAAAGATGCTTCTTTATGGGAGTTGGTGTTTTTTCTTTCATTGGGATTTTTTCTTTCTCTTTTTTCCCTTCAAGGGGAGAGGTCACATTTGGGGCTGACTCATATGATATTGACATTAATTATGAGTGCTGCATTGTATTGGACACCACATCAGTGTCCTTTTTAATACCTCTGTGTATATATGTGGGCTGCTCTTCTAGTAGGTATTGCTTTTGTACTGGATAGCTAAACACCTTTTTATAAAGTTTATTTTCCCTTTGTTTTCAGATACATCTAATACACTAGCTAGCACATAGACGTCATTTGCTGTTTTATAAATTTGCCTGATTGATATATTCAATACTATTTAGCAAGTCAGTGAGCAGATCTCTTTTTTTCTTTATTCCTCCTCAAAACAAATACTTCACTGACAGAAGCTTAGTAATTGATCTGAAATTGGATGGACAGAATCATCCATACTCAAGCACCAGCTCTTTAGTTCCTGTCAGCTTCTGGTCTTTGTTTAATCAATATATTCAGCAGTAATGCAAGATGAAGTGGCCAGGTCTGCAATGGCCAGTCTACAGCAATTCCCTATATGGAATCTGTAAAATTGAGAATTGATTTTGCCCCACTGTGGAATGATTAAAATAAATTAATTAAAAGCCTGATCTGCATTGAGAAAAATTCTGACTTAAACTCTTATCCAGATTAAGACCAGGTTTTCTTCACAGATTTTAGTGGGAAAGAAAAACATAACAAGGACACCTTTGACTTTAGAGAACACTCAAGATGGTGATAGGGAGGGTTATTTTTGTAATCTTTGTTTTTGCAGTCAGTTTCATATGGCTGAAAAATTCTGCCTGGATGCAACCATGATTTTTAATTTTGGACATCAGGACTAGTAGTGCATTTTGAAAAGTGTATTGCTTTGCAATATATTGGTCCAGGCATACCAGTGAGAAGAGAATGTCAGGAATCTTCTATGACTGCCCCCTTTGTGAAATATATATTTTTTTTTATTTTTACAAACTTGCATTTCCATGTAGATAGCTCAAATAACAGAAGTTTTCGCAATTTTTTTTAAATTATAAGTTGTCTGTAATAAGCTGCTGTTTGCTACCTGCTTTTCTATTGTCTAATGCCTGCTTTTTCATCAAATACTTGGTAAAATATTTAAGTGTAACTCAGAAGAATAACTTTCCCTATTAACTTGTATATAATTCTGGTTTTCACATAGAAACTTTCAAATATTTGTTCAGTAAATTTGTGTCATTCAACAAATGGAGAAAAACAAGGTAAGTTCTCCCAAAGTATCTTGCAGCACAGTGCTCAGGCTGAGAACATTAGAAATATTTATTCAGGGTGCAGGGCTCAGTTAAGCTCTACCATCTCCTAAGGTCAGGGATTAGAATATGTAATTTTAACCTGTGTGAAGAAGGGGTTAACATAAGAAATTGAAAAGCATGCCCTAGAAATTTGGAGTTTGGGTGTTGGGTTTGTGTTTTTCTTTTGGTTTTCAGATGGTGGTGGTGGTATTTTCCTTCAGTTTGTGGTATTGTAGTTTATCCCTTCCCCCCTCCCTCCCCCGCCCCTTTTCCTTTTTCCTTTTTGTTTTTCTTTCTTTTTCTTTTTTCAAGTGAACAACTAAAGGTCACCGCAGCAATAAATTTTGTTCCTATGGAACAATTTAAACAGCTAACTCCTTACCTCTCTCCTTTCATTCTGTGCATTCCAGTTCCTCCTGCAGTACTTGAGCACAGCCAGAAGTCAAACAGAAAGGTCACTGCCTGGGTTACTTGTGTTTGGTCCATCCAGTCAGTCTGCCTGCTGCATTACATTGTCAAAGTTAGCCCTTCTATTGACAAGCCTATTGATTTCCTGATTAATGTACCTCTGTTTTATTGGCGTTTACTACAGGAGACATAATTTTAATGTTTGGATGATCAATAGCTCCATCAACACTAAGAATTCCTACTGTTAGCTTGCACTGCTCTAACTATGGGGAGTTGTATATTTCTTGATAAATACTACAGGGAAGTCGTAAACATTAGAAAAGCAAAGAAAATTGATGTTCTCTGTGGATTCCTATTGTATTTCAGCCCTAGGAGAGAATGCAAAAACTTTCAAGTAATTCTCTGTAGGAAAGGCAACCAACAGGTGCTTGATCTCTGGGCTGGAATATAAATGTATGGGAAGCATTTACTTTTAGAATTTCCATTGTGTAATCACTTTATCTCAAATGTGTAAATACCCATAAGAGAAATTATGGCTTTTATTCAGTTTTAGATTAAGAAATTACATTTTAAATACCCTTAGTTCATTATAAGAAGGGAATTCTGTGGCAGTCATACATGCTTCAAAACTAGTATCTCTCCACAAATTATGTTAGGTACCTTAGGGCATCTACTTAGAATGTACCAGTTTTTGTCTGGGAATTGTAATAGACTTCACAGTCTCCTGTTCCTTACCAAATTTTTATTTCCCAGTGGCTGGCAGGCTTCATGTGTGATCTAAAAGAGATGTTTCAATGGCTTTTCTCAGTATCTGAGAAAGTGCATGTATTTGAATATTCTACCTCAGAGCACAATTTTGTGTGAATGCCCTGGTTAAATCAGTGCTGGTTTAGCTTTACAGACAGGGAGGTTATGGCTATTTATCAGGTAATTTATGCATTATCTTAAAGCTGGTTCTTTCAGTCGAGGATCAGGACAAAGTCTCTATATCTTGAGAGACAGAGTACCCACCATTAATTAAGAAAACAGAAGGATGAAGTGAAAGCAACTGCAAATTTCCCATCTCCCGAAAAGCAGGAACTCTTCCCCTAAATTTCTTGCCAATAAGAACTTAAATAGTACCAAAAAAATCCAGCAGTTTCCGAGCACACAATTTAAGTGTTTTGATCTTTTGGTACAAATTTCAGATGCTGGAATGTTTATCACTTTCTTCCAGCATTGACATATCCCAGTGGATGAAATTCTAAAGCAAAAAGAATCTTAGTGTGATGATTAAATCCACTAAAATTAGAGCTATGAAGATCACTGAGGAAGGTGTTAGTGACATGCAGCTAAATCCTCTGGTATATGGAACTGAAAAGAAATGAGGTCAGTAATGAAGGTTTAGTTAGGCATTAGTTTCCCATATTTGTCCATGGAACTATCTTCAAATACGCCTGTATTCCTGAAATAACTCACCCACCTGATGTCATAGAGATCTAGAGATATCTCTCTCTCTGAAAGTTCAGAGCAGTAGTGAATGTTTGACTAAAACAAAATAAAATATTATAAATATGTGCTACTCCTGATATCTATCGCTCTGATTTTACTAGAATCTTAATTATTGCACTTGCAGCAAGCCAGCTAGTTTGAGTCATAGCTTTCAAGTGATTGTTTTAACTCTTGGAAACTCTTTAAAGCCACAGGGTCCCCCGAGGGGATGCTGATGCTGCCTTTTATGTCAGTGACTTTGGGTCCCGACTCGTGTTCCTTTCTCCTCTTTATTGAGTAGAGACTTGCTGTTCTGAGGTTTTACTGATTTGTTTTGAACATTGTGGGACTCTCAATTCTTGCTGAGGGTCTGTCAGAGAAGGGCTCTTGCCTTTCTCCTGGGCTGTGGTGGGGCCAAGGGCTTGGCAGAGGCAGGAGTGCTGTGTATGTGCTGTGTGCACCCTGGCTCCAGCACAGGTCGGGCTCTTCAGCTGCACTGAAGGAAACAAAGTGTGATGATTTAGGCTTTAAACTGAAGGATTGTAAGGCTTAAATGCTTACTTTGATTAGATACTTGGTTATAATTTTGTGTTCTGTCTATAACCTGCCTATGAGTGTATAAACGTTCATTACTGCAGGAAGTGTGAGTCTTTGTACATCTACATCTTTGTTAAGGACTTTAATACATAAATCTTTACCTGAAACTGTAAGATAGAATGATTGAGGTCAGGTTTCAAGAAGTAATGACCCTTTTTAGCCTTAGGCATCTTAATTTACTTCCCTGTGATTTGTATCATTATGTGTTACATAAAGATAATTTTAACTCCATTTGATCCTGAAACAAAAATCTTGGGTAAATACTAAATTAAAATACAGAATTTTTTTCACCACTTAACTTTACCCCTTTTTTTGTGATGTCACTTCAACACAGGTACCAATCAGAAGGATTTAACAGAAGAAACAAAGTGCCTTTATTTCCTAAAGGAGAATATACTCCCTTACAAACAGTTCTGGCAAATTCAGGAAAAATGATACTTAAGTTTCATTTTCAGGATTGGTAATTTATCCATCTTTTAGCCTCAGGGTTCTCCACAATTCAGCTTTCACTTTTTTCTCTTTTTTAAGCAATCACTATAGCAACCTACTGTTATCTGATGAGCAGTGCACACAGAGGGCAGATACCCATAGATGCAGCATAAGATTAAGAACACAGAAAGAGTGCCAGGCAGACCAGTGAGGTGCTACACCAGCCTGTCACACAGAAGACCTGAGCCCAAGCTGCTCTTTTGAAGTTCATTAGCAGGGACAAATTTTTTGAGATGTCATCCCCTTTAGTAGAAATTTCAGCTTGACTGGTGGTTTCTCCTATGAAGTGGTCTCTGGCTGAAATAGCAAAGTAGCTGATGGATTCTATCATTTCATAAGAGCTGTATGAAAAACTGACCAGCTTTCAAACATTGTTTATTTTACTTTTATTTATATGCACTGCAGTGGCACAAGTATTGTAGTGGTAAAACTATGCATTCCTTTTGACAGCTGTGTTTAGCCAAGAAAAGATGTGTGGGGACAATAGGAGATGAGGAAAGGTAGGCTTTAGAAAAATTTTAGGTAAAGGCCTGGATTTGAACTTTAAATTCCACAGGATCTAACAGATTGTGTCCACCTTTGAAACCTGCAGTATCATAATACGTGAATTCCAATGACTCAGTGCTTCAATCTTTATTCTTGTTGATTAGTTCTAAATTAATATTAATTGTGGCAAAGGATTGCATTGGAATGGAGTAGCATCCAAAGGGTAAAGCAGTGCTGTACATCTCAGCCCCAGATCTGCAGAGTTAATGAAGCAGTAATAGGCTGCTCTATGAATAGATCACTTCAAGGAAAGGTGCACTAAATTCACCTGCTGGGTACTCCTGTGGTTTTGTTTCTGTTCAGGAGGAATGTGTTATGGAATGTATTATTTTAATTGCCTGCTTTTCTTCCCCTCTTCCTCCTCCTGCTGGACAATAGAGGACTTTCTATCTCTGTACATGTCAGGTTTGTTCTTACAACTCTGTGCTGATCAGCCTACTTAATTCTTTCTCCATATCTGTGCCAGTGAGAGCAGCACTAGGAGCAGGGAGAGGTCAATGGTCAGCTACTCTACACTTTCACTTCAGTGAAGAGTTTCTCATAGTCAAGCATTCTGGTGTCTTCTGTTATATTAATTGCAAAAGAAATACCTTCTATTAAAAAAAATAACCAACAAAAAAACAAGAAAGCTTCTCTATAATATGTGAAAAGGAAGAGGAATTTTAATGTGCTTCATGTGCTGTTCTAGACCAATAAGGACCCCTGTGTCTCTGTGGTGCTAATTCTCTGTGCAACTGGAGAAGTGAAAAGAGCACTTTTTTTTTTTGGTTGCTGTTAAAGAGAGGATATGTTTTAAATAGTGCTTTTCAAGGAATGCCTGTGACTTGCTTTGATCATGGGTGCCAGAGCTGTGCCTGCACACCTGCCTCAATTGCAAAGCGAGGTTAATTGCACCACATTCTTCACCTTCTGAATAGACATATTTTGCATCAATTGCTACACTGGTATTTTTACCAAGGGAGGTCACTGTATTCTTCAGCTCAGCAGTTGTCAATTTACTCTCTGCAGCCTCACTCCAGGCTCTACAAGAAAGGAACTCCGTGAAAATCTCTCACAATTTTCTGGAGGGGCAATGCATACCCTGCCTGTACTGGATCCCATTAGCAGGGGTATGTCCTCTTTGGGTGTTGCTTTACTGTCCATGAGGTGAGTGTGTGAGTCTGAGTCAGAGGATGTGGAGGAGAAGCTCTGCTGTGCTGAGTGTGTGAGCTCTGCTAGGTGCTCTCCCCAGCACACAGGGGTGGTGGCTCCCACTCCAGGTGTCTGGCATGGGGATCAGGAAGAGAAGGCAGTAGGCATCTCACTGTGAATGTTTTAGCAGGTAGCAGTGTGGAAAAAGGTACTGACAGGGAGACAGAGAAGTGAGAATTGAAAGGTCTGTTATTGACATGTTAACTAACCACTGATTTTCTTCTTACCTTGAGCCTTAGCTATGTGCTCTCCTGCCACGTAGCTGAGCTGACCACTTGCAGGATGGAGGTGTTAGGATTGCCTTGGCTGTAGAAGGAAAAAAAGTAGTTCTTTACCCAAAAAAGCAGTTCTTTACCCAAAAAATATTACTTTTTCCTTGTATTGCAGAGAAGGAGGAAAATGTCCTGGTGGAGAGGATAAAATTTGGTTAAGGGCTATGACTGTATCAGCTCATGTTTTGCAGGGGGATACTTGATTGACTAAAGTCATCAGTTTGCAGTAATATGAAGAAGCTTTGTTCAGAACTCTTAGCTGTTAGTGTTTTATACTATGCAGTGCTTAAGAGGAAAGTATCAAACTAGTTCTGTGGCAAGTAGAAAATTAAGCTACAAATTTGGCAATTGCATTGCAAGTCAGACCTTTACCTCTAAAACCTTTATAACCTATGGTAGAAAAGAATAAGGTACCAAAATATCCCCAAGCATTTAGATGGCACGTTTGCAGCCCTCCACCCTTCACCCTGCAGCAAAATCTCTACACTGCATCTTACCAGTAAAATGAAATTTCATTTTCAAGCCTAGGCAACTGACTTGATGTTTTTCTGGCACTTTTTGGTCCTAAGCATAGGGGCAATTTGGACTGCTGAGAGTGGCCTGATGTATATAAAAGGAGCTTTCTTCTTCTCTATTTAAAAACAACAAAACAAGCTTCTCAGTCTCTGCTTTCAGCCCAGTTACCTTATGCTTTTAATTGAACATAAATCAATATCAATTTAGCAGAGATCTAAGAATCTATGACTTGAGCAGTAGGTATCTGATGTGAACAGTAGGCATTTTATGAACAGCCTTTTAAGAGTAAATACTCAAAGATCAGATGTTTTAAAACAGAATGCAACAAGCTCTAAATGCATTTTTGAAAGGTGGAGAGAGACAGGGGTGCTGGTTCAGTGGTGGGGTCAGTTTAGATTGCTTTTTCTGCTGAACTTTGGTCCTCAATCTTTTACCATTACAACTGAAATTGCTGTAGAAACCTACAAGAATAAACAGTATTGAAACTTTCAAGCATGATCTAGTGTTACTAGGTAACCAATTGTAATTAATTTTAAGTACCAGCTGGCTTGTGATGAGCATGAAACCTGACAAAGGCTCTCAGAAGGACTGCTTCTCATTTTCTTAGCCACAGTAATAAGACTAGGAGAAATTTCTTTAAATAAAGCATCTGCAGCAACAAATCAAGGCACAGCTTTGATATTGGTTAGTTAAAAAGACCAACCCCCACCTGGTACCATCCTCCTTCCAGGTGGTTGTAGGGAGGGATGAGGTCTCCCCTGAGCCTCCTTTCTCTAGGCTGAACATCCCCAGCTCCCTCAGCTGCTCCTCACCAGATTTGTGTTCCAAACCCTTCCCCAGCTTCGTCCCCTCCTCGGGACTCTCTCCAGCCCCTCAGTGTCTGTCTTGTAGTGAGGAGCCCAGAACTGAACCCAGGACTTGCTGCAGCCTCACCAGTGCTAATGGGCCAGGGAGGCTGGTTAAAAAAATATGATCCTTTAGGATCCTTTAGGAGCATATTTTCAATTTTTTCTTTCATCCCATAGCACTAGAATTTCTTACTTTCATGGCTAGTTTTTCCTGAATCAATGTCATGACTATTGCGCAATTCCTGGACTCCATAATTTAACATTTTGGACAATCATAATTAGAAATATGAAAAAGCTCTCTTTGAAGTGGTAAAGCAGAAAAAGAATAAGTACAGGTTTCATAGTCTTTGTGTCCAATTAAAAACACAAAAGAAAGCAGAGTACCCAAATATTTAGTAACGGAGTTAAATTACTGATATGGCTTGATTGTTTGGCTTTCTAAATGTCAGCTTGGGTCTGGAGAGCTTGAATTATTCTATGTGATGGGGTAATATAACGTCAAAGCAATCACAAGTGGAGTGCTTTTTCTCTCATTTTTAAAAGGGAAGGTATTCAAAGCCAAAAAATTGCCAATACTTTATGTGAAAATAAACATCCTATCTTAAATTAAGAAGTTATTAAACTCAAGGAAGTAAAATTGCTCAATTTTTCATTTGGTTTTGATGCTGATCTCCTTAATCACAACTGAAACCTTAAGATTAGTGAAAGCTAAAACATTACTTCTGCTCAAAAGGAATGTCTTTGAAAAAGAATTTAATTTCCCAATCCTACAAATGCAAGCAGAACTGTATTGGGTGTACATATATCCAAGTCAAAATATAGAATTTCAAGCAACTTGGAGGGTTACTACCACAGCCCTGTGCAAGGCATGTTATAATCTGTACAGATGACCCTGATTCTAACCTTGGTTATGCTGGAACACATCCATAGGAAACTAATGAATGATGCTAAGACTATGGAAGACAGTGAAATTGGAGCTGAATCATTCCATAATAACTGAGATGAAAATCTGCTCTAGTTATTGGTGGCACAATATGTCCCTAATGAGCCACATTTCTTTTGTCTTTAATTTTGCTGGTAGGACTTTGGTTGTGAAGGTTACTTGGCACAAAATAGTGACTTTTTTAGAGTTAAGAGGCAATTGGAAATTCTCATTCTATAGGCATGCTCACAGCCAGAAATCTATACAGTCCTAGATATAGGACTAGAGGCAGAGATTTTGTTTATCAGCTGCTGCAGAGCATCCCCTTAGGTGAGGGCTGTGCCCTTGCAGTGGCTCAGCTCCAGGCCAGGATGGGACATCTCAGGCAGAGTGTGGATGGTGTCAGCTCTGCACAGACCCATCCCTAAACTGCTTCTCTGGCCACTTACATGCATTCAAACTTAAAGGCAGAAATTTTACCGAGATATTTTCTTCCTTGTTTTGTGTGTGAGAAGGGAATGCACCTTATTTAAAATATTTTATCCTCATTGCCTTGAAGTGAGGGGGAAACACAATATTTTTATCTATATCTCAGTCATCCTTTGTTGTTGGTAGCCTTTCAGAGTAGCAGCCCAGAACTGATACAATTCTTAAGGGTTTTACTGCTCTCAGAGTTCTGAATGGCAATAATAAAACAGATCCATGTCACTAGATTCATTCCACTCTTATATTGAAATGAAGAAGCACTAGTTATTAATCTGCAGTATTAGAGCTCCTTCTCCAAACCTATATCATGAGCAGTATTGAGGGTTTAAAATCCTTGAAGCTGGGGAAGTTTCTATCAGTGAAGATCAGCAGAAAGAGTCCACCCTGTTTCATGACAACCCATAGCTCAGAAACATAGTGTGCAGTAGAAAGAAAATGTGCAGGTTTTTTGTTTGCTTCCTTAATTTTGCATGTAAGATTTGTGGTGAGTTGTTTGTAGTAGCTTTTTGTTTTGTTGTTCAACTACAAACCAAGCTTGCTTTCAAACCATGCTTCTAAATCTAAGTATTTAATGCCTGTTAGCTAATTATGCTTCTAGGACATGAAAACCTTGAAAAAAATATGTTTCTTTTGAAAAATATTGCTGTCATCAACAGTTGATTTGTCTTAACTCCTTCTGCAACTCCCATTCTATATTTTTGCTGTGAATTTAGAGAAATAGCTGCTCTATCCAAATGAAATTATGTCTATGCAGGCAGATGACTGTTACCATAATACTGGCCGACTCTGATTTGCCCTTAATATCAAGTAGTTCTTATGTCAAAAGTATCTCCTGAATTACGTGAAACTTGTGTTAATTTTCCTTATTTTTCTCTGAGCATTTAAGGAAAATGCAGAACTGTAATCAGGTGGAACCATACTGTAAGGTTTAAATTGGTTTGTCCACAATTATAAGCTGATATGGGATAAATCAGTGCTGAATATCTTTTTTTTTTTTAATCAAGTGATGCTTATGCACTCATTGTGAAACTGGCCTTTGATACCCATGAGCAAAATGCACACCTCTGATTTGACAATGAAATGAAGTCAGCATATGATATATGTTGTATTTTCTGTATTGAATTATTTATAAAGGCAGAGGGATTTTTAATTATCTTCAGTGTTAGCTTGTGTGAAACTTGTGTTTGAGACTCCATGTGATAGCTAAACAAAGAATTGAGAAACTTCTAAAAACTTTGAAGGATAACATTTGAGGGCTGGGAGCATTTGTAGCCTCAGGCTATGCCATGAAACAGCCACTGCATTAGTCTGCCTCAGCATCCACAGCAGAGTTTTAAAGAATTGTTATGGGAGTATTCAGGGGAGTAGGGGGGAAGGCTTAGAAGTGTTTGACTTCTGGTATTTCTGCATACATATAGGATAAAAGGAATTCAATCATTACCATATCTAAACCGGTTTCATTTTTCTTTTACAGAATCTCTTTGGATTTTTATAAAAGAAATAGGGATGAAAAGATAGAGACTGGGATGCTGGGTGAAAAGAACACTTCCATTTTCATACTAGAACATTTTAAGAATAGGACTTAGAAACTGTTTAGGAATGATTTTTAAGTTCAGGAATGTGTCCACGTGTCACAAGAGTCTGTCACAGGTTACTCACAAGTCTCATGACACATACTTGTTAAAGTGACACACACGTAAATCAGAATATTAAGCTTTGTTACCCAGATTTTATTTCTGGCTCATTAGTCCATTCCATTGAGTTGCATTTTCTCCATATTTATGTCTGTTCAGTTTTAAACTGAATCCTGGAAACACAGGCTCTGTCACCCACGAGGCTTACTCTGAATGATTATTTCTTAATAGCCCTCACATTGAAGTTGTTTACTGCCAGCAGTTGAAATTAAGGCAATTTACCTGTTGGTAAATGAGTTTAAGTTATTTGTTTATTAAATTGGTTTAGTTGTGAAATGCTACTTAAAATCAGCTAGGGTTTTGCTGTGGATCTGGAATAGGAGCATGAATGTGAAAATATGCTGTGCAAAGCTGCCCAAGTGGGTTTTTTGCTTTGCTTGGCTCTACCCTACAGTGTCACTGCTGCTTCAGAAACAGGAGGTCTGTGCTTCTACACCAGAAACTTCCATATTTCAGAGCAAGGTGTATACTTAATAAACGGTTTCTTAGGTTGTACCTAATGTTGGATGTTTTTCCAGCTGAAAGCTAATCTCCAAATGATGCAGTATTGTTTTTGTTTTTTTTTCC
Source organism: Sturnus vulgaris (assembly GCF_052056855.1). NCBI lineage: Eukaryota > Metazoa > Chordata > Aves > Passeriformes > Sturnidae > Sturnus > Sturnus vulgaris. The sequence continues at coordinate 20,491,876 of NC_142251.1, read as the reverse complement.
AAACGGAGAACAATGCTATTCCCAAGGTTTGCTTGCACAGGCTAAGATGGAGATAGAGGGACAGAGTTTTTCCCTTTGCAGAGGAGCAGGGCATTGCCTTTCTGTGCTGTGGACAGCATGACTGTTCTACAGAGTGTTCACAGGGAAAGCCTGGGCCTTAGTAAGGGAAGTACTAGCATAGAAACAAACCTTCAGAGATTATTCCAGGCTGATTCCTGCCCTTGCTCTGCACATGGAACATTTTCTTCAGAAGAGCCCTCCTGCAAGTGCTCAAATTGCATTTGGGGCAGAGGTGGCAGCTTCACATGCAGGGTTATTCCTGCCTGGATGGGCTTCCCAGGAAAGGTTCTTGCCGGCTTGGAAATCTTTGTGGTTGCCTTATTTCAGCTTGGAGCTCGATGATAGTGACAGAAGCGGGCCTGCCTGTGATGTTTTTATAAATTCTGGTGGAAACTTTATTATTGTGGAAAGTTGCAAGGTCTGTATTTGTCACAGAATCAAGGGAGGGCAGTTGAACAGTGACATGCATATATATACATGGACCCTCTTGAGGGGGATGAGCTTCAGGGTGGGTGGGTGCAGTGTGTGTGGTATTTAAAATATTGTCTAATAGTACATTCATAAATGCAGAGTGGAATGGGCTAGGAGAAGGAGGGCTATGAGCACTGAGGACAGAGGAACTGTAAATAGCAGTAGAAGAGGAGGCTAGGAGTTAAATAAAGATATAGTGACAGGAAACAGAGATGGGAGAACAGAAAATTTCTTTTAGACATCTATTTTTCCCCGAAATACTCAGGTGATATCCATTAAAAACACATTCAGTTTTACTCCTGGGATTATTGCTGAGTGCTAATATCTCCTCATGATGTTGCTAATCTATCTCCAACATCTTCCTTTTTGTACAGCAAGAACTCTAATTCCCTCAGTAATTCATTGTTTTACTGTATTTATTTGGCACTTTGGAATAAACTGTGGATAATGGATTGTGAATAAGGAATGCTCAGTATGTTAAAGACTATGAAATTTTAGGTCACCAACTCTCATCAGGAAAAGTTTTATTTTGTGTTTTTCATGACTTTTTCTTTCCATAGATGGATTGTAAAAACTGTCTACAAGTACTCTCAAAATAATGAGGAACTGTAACTGATAATGCTGAAAATATGCAGCCAATTCAAAAGGTTTGTGTCTGAGCAATGTGTTTTCCTTATGTGTCATGGCAAGCTTTTTTCCTGAGGTCACTGTTATGGACAGAAAGATTGACCTCTACTGCAGAAGGCAGGTTTTAAATGTAAATCAGCTGCATCTGCTGCTTTTTGATTTCTAGGTGTAAAAAGAGGTTACTCATTTTTCATAAAATGATGTAAGGTGATGGAGGTAAGGTTCCTTCCAAAACAGAGAACTTTCAATGACATCAAGTTTTGTCCCCCAATACTGCAAATTCCATGTCATATAATTCCTTTCATTAATTTAGTGAGCTTTGTGTTTAGAGCAGTCAGGAAAATTGTGAAAGACACCATTGATCTAATGGTTTGGATTTTTCTCATTTCTAGCCTGCATTTACTCTCAGCAAGGCATCGCCTGTTTGTTTGGGTTTGTTTTGTTCTGTTTTTTGTTTTGTTAACCTTATCCTTTATCATCAAAATAGTTCTTCAGGGCCTTGGCTCTACTTGTTACAATACTTTTGTTTAGATATTTAGATTTAGCACCCCCTCCCCAAAACCAGCCAACCAACCCAAAACCTCCCTTGCTTCCAGCTCATTGTTTTCCTGTTCAATCTGAAGGTCTCATTCTGTACCAATTCGAGTTTAAATAGCTCTTTCTTGAAGACAGTTGATGAGTGTATTATGTACTGATCCACAGAATGTCTTGTAGAACTCTATTATTTTTCTTAGTGTATCCTAAAGTCATAATATAATCTCTTGGGTCTGCATCAAAGTTTTATGATCATCTTTCCCTTCCTTCGTGTACTTTCTTCAGTGCTTTCTGGGCCTGATTTCTGAGTTAGCCAAGAAAATTACTTTCTTTTTATGCAATTGAGTTTTGATGCTTTTCCTACTGCAGCCCTCCTGATTTCCATCTCTCTGATAACTTCATCTTTCTCTTTATTAAAGATAATGTTACTTTCTCACTCCTATTTGTGTCCATGCCATTGATAAGAGTACTAAATGAATTACTTAATAAGAGTAATCCTTGGGAAATTTGAAATAACCTGTTTGTAACCAGATGTGTTCCCTTTCACCGCTGTCATTTTCCTTTCCTTCAACTCCTTAATTCCTTGTATGCTTTAAATTCAGCTGCTAATCCTGGCTTTCTGACTTTAATGCAAGCTCTAATGTGACACCATCTGTAATGGGTTCCTGGAATCCTGTTAGATAAGATTTTCTTTGTACCTCACTTGTGTTGTATTGAAAATCTATTGAAGAAAAGCTGTCAGGTTAGTCCAGTGTGATCCATAGCTGGTAAAATCACATTGAGCTACATCTTGTTTCCCAGGTTTATCTAAGTCTTTAATTAAAGTGTTGCATGTTCTTGAAGACAACGTGTGTTGCACAGTGTTTTGGGGTTTTGTCGTTTATTTGGGGTTTTTTTTGGAGGATAGTGGTGGTGTTTATGTTTGAGTGTGTACTTTCACAGGGGCAGTAGAATTAGTGAAAATTAGCTGCAGGGATAAAGGCTATGCCAAATGCAAGGCTCCTGAGTGTCAAAAATTAATTTGTGTTAAGAAATTAGATTTTAGATTTCTAATAACAATGCTAAGCTACTTAAGTATATCTAAATAAACCTGAGATTTACTCATATTAAATACTACTGGACAAGGATTTTTTTTATCCTGTGTGTAGTACTAGTGACTCAAATGAAATTCAACAGATATAACTGAAAAGGCAGAATTTCATCTGTTTAAGTTTCATCTGAGCCTTAGGATACTACAGGGAGAGCACTTCTGAAGAATTTAAAATTTTGCCAAAGGTCAAGGAGCTTTTTTGCATCCCTAGAACACTTCCATTCGAGGTAGAGAAAGTTGTCATAGTAACACTAAGAAAACTTGGAAGTCACACTTTTTTTTATTTTTTTAAATCCTGCAGTTGAAAATGATGTTCAAATTATTGCTGTAAGTTTGCTTCTTCCCTGCCAGCCCCCCAACCCATTTTCTTTTCCCACTGTATCATTGCATTTGTTGTTGAATGCAAATATTTCTACCTTAAGGGAATATTTAATTGCAGAAGATTGCATAGAATCACAAACATTAATTTAATAATTCAAGGGGCTGTGTATGATACAATATTAAGTAAAAAGCTGGGTAGGAATAATTGATGGAAAGTGGATTTTAATCAGATTCTTTAAGTTTCTGGGAAAATGCTGCTTCTTATGCATTGAACCAATGTCAATCCTGTGATCGTGGGATGCTCATGAAAGGTTTGCTGAGTACTCCATCACACTGCACATGATATATCTATGAGATGGAGTTGAGGAAGGGAAACGACTGTGACCACATCCCTTGCATGTCTCAGTATTTGAACAAATAATTGTCATTGACCAGACACTCACTTCCATAGGGAATGTGCACATACAATAAAAGAACAGTGCAATCTGCTGCAGGTCAGAAAATCAACAGGCCCACAGTTATGGCCCATTCTGCTTAGTATTCTATTTAGGATCCCTTTCATGGACTTGTGAGCAATTTTACAGACTTTTGAATGCTATGAGGTTTTTAATTCATTTAGAGAGGCTTGAACTCAAACCAATTATTTTGTCATTTCCCTCCTGAGTTGGAAGTGGCATCTTTAAAACTGCAGTTGTAATGACTGTTGTATAAGCATTTTTTACAACTTCCGTATAGGTGATTTGCTTTTGGTTTGGTGTTCTAATAGGTAGATTAGCAAATAGGTAGATTAGCAAATGACTTGTTATGCTGTCTCTGTTTTTATTGCATCTTGCTCTGCCACCCCATATACTGTGAACTGATCCCATTGAAAAGGTGGGATACCTGCAAAATTAATTGGTATCACTCTAAGATTCTGTTAACTGAAACAGTTATTTCCTGACCTAAATCCACGTGTTCAGATTTAATTAAAACGATGGCATCTGCTGTTTTTTCTTATTATCTTGAACCTAATCAAAGTTTAATGGACTTTCTGGAAGAGAAACAGGCACAGCATTCAAACAAAACCAAACCAAAGCAGGCAAACAAACAGTGCAATGTGATGTTATAAATATAGGCTGGTTTTTATTTGAGGATATGCATTTCTGGCATGATAAATGAATAATAGTGACAATACTTATACATAAATGCTAAAAGGAGTAAGTTTCCCATTCATTGCTTATATAAAATAATTTTAAATCCCTAGTCCTCGATTTTTTTAAATGGAAAGTTTGGGATTTTTGTTTTGCTGTTTTGCTTTGCTTTTTAAAAATTAAACAAAAAAACTTAATTCAGACACTTTAAAATAGCTGACTAAAGTATGACAATAATAATGACTTTTAAAGAAGCATGGCAATTGATTTTCCTTTGGTATTTAATTGCCTCAATATGCCTCTTGTTTTCAGTTTCCACATTTCTTCCTTTCACTATTCATAGAAATATATGTGAGGTTTTACAGTAAATGGAAAGTTGGCATGATTTGCACTCTTAATCCTGTTGATCTCTGTTTTAATCTATCTCAGTTTGGTCCTAGTAGATGAGATTCCCAGGAATGACATGAAAAGGTGATAATGGTCCCTAGTGATAGAAACTGGTTATAAGAATAGCTGCTACTAGAGCTGGTTGGTACTTCTGTGCTCAGAGGTAGTTTGAGTATTATTTTTTAATTGCTGGCTTTTCAGACTGATATCCTGGAATACTGATTGTTATCCAGTGAGTGATGATGAAGGTTAAATAATGCTAGGTCACTGTTCTGTTTGGTTTAGGAAAGCTGATTTTAGAAAGTAATTTTCTCCTCCCTTGTGAGCCAAAATGGAGGACTTAAGTTTTGTAATGGCAGTGGCATCCAACTTAGCTGGAAACACCAGGAACTGAAAATGTTTGTCATGAGTTCTTCTGGACTGCAGGGATTACTCTGAACCTCCATTCTAATGAAGTGCTCAAACAAGTGGGTGCTGGTTGAAATCTTCAGGTTTATTTTCTTTTGGAGAAGCTTTGTTTATGTATATATCTGGTATTGGACTGGAGGAAAATCTTTACAAAACTGACCACTGAGTGTGGTCAGTCCCACCGTGTCTTGGTCAAGGAAAAGTAGGAACTTTTCTCAAATCCCATGAATGCGTCAGTTTGAAGGGAGACAAAGGAAAGGCCTTTCAAGCTATGCCATTGAAACCCACTTACCAGTCCACTGAAAACAAAATATTCAGAACGTTCAGCTGCCAGACTCTACAAGGAATAGCTATAAACTTGAAGTTTGTATGATAAAGTAGTATTTATCTTCTAAATAACCTGGCCTTAATTCATGCTGATTCAGAAACATAATAAAATATAATTAACTTTTAAAAAAGCAATTAGGCTGATTTTCTGTGATTTTGTTTTTCTAGAAAATTTGAATAAAAAAACATTGTTAAAATTGTTTTATGTATTATTTCTATCCAAACAAATAAATCTGGGCAAAATGAACAACTTGCAATCTTTATAAATGAGGAATGTTGGATAGTTGATTGTAATAAATCATTTTTAAAAGATCATGTTTGCAGTGCTGATGCAAAAGCCCTGGAAAAATAGAACTATTAATAAATATGTTTAGATGCCAGTCTTATTGTAAGGCCATATTTTTTCACCTTGCATTGAAATTTCAGACACTTTATCCGGTGGAACCTAGTTTTTCTTCTTATAAAATCCACCATATAAAAGAATTGAGCTAAATTCAGATTTCTATACCTTCCTGATATGAATTAATTCTTTTTCTGCTGAATAGTGAGAATCTTGCGTGGATTCTTGAAGAGCCATTCTTGCCCTAACTTTGCTATACTTTGAAATGTTTGCCAGAATATCCCTTTCCTTTATCTTCTCAAAGAACTGTCAAGTATTCCTTAAAAAAACCTCAAAACATAGAACCCCACCACTTTCCCTAAAATACATTGTTAAATCTGAATCTGTGTGACATTGTCTTTCTTTTTGAAAGTTTCTTTTCAGTAGTTCAGTATGTGGTAGAAAGGGTATGATATTTGTAGATATGTAGTCTTTAGAGAAATGCTAAAAGTGTGCCTAAAATGGAGAGGTAGAAAGTTTGAAAACTCTCTGTCCCTTGGGGCATTCAGGTTCTAGCTAAAAGTCAGCAGGTACTACACCTACAGGAGAAATAAGGAGAAAAAGAGAAGAGATATTAACTAGAAAATCCGGTACTGCAATCACATTCTGGACTTGACTTCAAAGAAGCTGTTCTAATGAAATTGCCAGCAGTTACACTCTTCTACAGAAAAATGTCATTACTTCTTGATATGCCTTTTACATGCAAGACATCTCATTTTCTGATGTAGACTTGTATTTATATATATATATATAAAAGACTCAAGGATAGGTAGTGATGAGTAAAAAAGTGCTTCCTGGACTTGCATGAAGTTAGAGGCCAGTCTCTGACTGCAGAGAAGCTGCAGGGAAGCAGCTTGGACCTGAGATTTTTGTTTAGGAGTTTCAGAACAAAAATCCTCCCTGCCTTTCCCCTACACTCCTTTTAGCTTTACCTTCTCAAAGTCACATGATTTGACATTTCAGTTCTAGCTCATATCTGAATAACTGGAATAATATTAGTTTCTTTTTTCTGTAGCTATGCTCAAACATGGCCACAGTTATGGAACTAGAAACATGTCTAGGTTGGACATTGTCCTTTTTCTGCCAGTTATTGAGATACAAAAATTTTGCACAAATAAATCTCTAAGGGCTTAGAAAAATCCAAACAGTAGAAGGATGATACTAGTCAATGAATCTCTGTGTTTTCAGCAAGTTTCTGAAATGGGCCCAGGTGACTACTGAACCAATCTGTCCTGGAGAAGTGCTCCTCAGAGCAGGGTAGTGCTCAGGGCAGCCATATGGAGAAATCAACTTGCCAGAGTGACTTGGGGGCAGATTTTGAGAGGCTTGTTCACATAATCTTTACCCCTAGTGTTGTTCTAATAGTCTGGCTAATACTTTGCACTTGTGCTGGATGGGTCACTGTTTCCTGTGGAGTTCAGAATTTGGCAGGGGCCAAACATTGTGCCAGTGGTTCCCAGGGAGTTGTGACTGGCACATTTAACCTCCAGCTGCAAAATTTCCCAAGTTTCTTGGATGCCTTCTGCACTAATTTTCAGGGTTTTTTTGGCAGGTGGTTTATTTAGTGTGGAGTGGCAGTATTAAGATAATAATTCAGTTCACTAACTTTGGCTCCCCAGATGAGGGCCAGGAGAGACAGAACCTCCTCTAAAAGCACACTTTTTTAAAGGAAATATATTTTGATTGCATTTTGGGAAAGAGGAAAGGGAAGTTCCAAGGATAAGACACACCAGAGTTAGTAGTCCTGCTGAGACACAGTAAGCAAAACCAGTAAGAAAAAGCTGCTTTCTTGTCTCCTCTCTGTTCTCAATATTATTCACCCCAGTATATTTTCATTGCACATGAAATTATACAAACATATTGCTGGAGACAATACTTAGAGCATGAATGCTACTTATTGATTTTTCTCCTCAGGTTTGTCTGAAATCAGGACTGACACATCAGGATATCAGGAGAGTGAATGGTGCTACCTGTTGCAAGGACATTTACAAGTTATCCTGTGCCTAGTGAGTCAGGAAGTTCTCAGAGGTGGGTACAGCTTAATCACAGCTGGCGTTCTTTAATTGACCTTCTCGTTAGACTGACCACATTGCCACTGACAGATGTACTGGCTAAAGCAGCAGGAAAATTGCATCATGACAGTACTGGTTGAAATCACTGTAAAAATCAAGTGGTTGTGGAAGTAATTCTGAGAATTCTGAAATTACACCTCAGTAGTTCTCACATGTTGATTTAGGATGCAGCAGACTATGGTCCTCTTTCCAATAATTTATCTCTGATGCCAAAATGACTCGTGAAGAGAGTTAGGAACTGTTTTTGTAGACAATTTTAGCAGAGATGTTTTCAAATCTTATCATCTTGCTGAGTGGCAAGTCAAAGATGAAAGAACCCCTTCAGTCTTAAATGCTCTGTAATGCTTTTATTGCTTACACTTGTACGTATGCTAAGTATAGTTGACTTGCTAGTGTCAAAGAGGAGCTGTAAGCTGACACAGAGGTGTGTGATTCTTTCTTTTTATTGGAATGACAATAGAGTGTTCTGCTCCCTGATAGATGAGAATGGTAAATCTGCAGTGTGTAATCCAGCTACTGCCATGACAGAGTCAATAGTGGATGTACAGCTTGCTGAGACCCGAAAGAATAAATATCTGAAAAAGAAATTACGTTTGTATTTTCTCATTTATTTTGCCCTCTAGATGACAATTATAAGAATAAGCCTTTGTACCAAGGCAGTTATAGTATATAGGCAGTTATATAGTTCAAACAGGCAAGGAAGCTTTAATGGAAAATTGTAGAGGTTGAGAAGATAGTCAGGAGGCACTGTTTTTAGCCTGTCTGCAATGTAAGAAATCTATACAGAATCTACTTTAAAAGTTAAAAGAGGAACATGAATAGTCATATCTGAACATCCTGCTATTACAAACTGTCCAGTTTATCTGTACTATATGTTCTCAATATTCAGTTACTTATAAAGAAATGGATATATTGTTACACTTAAGAATATTTTATTAGTTCAGATTTCTGATTTCTTTAGATTCTTTTTTAAGAGGTCATATTGTGGGGGAAGATGCAATTCAAACACTGGAACTGGTGAAATGTCACACTCAGTATAGTTTGCTTTTGATTACTTTGTGTTTACTGAACAACAGCTTGATCTTTCCATTTGACCCTTCCTTGCAGAATTCCTCTCTGTGCTCTGTGACCTGTCCTGTCCCTTAACTTCCCTACATGCTTTACCTTGGAGATAGTGAGAAGAGTTTGCTGAGTATTTTTAACACCCCACTCCACTCCTGGTTTACATTTTTTACGTCTGGGGGATGCAATTGTAGTCTGAGCTTTTATGTTAAAATTTGATTTATCATAGCTTTTGCACCACTGTTGATGCTGCAGAGATCTCAGTGTGTGTGTGTGGGGGTTATTCTAATCAGTCTCTACCTATTTTGTTTATGTAATAGTAGTCATGAGTTTGGCGTTTTAGTTGCCCTAGATGAGATGTAGGTCACTAAATACTTGATCCAAAACTTAGAGAATTCAGGGAAACACTGTTGACTCGGAAGAAATCTAGAAAAAAACTGCTAGGGATAAACATTTTGTAAAACTTCTCAAAACAAAGCAAAACTATTCCTTTTTTTCAAATTCATTTTTGTGACTGATGTAGATTTGACATTACAAAAAATAGCATGCTTTGAGGGGCTCTTAGTCCATGTTGCAGAGTTGGCAAAGAGTAAGGATGAAATTCAGATTTGTTGATAATAGTTTTGATTCTGATATGACCATGGCTAAGATTGATCTTTGGAAATTTAATTATGTTAACTTTTCAAGTGATTCTGTTCTAAATTCTTTGTTGTCATTAGGATTTTATCCCAGTGATTCCCTATGCAATAACAGTGAATTAAAAGCAAAGGCTCTGGGGAGAGCTTACCTCAGCCTTTCAATAGTTAGTGGGGCCTTATGGGAATGATGGAGACAGGACCTGTTATGGTAAGACAAAGGGTAATAGTTTTGAACTAAAAGAGGATAGATTTAGACTAGATTACAATTTTTTTGTGATGAGGGTGATGAAACACTGGCACAGGTTGCCCAGGGAGATGGTGGATGCTTCATCCCTGGGAGCATTCAAGGCCAGGTTGGACTGGGCTCTGAGCAATCAGCTCTAGCTGAAGATGGCTTGGCTCATTGCAGAGGTGGGTGGGTGTGATTAACGATCTTTAAAAGTCCCTTCCAACCCAAAATATTCTATATTCTAATGAAAAATTTCTGAGATTCCAGCTTATCAGTACTTCTTTTAAAGAAAGGAAGAAACCTTTTAGAACTGATTGTCATACATGCCAGGCTCTGAGAGGAGAAATGTTATGAAAGATAGTAAATACACTGCTCCACTTTATATTTGGCTAAGACCTTGATCTGAAAGACTTTTTTGAATTTAAGTATGCATAGCCTTGATTTCTCATTTCTAGAAAAACACAAATGTTTCACGTGTATTTAATTGCTTAGTAAAGTAATTGGCGGCACTATTGTATTGCAGTGTCAATGCTATATTAGCTTAAAACATTGATTCAAAATTTAACCTATCTGGAATTTCTAAACATTCAAGTAATTATCTTTATTGCTCCAGAAATAAATATGGAAATTATCTAAGGCAGTACAATTTTGCAATTTTCTCTTTAATCATTAGGTGTACTGGAATTATTTGAAACAGTATGCTTTTCAGATATTGAATAGGGAATCTAAATGGATCAATAACTGATTAATCAAAATCCTAAGAATGCAGTTAAAGGAAACCGAATTCTTTCTGTCAGCCATTTATGATGATGGCAGCTCACAAATTGCAACTAAGGTACTCTGAAACTCTCTAAGAACTCACCAGTGAAAAAAATAAGAACAAAGAACCCTGAAAGCACTGTTTTATTTTGCTGCATGGGGAAGGTCACAAGATTCAACTGGAAAAGATCATGGTGGTGGAAATGTTTGGGTTTATTTTTTCTGAGCTACAGCATGCTTGAGGAAAATCCCACCTTGCATTAACCAAGTTTGCTTTTTTGCTGTAAACTTTGCTCAGTAGAAATTGCATGGCTTTGCTGAGCTTAGAACTTCTCAGTTAGTATGGAAAGGAAGGAGTTCCTGCAACTTCATGAAGTTTTAATACCATTCAGGTAGGACTGGCCATTCAGTTTGTTTTGTTTAGTTTCCTTTCTTTGCCACATGGGTCAGATAAATGATCAGTCTAACCCAGCCCGTGTCTGCAGCAGCAGGTGATGATGCTTTGGGAAAGCACAACAGCTGTGCCCCTTTCTGCTGTCCAATCTACTTCTGCTCTGCTCCTCACCTACCTCCAGCTGTAATGGTCAGGTCAGAGGTGTTGTGGGGCATACAGTGAGGATGAAACAGTAAAAATAAGAGATGAAGCTGTCTGGAGTTTATTTGAAACTTTTCCTGCTTTGTAGTACAAAAAACCGCTAGTTTTTTAAAACAAGATGATGCAAAACAGTCTTTCAATTGGCCATCAAAACCTCTATTACTTCTTACTTATCCACTTTTCTTTTTAGCTAAGGGTGTTGCTCTTTATGGCAAAAGGGAAAAAAAAAGAAACAAAATAGCCTTTTTCATTAATACTTGCAGAAAACATTCCTCTAAAACAACTTGGGGAAAAGCAATGCAAGAAGAGAAGTGCAACATTTAAGTAGTTCAAATTCATAAAAAAAAAAATCTGCGAGACTTTGAAGGTTGCCATATTTGTGCCAGGAAAGTTGTGTAAGCCTAGATTTTTGCCTTTGGCCATGACCCCAATCCTCCTTGACAGGCTGAGCAGTCAGGCTTCTGAAGTGCACTGGGAGCCTGTCCAGAGTCACTGGTAGGGATGAGCAGGCTTCCCTTGAGGGGGGTTCTGGTGGCACGGCCAGGGAAGCTGTCTGCCTCCTGTCAGAAGCCTGTCTGCTCAGAATGGAGTACCAGGACAGCCTGGCCAAGAGGGAGAGAGCAGGGCCCTTTGGCCACGTCGTTAGAGCACTGCATCTGCTCTGGCTAAAAAAGATGCTTGGAGATCATGTCCCTGCTGGAAAGCAGTGGCAGGTTCCCAGGACTTCACAAACTTGTGCCCTAACTAGTGCCAACCAAAGAAAAAAGACAAACAAAAACTAGCCCCAAATAGGAAAGCACACTAGAATATTCTATTTTGTTCAATTTTAAAATTTTATATTAACTGTTAACTGCTATTTCTAATGCTTTTGTAAGATTAAATAAGCATATCTTCATTGAGACATGACTGAAGGGTGTCCTAATCCCATTACAGTGGTGTTACTGAACTTAGGAGCTGCTCCTATCTCCTGATTATCAAGCAAGGAGAATTTCTCCAGGGAGAGTGTGTTTTCAGAGAGCACATCTGCATCCTTATGCAGAAACAGGTATCAGCCAAACTGAGCATTGCAGCTACTCTTGCTGAAGTGATAATGCATCTTTGCTAACAGTGTTTAATCCTTCACTTAACCTGCTTAAATTACTTTTTTTTTTTCTGAAGCAGGTTATGTACTAAATAGAGATCCAGGATTTGTCTTCTCACTTTCTCAGTGGTAAGTAGAAAACAACTGTATTCCTCTCTCAAGAGGTGCGAGGGGTTGATGAAAGAGCTGGCATTAAAATGGCACCTCTCCATCTTGTGCTTGTGTTTCTGTATTTTTTATAAAAATTGGTCTATCAAGTGTACAAAAAAATCAAGCCCATATTTCAGGTCTTCTTCCTTTGGCCCTAAGTATGTTTCCTTTTTCTGACTAAGGTGGATGCTGACTCTCCACTGCTTATCTTGTACATGCTTAGTAATCTGAAACTCACTTGACATGTGAAACTCATGGGTGGTATTTGTTTATCTCATTTGCTGAAATTTTTAACAAATTCTGCCTTCTGACAGACTCTCTGTCACAGTGTTTTAAGGGGAAAAAATGCAGCAGATAAATTTCAACTTCAGGCCCTCCTCTGGCGTCTTCGACAGGTCTGTAAAAACAAACTGATGGATAATGTCACAGGAGCCCTGGAGGAGGTGCACAGTAATGGCCACGATCATCAGGCAGAATACTTTCTCATCAATCTCAACCAGGAGAGAAAGGACTGGTATTTTAATGCAGTAGAAACATTTTTAATGGGATGTTTATGCATATCTTATTTACTGGTAATATATTGAAACATATCAGGGGAACAATTTCCCTTAATAATATTTTTAAAGACTCGAGTTTAGAGCTTGTTTGTTTAGATGTGCATTTTTTCAATTATTTTAAGCTTTTGTATCCTCCAGGTTTTGTCTTAAACAGGATCCATAATCACTAGCTAATTTTCTTCTCACACAAAGTTTACACTGAACTAGTTCTAAAGAAACAGTTTTGTGCCTTTGAAATTGGTTAGCAAATTTCCTGAGAGGTGATACATTACCTGATTTGCAAGCATGGCAAAAATGGTGTGGAAATTTCAAAAAGTGATTATTATATAGGATAAAGAAACAAACAATTTTAGAAGCTAGAGCCCTTTTTCATACTGTTGTCTGTGTTGCTTTTATGTAAGTTAAAAATATTTTACTTTTTCTTTTTAAATTGCTTCAACTAGTTCTTCGTGTGCTTCATGGAAATAATAGCAAACATTTTTTGTTGTGGAAATCATCTGCTTGGCTTTTCAAGCAGTGCTATTTATCTGTGTCTTGTTGCACATCCCCAGCAGAGGACTGGGCACAATGAAATGTTGATTAGTTCTGTACCCCTTACACAGGGCAGCTGGACATGTGTGTCCACTGTGCCCTCGTGGTGCCCCTGGCTGTACTTGGCATATATTGTTGAATTTTTCTGGAAGGCTGTGTGATTTCTGAGTGCTCAAGTAGTAAGAGAAGATACTTTTTCTCCTAAAATAAATGTTTATGTTTAGTCAGTGAGCATTCCTGTGTATTGCCTCCAAACCAAAGGGAAAAGGACCACTGCAGTGACTGCTCTAAACCTGCATCTAACCACACAATTTCCAGATCCAGCACTCCCTGTGTACCAGTGACATGGACATACAGGGAACCTTTTATTGCCCCTTTAGGCCTGCACAGAGATCAGCTGTGCTGAAGCCCTGTGGTACCAGGGTCAGCTCTATCTCCAGAGAACATTACACTCCAAAAAAGGCCAAGGGAGACAACTCTTCTCTTCCTCAATGAAACACTGGTGTTTGCAGTGTCGTTGCTTTGGAATCTGTCATCTTACATAGGCATGGCTGGCTTTTTGCTTTTTTTTAATTTTATTTTTTAATGCAATTCATTTAAAGTATCCTACCTTGGGTTTTGCAGGACTTTAGTAATAAGTTGTCTTGCTCCTTGAAGAGTGAACTTGCAGGAGTGAATACATTGTGCCTTGGAATTGGAAGCTTCTTTGTGATGTCTGGCTGCTGAAAGGTTTAAACTTCTTGATGAACTAATTTTTTAGATGAAGTGAGGCTTTGCATCCTGACTGAGACTGTAGTCAGTGGCTGGAGATTTGCAAAAAGGGTTTATTAGTTTCTCTCTGTTATCTAGAATTTGCCTGTTCATTCAATCAAACAGATGAGTAAAATAGAGATGTGGAGAATATAGATCATGAATGATGTTTTTTTCTGACCAGTAATCTAATGGCAGACTGTCATTTGTCTCCTGTGACTCTATTTACAACTGCCTGCAATTGAGACAGAAAATATTGCTCAATTAGATGAAAAATGAATTTTTAATTAATTATTCAGTGCTGTCTTGCAGAACTGGAATGTGTCCAATGGAACCTGGAAGTGCCCCCCTCATCATATGATACTATGAGTGAATGAATTGAGCAGTTGCATCCAAGGAGGATGTGGTATATATCCATTCTCCTCTAAAAAGTGTATTGTTGACAGCCTGCTGTTCTCTGTATTCTTCCTGTGCACTGGACTGAGATTTTTTCATTTCATGCATCATCATTCACAGCTTGCTGGAGTAATTCCATGAAGTTAGTACATATCCCTCATACACACAAACAGAAGAGGGAACAATATATTTTTGCTGTTGTTTTTGAAAGCTGGGCACATTTGCATAGATTTAATTTTCCTTTTTGTCTACTAGTGAAGTCTATTGGGCAGGAAGGAAGAACAACCTCTATTTATTTTAGACTCTTTGTAAGCTTGAAGTCCATTACTAATTTGTCACAGAGTTTGGATTTCTTTATTCTTTTTATCACTTCAGTTAAAAGAAAAAACAACCTTGATTTAAAAGAAGAGGTATTGTGTAGTCCAGCTGAAATCTTGATAATGCTTCACCCCAAAGAGTTAAGACATTAAATTAAAACTTATGAGGTAAGTGTCCTCTTGGCTTTGATCTAGGTGTGCATATGGATTATAGATCCATACTCTGCTAGGTACCCTTTTCTACTGATTCCTGAGGATCAGCAAGGAACTGGTTCATTGCCTTAAGAGTTTCCTAGCATGGGGAAACTCTAGCATGAGCTCATAGCACTTTCCAGCATGACCTCAGCTGGTCAGGAGGGAGTATCAGGGTTATGAGGCAGGAAACTGCTGTTCTGTGGGCATGACCTTAGCCTGCCTTTTGCTACCTGGTATAGTTTAAAACATCAAAATTACCTAAAACTGCATGAATGAGCCACTATCAAGTTGGCTTTTTGCATCTCTGTGGTGGGAAGTGCAGCATCTTTGTCCTTTAGCCAAGGTGTGCAGCATGCTGCTCATGCTGCTCATGCTCCAGGCTGTAGCTGGGAACCTTTGGCAGCAGTGTCAAACTGAGGATCTCCCACTGCTGATTTTCCTTCCTGTCCCTTCCCTGATCTCTGACTGCTGGCTCGTGTCTTTGTGATATCCTGTCAGTTGTGGAGTCACACTGAGAGCAGGGCATGAATGAAGAAACAGCATGCCGTGGTAGGGATGGCAGAAGGAAAAAGTGACTCCTTGAACCTCCTGCATCACTGCAGGCTTCTGAAACCTCAGCAGTACTGCTTGGAAAGAGGGGGAATATAAAGAGCAGAGTGCCAATGGCAGAGAAGGGGGATGTGTTGGTCACTGTCATGTGCTGTGTGAGCACAGGGATACCCATCCACCTCCATAAAAGATAGCTGAAAACTCTCAGGAATCCTGTCCAGAAGACAAAGTGTGAGCGTTGAACTGAGGCTGAACTGCATGGTCTGGAGGCTGATAAAATAAACATGTGATTTAGGTGCTGCTTAAAGATTTATGTGTTCATGAGGGAAAACAGCAGGGAGTTCTGAGAGGCAGATAGAGTAATGGGGAATTAACAGCATCAGTGCCATGTTTCAAAGGAAGATGGAAAAGAAGGGGGTTGTGGTGAGGCTTATTGCTGACTCTAAGGGACACAGTATTAGGAAAAATCATGCTGGTTTGAGTGTTTCTTTGTTTAAGGAAAATAACCTCATATATTCTTTATTATTAAAGACAACTGCATCATATTTATGTGAGATTGGTCTTTCTGATTGGTCAAATGAAAAAAAAAGTTGTGTTTGGATTTTGATTTTGTTTTTTTCATCTATTTTCAAAAGTTGGATGTTATTTTTTTAGAAGTAGTATTTCAAAAATTCACCTTTTCAGGGGAAACCTGGTTCAGCACTTAATATTGCTCCTTTAGGATAGGCCTGATTACCTATGGCAACTGAGCCCTGGTTTCTAGAAGTCATATTTTTCCTGTAGAATTGTTTTTCAGTTGGTTGACAGGTTTGTTTTCAAATTACTGACCTGTGGCTTTGAAAATGCATCCTAAAGCATAATATATGGTCTGAAGTAAGCTATGTTATTTCATATTTATATCTCCATAGATTTTGACGAATGATTATTAAGTTTAATATTATCTCAATATAATTTAATAACATATAATTAACATCTTAATATGATATCTTTAATTATATCTCCTAGTCTGAGCAAATATTTGCTGTATGTGCATCCAAATCACGCTCTGAGGATGTTTAAATCCTTGCATGGTAAGGTTGTTTAAAGGCCACAAGGCAGCTCCCAATGGTACAAACTTTTAATGGAGCTTCTAAGCCAAGACTGAATTCTGCTTTGCACTGTGTGAGAAGTACAGGCACTGCTGGAGATTGCTCTTTGTGAATCAGCCTCAGTCCCTGTGTGCTGTGCATGGCCAGGGTGATGTGCAGTCACAGCAGGACCTGTGCAGCTCTGACCTCTGCATGACCTTTGTCTTCCACATCACAGGGAAAGGCATCATTGCAATCAAGGCATTTTTGTGTGCTTCAAGCTTTTTAGAAATAATATATATTTGTCTCTATTGATATCCTGACAGAAAAGAGAATTTCTAAGTTTTTAACTGAGCAAGTTTTGTTTCAGCCTTTTTTCTAAGCTTAGCTTAAAGGGAAATGTGATTACATATTCTTGTTGATGTTTCTGACTGTATCTATATTGTGTGTTAGCACTCTTTCCTTTATCTAAGGAAAGAAATTAAATCCCTTTCTTCCAATTTCAGCAATATTGCTTGAATAATGTGCTGGGTACAGATTGGACTCTGCACAGCACTGCAAGGGATGATCATGTACTGTTTTGCATGCTTTTTAAGTAGTTCAGTATTTCCTGATACTGAATAGTTTGATAAAGTGCAAAAGAGAACCAAGAGCAGGGACCAAAAATGTTCCAGGGATGGCAGGCTTATCCTTTCCTCAGCACTAACAATTCCTTCCCAGCTGCCCTGTAAAGACAAGCTCCAGCCTCTGGCAGTGTGTGTAGGGTGCTGCCAGCCAGGATGAAGGGTCCAGCCAAGGGGCTCCATGCTGGGGCAGTGCTGGGATGAGGCAGGAGTGCCCATTCAATCTACCAACACATCAAGGTAACTCACACCCTGAAGATGCTGGATCTCAGTTTTTCAGCACCTGCTAGTTTGTGGCCAATACTGACAGAGAAATTAAACCTTAGGTGTTAGCTGTTCCTTTCTTTTTTCTCTTTTGTAAGGAAATTCGGTTTATGCTGTGGACAGCTGGAGGCCCTGTGAGAATGGGGGACCTGGGATCTGGCTCAGGAAGCCAAGCTGCAGTGCTGCCCCTGCGTGCCTGTGAGCAGCCTCCCAGACCTTCACTTTCCAGCTTGGGCAGCACCAGGATCCTGATTCCTGACACATGAAACCAGCTACAAATCTGCCCAGGAAGTCACAATAACTACTTTCTTAAAGGTTTCAAATGGATAGAAGTGTTGCTTACTGTCTTTATTTTTATCTAAGCCACCATATTTTAGGTCAGAAGTACTTGCCAGAGACTTGCAACGTTGTGAAATGAAATGTGCCTTTCCTCTGCTTCCTCAGAAGATGAGATACTTCCATAAAAATCCTAACCCATGGCTGAAAACTATTTAAACTTATCCTGTAGCAGAAAGATCTTTTTCTTAGTGATAGTTGAAAATTACAGTTGAATTACACTAATGAAATGTGACTTTAAAAGCTTGATCTTGCATATGGCAGGTTCAAACTAGTATGCCAAATTAGTGGATAATACTAAATCTTATTTTGTTTCCTAAGTTTCAATTCACTTAAAAGTCATGACACAATTTGATTTTTATTTTCAACGGGAAAAAAAGAGAGTGAACGTTTTTAAACATTGAAAAGATGCCATTAGTTCTACTTTCAAGGATGCTCAGTTTGTGTTAGTAAGGATAGGATTGAGCTCAAGGAAACGAAATCAAGTACCTTACAGTGAGAAATCACCCCTCTCTAAATGTTCCTTCTCTTTTTGAACGGATTTTCCAAGTGTGAAAACGAATAAAATATTCAATCATCATTTAATACTTTCAGAGGAATGCAGCACAGTAAAAATCTGTGCCTAAACTCCAAGAATTTTAACCAGTTCCATATAATAGAAATAATTCAGTAACAGTTTATGCTCAGTTATAATGAGACATGCACACAAACCAAGGTAGATTAAAGCTCAAAGTCCAAATTCTGATCTTAATTAGTAGCAGAATAAATCTGTAAGTTCACTGAACACAATATTACAGCAAGATCACTGAAAATGTATTGGGGTGTCAATGTACCACAAAATACTGTGCTCTTCTCATTCATTTAACACAACTCCATTTGTATAATAATGTAAACCTAATTGTCCAACCCTAAGTTAATACATTACATTGGTCTGTAGCTCTTAATTAACAGAACAGGCTTTTGACTAATTTGGAAGTACACTGTATTTTAAGTTCACAAGGAATTGAAGATGCATTAAATTAAAATAACATCACACATAAGTCATTAGAGTGACAACTTAATTCCATATCCTAAATACTTGATTTAGCAGCACAGTTGATAGTTGCCAGCTCCAGAAGCAGCTCTCATGCATGAGGAGACAGCTACAACACTTCTTCCCCCTGGCTGCAAGGGCAGCTCCTTCAGGAAGGGCCTGGAGGCTGCCTGGGCCATTGCCAGCAAAGCCACTCTGGATTCAAATATGGAAACTTATCTCTCTGTCCTACCTCTCCAGAGGTAGCTTGTGCTCTCAGATTAAAATCTGACAGATCATTGAAGTGTCAGAAGAAGCTGCAGGAATATCGAATAATTATGTCACATTTGTGAAATTCACTTGGCATGTTTTATGGTTAAGAGCATCTCACAATTAGCTGTCTTGGCAGAGTTATAACAGTGCAGCTTTCAAAAGCTTAGTAAGACAGTTTTATTTGGGTGAAAATTCCCTGTTTAAAGCTTTTCTACAGCATTACCAGAGTTTTTCAACATTCAGTGGTAATAAGGAACCTCATTATCAAAATGACAGAAATGCTATTGTGTTCAGGATATGTGATAAACGATTGTCACATCTTATGAAAAAAAGAAGACTTTTGTATCATTTTAACCTATCACTAGGATACAAGACTTACCGTAATTCTTACTTTTATTATGGTAACCTAACAATCCTTTAGAGAGCCAGAAATTGCTGTGTCAGACACACCTTAGCACCAGATGAGTGATGAGAAGACAGCAGTGCTGGCCCTCCTTGCATGGAAAGGGTGAACTCTGGCCCAAAGTCCAGGCAACACCAGCACAACACCAGTTCTGACCAGTCTTCTGTCTATTTGAACAGCATCTCTTTCAAGCCACTATGGTGTTTTATTACAGAAACTTTTAAAAGACTTTCTTAGAAGTTTGAAGTTACTCTAGTTGTTAGGAAGAGGGATGGGCCCATTTCAACCATAATTTAAGTTTTCCTCTCCAGTGAGTTTTCAGTGGAAACAAAGCTGATGCAAAAGCATTTTGCAGATCTTCTTCTACAAGATTACTTCTTGAAATTCATGTTCTTGAACAGAAAATAGAATCTGAACACAGATCTGGTATTTAAACTGAAACTCACCTCTTTTCCTCCATTCTGTTCCCAAGAGGCATAGGAAAATCAAAACAAATATTTCTTAACTCACTTTCACTGGTTTCCAATTCAAAAATGTACATCTTCAAAACTCTGTTAGAAATGCATAATGTATCTCGGGAAGGGTGGAGATCTCCTTCAGACATGGCTATGTGTTTTTCCATATTTTTATTGCTGTCTGCCTTCCCAGTGGATCCCAGACTGAGCTGACTGTGGGTTGTCACTCAGTAGCCCACAGCTGCCTCCCAGCTCTGGCACTCAGAGCCACAGCCACAGCCAGGAGTCCAGGGGCACAGGGCCACCAGAGATGGGACAAGTGCCAGTCAGCTCTGCCCTACATGTGTCACTGTAAGGCTGGGGAGCAGCAAAAAACAGCAACACAGACTTCTAGAGAGCAGAGGAAGCCATTCATTGTAGAAGTACACACACATTTTTATAAACTGGTTTGCTGAACCAAGGATAAAATAAGCTCATTGGTCCAAGGAAAGCAGCACTTCTTGTAGACATGCTTTTACTAAAACATCACATTCCTCACACACTCCTCCAACAGGTGCTAAACAACACCAGGTGCTAAACTTTGTTATTAATTCTTTCCCTTCTGTTTTCCTTTGAGTAGTTTGGGAAAACCCAAACTGCTGTTTTCCCTAACTCTCACCAGCATCCACACTACATGATCCCAGAGAGCTCCTGGGGCTCTGCTCTCCAGGACAGTGCAAACCTGTGACCTTCTTCTGGCAATGGCAGAGGTCATATGAACAAGTCACACCAGTCATATTTATGCTGGCTATGAGAGAACTATTGACATCAGCAAGGACACATTGAAAATTAAACAGAAACTGTCCTTTCTGGCAGCCTAAGTGTGAGAACCTGGGTGCTTCTTTCAACCACTCTGACTTCAGATCCAGTATTAAAGGACTAAATATAACTAAATATAGCACTGTTCAAACTCTGTTTGAATGTGCTCCTTTAGGACCACTCAGCTTCAGAGAAGATTCAATATTTTTTTTGGCTCAAGCAGGAGACTCTCAGTAGGTATTTTTCCCTGCTTGCTGTGGCAGAGGCTCTGTGGGAAAAGGCATTAATGTATTTTGTCCTTCTCCTACTTTTCTATAATCACCCAGGCAAAACTACAAGAACAAACCAACCCTGCATATGAGAATGAATGCATTTCAGGATACGAAAACAATTTTACATTTACTTGTCATCTGCTTTTTCGGTTCAGCAGAGAAAACTGAATCTCCCTCACCCAGGCTATGCTAGATGACAGGAAGATATTTGCTACTGTATTTTGTTAGAAAAACAGAGGAAATGAGTCCTCATGCTCCTATTTCCTGCATGGGTGTTCTAACTATTAGATTTAGTACTGTCACCTGGAAAGAGACAAACAAAAGTCAGACTGAACTTCCTTCAGCTTTTTAAAAGCAGTGAAGTGAGTAGGCACCTTGTGTTAGAAGAAATGTGGGCATGAAGAGCAAAGAGATGCTTCCTCTTCAGGGACAGGACACTTGGCATCACTCTGTCTTTATTTGCTGGTTGTTGAAGAAAATGTAATGTTTAGGCAGCTCAGCATCTGTAGGGCAATCAAAAGTGAATTCTGCAATATTCTTACATTGCTCTCTGCTGAGAGCCTCAGCACCATGTTCAAGGCTCCAGATTTTATTTACATATCTTTATTTAATTCTTTGTTTTATAGGCATTTTTATTACACCTGATGTTTAACCCCTCTGTCTCTTCATGAAATCAGGGGATAAAAGACAGTGCATTTGTACTATAGGAGACATATGCATCTAATGTAAAGCATTCTGATAGTTTGATTAAAAATAGAGTTGTGGAGGAAGATGAATGTTTCTTAGAAATAATATTCTGAGCTTGATCTTGTGGAATAGTTAGAACTAAAAATACTGGTTTTGAAAAGGTATGTTGGTGTTCAGTAAGTCCAGTTTGGACTGAGAAATAGAAGAAAATTGTTCTGGCAAATCTGATGGATACAGAAAGGTGTAGTGTTTTCTGGCTGAAATACTCCTGAGGGAACTTAATCTTGCAGTGCTGGTAGCACTGGCATTTGGTATGCTACAGCTGCAGCAGCACGCCCAGAAAATTTAAATTCAGTGTGACAGTTCTTAAGGTGGCTTTAAATAGAAATTAGCAATTTGTAAAAGTGTTTTCCAGAGTTTTATCAAAGGAGTAGAAGATGCATAGGACAATAAGTCAAGTTTCAGGATGTGTGTTCCAATTAGACTTATGGAAATATGATTGTTTTGATTCATGTGGGAATTGCAAATAAGAACTACCAGAGCAAGAGGCTCACTAAATCTGAAACCAAAGTATTGTTTTACACTCCAAGTATTCAGCACAGTAAATTTACTCTTATAGTACTGTCGTATTGTAACTTTTGAAAATTAACTTCCAAGAATGAGATTTCTTACCCTTACATAAAAATAATATTTTTGCTTCATGAAGGGCTATATCTGTACAAACAGAGTATTTTAAAGTGCTGATTAAGTGTATTTTTCACTTATAGCAGACTGATGGATTTGTAAAAATCAGTCCAGTCATATCCCTGATACCTAAATTATATCATTTTCTTTATAAGTTTTATATTAAAAATTATTTATGTTGTTTTTAAATACAATAGAAATAGAAATAAAAAATAGTCTAATGAGATACTAATATTTTGTTTATTCAGTCCATGCTTCTCTTTGTTACTTCTGGTGTGCTAAGGCTTGTTTCCCCTTTGTGGATTTTTTGGTAACTTTTATTTACACTCAATCTTTTTTAGATGCAGTTCAATGAAGGCTAACAGTATTTGACATCTATCTGTAAACGGAAGAGGGAAAAGGTGGGTATTTTTGTTTTGTTTTACCTTTTTTAAAAATAAAAAATAAAGTTCTAGAAATATTTTTTTTCCTGTAGTTCATTATTATATTAGATAATATCATCTAAAATAGATATTCATTTAGTATGTTCTAACATTACAAAAAGAGAAGAATTAATCAAAGTACGGTTTTGGCCATTGTTCCTTAGGAAACTTGTCAATAAATAATATTTTTTGACATGTAAACCCTTCATAGCCCTTGTTCAGAGCCATATTGTGTTTCCTGACATACAGTGATATTGATGGAACTGGCAAGGTATTTTGGAGGACACTGAAAGCTTTTAATATCACTTGAATGAGAAGGTTTTGCTCTCTGTTCTTTTGTTGCAGGCACATAAATGTAGAAATTATTCAGTTTGCCCTTCTGGATCGTGTTAGACACTCATGGGCAGAATTCTTGTTTAAAGAAACCCCTGATTTGTTGATTTTTTTTTGCATAAGGTACCATACTCAGTACATAGCAGAGGTCCCTCCTGCAGAGTCCCTGCAGCAGGTATTGATCCTGTGCCCTGGGAGCCTTCTCTGCTCTCCAGCTGGGCCATTCCCCCCTCTGTAGGTGACTACTGGGGGCCACCCAAGGAGCTGAGTATGAACCCAGGCACTGCTCTGGCATCCAGTTATGCACCTTTAACAAAAGGATTTACAAATTCCATGACTCTGGCCCCAAGGGGAAAATCATTCTCATTTGTCACAGTTAAACACCAAGCAAACACAGGTGCAAATTCAGTTGCCTGCTTAAGTCCACGAATATGGTTTTGCAGTAACAGAGGATGGATAAATG
The DNA here is from genome assembly GCF_052056855.1 of Sturnus vulgaris. Classification (NCBI taxonomy): domain Eukaryota; kingdom Metazoa; phylum Chordata; class Aves; order Passeriformes; family Sturnidae; genus Sturnus; species Sturnus vulgaris. The sequence goes on along the minus strand of NC_142251.1, from coordinate 20,468,169 downwards.
AGAAGAGATTGTTTTCCCATTATTTCAAAGCGAGGTTTTAACTGAAGTTATGAAGGTTTTTCAGATTCAAAGGTTTTGTGGGCTCATCATGATTTGCTTGTACTTTAACAAGATTCACATTGGTAGTTGATGTGCTAGTCAAGTACTTGCAGTTCTTAACTTCTCCCATCTGTGATCAAGATGACCTTGGTTCTTACCCTTTCCAAATAAAATGCATGGTTCTTTTACTGAGATTTCTCTCGGTAAAATGTGTGACTGTGAAGTAGTTCAGCGTTTTTGCTGAATGATAATCTACTTGGAAACTGCAGAGAGCTGAGGGAAATTGAGTCCTCAAGTGTTATCCTCATGTGCAAGGAGTGAGAATCCAAGGCTGAATTTCTGCTTTCAGTGTCTTGACTTTACAATTGCAGGCACCCTCAAAAGAACTGCTGCTTGTTTTATAAGTGAGAGTAATTATTGCACGTATAAGTAAATTTGTGATTTGTCACTCTTTACTTAAGGGCTAACATTTTTAATTACATTAATTTAATTACATTAAATTACGTGCAAATTGATTACATTACAGTATTTAATGTAACTTTTTGACTTGGGGTGTTCTCAAGTAATTGCAAAGACAACTAATTCATTTCCATTAATTTTTATGGTTTTGTAGCCATTTTTCATTTATAATTTAAATGGAAAGGGGGTATAAATTTACATGGGAAAAAAACCAACTGAAAATACTGCAGAAAGTAGAAAAATCTCAAATCTTACTTGATCCTCAAGATCTAGGAAGTTCTATCTAGAGAAAGATATCATAAAAAACCACCGAAACAACTTAGAGATGGGAATAAAATTATCTTATTTATTGCTTTAGGCAGTTAGTGAAACTTACTGAAAAGTCTTCAAAAGTAAATTAATAAGATAATAATATTTTTTTAAATAGATCTCTTAATATTAAAGCATTTCTTATAAGAACAAGCATCTAAATGATAGGTATAGCCCCTAATGGCCAGATCCAGAAGCAAATAATCCTGTATCTGAATTCAGCTTATTTTATTGCAGAGTTTAAGAAAAGTTGCAATCTGCTTTATGTGCTGGGGTTTGTGAAAATGAGCTAATTCTGTTAAGGATATTGTCTCCATAACAACTACTTAATAACTGAGTTAATGGTAAATGCTGTAATTATAATTTTGTATCTTCTGATGTAACTGATGCATCCATGTTAGTAACTACACTTTTTCTACAGGTCAGGGAATTAAGAGATGCATCAAACTGTACCAAAGGGAGAAAGAATGACAGTCATTTTTTAGTAAATCTGGCTTTGTAATATTTGCTAGAATGCTTACCTAGAATGTCTTAAATTGTTTATGCTCGAAGGTCAAAATTTTTCAAAAGAAATTTCCTCTAATGATAACTTTTGAAAGAGAGACTCAAAAACATGTAGGTTCTTTGTGTTGTTTTCTTTTCTTTTCTTTTCTTTTCTTTTCTTTTCTTTTCTTTTCTTTTCTTTTCTTTTCTTTTCTTTTCTTTTCTTTTCTTTTCTTTTCTTTTCTTTTCTTTTCTTTTCTTTTCTTTTCTTTTCTTTTCTTTTCTTTTCTTTTCTTTTCTTTTCTTTTCTTTTCTGTTGTCTTGGATATTTGAGGACTGCCAAGGTATTGCAAGTGGAAAGGCTCTCCTCAGATGAACTGCAGTGATCCCTTCTACAGTCCTAACATAGACCAATGGTTTAAACCATGGGAAATAAATTAGAGAAATAAAGCTAATAAATTTTTATTAGTTGTAATAAAACTGCCAGTGCAGTTTAGGCAGAGTCTGGTCCCAGCAGCAGCACTTTTTTTAGCTGGGTTGCCAGACCCTGCCTTGACTGATCCTCCTGGCTGGGCTCTGAGTGCAGCTCAGAGCTCATTCTAAAGTGCCACTGGTGCTGTCCCTGCACTGAAATCTGCCACCATTGCCAATCCACACCTCTCTGCATGGCACGGGCAAGAAACACCTTCAGGAGGTTATTTCCAGTTCAATCTAAAAATTTATTTAGAGTTACATGAAGTGCAGTTGACTGGAAGCTTAACTAGTTAATTTATGGCTCCTACAGAGTTTTTTGTTCAACATGTTTGTAATTGTTAAGATCTAGTTTATCTTCAGCACTAACTGCAGTTTTTTAAAGAGTAAGAACAAACATGCTCTGAAGACAACTAAAAATCTTTGTCTTAAGATAAGCTTTTCATGATTCATTTTTAAATGTTTGCCATTAAAAAAATTACTTGCTCAGAGATGTTTCTGACAAAGAGTGCATTTCGCTTTCTTTTTCCTATTTCTCAATCACTGCAGCTCAGTAGCTTCATCTCTGAGTCAAGTTGCCTCCTCAGCTGCATCCTTTAAAAAGTACTAGATTCTTCCACTAGAAGAATAAGAAAAATGATCAATGAAATGATGTTGATGTGTTGTGGCAGCGTTTCTAAATTGATATCTTTTGGGGTTTTGGCTGTAATGTTTTGGCATACACACTTCTGTTGAAAATCTGGTGCCTGATTAAAAAAACAACAGCAGAAAACAGTGGAACCCAGGTTTTGAAACAACAAATGTTGTCATATCTTCACAGAAACAACTGGGAATATTTAAAACTCCATTTAATACATTTTAACTGAGCTATTTGAAAATATGCATGAATGTAACTGTGCCTGCTGTTTCCTGCATACTTCTCTTCCAACTCTGCTTGAATGCTCTTTTTTTATTATTCCTAGTGAGAGAAAAAGGGTGCTGGAACCTGTGAAAATGTACAAAAGCTGCTCATTGAGAAAACAGACCTTTGGCTGCCCTTGGCAACAGCACGGGATTATGGATTAGGAATGGCAGGAGCTGTCAGGTGTAAGATACATGTTGGTTTGGTGAGTACAGGTGCATACAAAATGGCCAAGAAATAGTTATACAGTGCTTAGATAGGGGCAGGAATATACTGAATATTTCTTTCATACAAGAGGTAGAGCAATTGCTTCAGTTCTGAAAGCTACTCCATGAGAAATGTAAAGGCAAAAGCTTTAACAATTACTTCAAAGGGAGGATGCTTGAAATTATTGTGTTTTTTAAATTGCATTTTATTTAGTTAATGTCCTTCAGAATCTTTATCTATTTACGAAAAATTCAATATTTTTTAGTTCTTTTATACCAGTTTTATAGAGAGAAGATAACCATGAGCCCATTCTGTTCCAACCAAGTTGTATTTACAGGGGAGAAGTAGCAAGTGTCCCTGCTGGGCCATGATTTACAAGGTAAATAGCAAATGCCAAAGATTAAGTGGTGGTTTTCCCTTGTTTGGTGCTTAAGGGAAGAAATAGGGTTACTTCTGTGTTTAACTTGGGCTAAGTAATGCCACTCTCACAGTGTATCATTCTGTGCAAGTGCTTCAGTTCCTCAGGATGGGCATCTTGGGAACTGAGCAAGTCAGGAATTAGTGGTTTAAGCATGATGCCCTTTCTAGTTGAGGGAAATAACGTTTTCCTGTCCTTTTCTTACTTCAGACTGCAGATTTTAAAATTCCTCAACAAACAAAAACAAGTTGAGAGGTGAGGGAATGTTCCTACTGAAAATCTTTCCAACCTGGATGTGATCAGCCTTGCTGACCATATAAAATATAACTTCATGTTACATGTTGTTTGCTGCAATATCTGAAGTGTATTTTAACATGAAGACAATGATACTGAATTTTATCTGTGAGTGAATTATGCAGACACCAAAAATAGCAGACTTATTGAAGTAAAATTCCTTAAACACAGTGAATTGTCAAGTTTGCTCTGTAAAGAAACCTGCTGACATGGAACTCAAAAAACCAGAATAATTCTGGGCACATTCCATGTGCACATGGGCACAAAAACCCCAATATGCTGAGCCAGGCTGCATGTTTTTGTTGCTGTCCTTTGGATAACAGCAAGTACTGCTTCAAAGGCTTGGAGCAATATACCTAGAGGATTATTATTACTTGAGGAACACTTCACTTCCATGTGCTGAGGGAATAAGAATCTATTGTGAATTTTCAGCAGCAGCAAGAGACAGAATTGAGGACTGAGAGCTTTAAATTAGGGGGCTGGAGACCCAGATGAGAACAGGAAAGCAGACACAAGGCATGGTTAGGGCTATGGCATGGCTGGAATCACAAAACCAGGATAGATGAATTACACTGCTGGAATTACAAACCAAGTAACTGAGCCTTCTGTTGGACAACTTCAGGGCACTTAAGAAAGCTGGGATAGATGAGGAAGTGGGTTGTGCTGAAGGACATGGAGGGAGCAGCTGATAGTCTTGTTGAGAGCTTGTAGGAAGAGTTATGGAATGGTGTGGGCTGGAAGGGACCTTAAAGCCCCCATCATGGGCTGGGGTGCCACTCACCTAGATCAGTGTGCTCAGGGCACCATCCAGCCTGGCCCTCAACACTTCTGGGGCTGGGGCATCCATAGCTTCTCTGGGAAACCTGCTCTGCCCCCTTTAAGTACTGGAACACTGCAGTGAGGTCTCCCTAGAGCCTTCCCCTCCCCAGGCTGAACCACCCCAGTTCTTCCAGCCTGTCTTTGCAGCTTCAGCTCTGTGATTGTCTTGGTGGCCTCCTCCAGACCCTCTCCTACAGGTCCAGGTCCTTCCTGTGCTGAGGACTCCAGCCCTGGACCAGCAGGGCTCCAGGTGGGCTCTCACTGGAGCAGAGCAGAGGGAGAATCCCATCCCTTGTCCTGCTGGTTGCTCCTGTTTGGATTTAGCCCAGGATGCACACACTGGCTTGGCTCATGCCCAGATCTTCATCCACAAGGGTGGCAATTGTAAAATATTCCTTCAAATTAAAATCAGTTGGGCATTTTTCAGGCAATGGTGTCATACTGGGTTGCTTCTGAACAAAGTGGAGCATGTTGCCTTACTTTTTGAGACCTTTTGACTCTTGTGACTTGCATGTATTTGTTAACACCTAGCAGGAATTGAATCTCCAGGTGCTGTACCATCTATTTAGGAAGAAGTGTCCTGTGCCTGACTTTCAATTTTATAAGTGAAAAGTAATATACATATTACGTATTACATATTACATATATTATCTAGTATTTGGGGATTATTTAGAAAAGCAAACATGTTTGTGCATACCGATGAATATCTCTCGTCTCTAGTAAGGATGCTTTTTTTGTTGGTTTGTTTTTTTTTTTTTTAATTGAAAATTACACTGGATGTCAAAGATTTTCAGTTCCCTTTCCTCACTGAAAAAAAAAAGGAGCCTAAATTTTTTCCAGGAAACTATAATCGTGAGGGCTTTGGTAAAATTAGTTTAGACCTAACATTTCACAAATTATATTACTGTCTTGGTTAAAAAATACGATTTCTTGTTCAAACTCCATAATACAATCATTCATATATGCTAATTCCTAACTCTACATATTCTCTACTAGGGCTGGGCAGTGGAGTTGTTAAAAATGATAGTATTTTGTTTATGCAGGTTGGTTAGAAATTGCCGGTGTTTTTCTATTGTATCTTCTGTACTTCAGCATTTTTTCCCCTGAAGCCCTTTAATTTTATATCTATTAAAAGAGTACATGCAGCCTCTCAACAAAAATTAGAACTTCTATTGTATTGAGTTCCTCTCATCCATACAGTAATAGAATTTCTTCTCTCATCTGGATGGACAAGACAGGCAAGTCTGGTATTTAGATAATGCTTTTATCACCACTTAAATTAGAGACAGAATTGTTGTTTTCTGTATTTTTTATCTATAGAAGTCTTTTATTGAGGCTCCAGAAATGTTACATAATTGGTGAGGAAACAGTTTAATGGGACAGTGCCAAAATTTGGACCTGAATCCATTGGTTTGGGATTACAGTGCAGAGTTGTGGACAAGCTCAGCTCTGAATCCTAACTGGCTCCATTTTTGGCCAGAAATTCAAATTCCTTTGCACTTGAGTCTGTGGTGCTGCTTTGTTCTGGAAGGTGATCAGGTGCCAGTTTGCTCTGTCAGAGCAGCTCTCCCTGCCCCAGGCTGCTCCTCTCAGAGTACATTTGGTTCTACAGCTCTGAAAGTGGGGGACCACAGAGATTTAATGAATGAGTGGATTTCTTTCTTCAGTCAATATTGTCTTCAGTCATTTCTGCTAGCAGCTGGAAAAGCTGAAATAGAATGTTTCCCTGCACATTTAATATATAAATATTGCATAAATATATGTAATATGTAACCTCTGGATGCAGTAGTTGTTCCCCATATAACATGGACTGAGCTATGTGATACAGGGATGGATTATTGATGTTCATTTTGTGCTTTTCCATGGCAAAGCTCATGGAAGGATAAAGGCTTAAGGCAGCATTCTTGAGCTGTTGAGCTGATAATAGGCCTCAATGCCAGTTGGGTCACTTCTGATGGAACCAGTAACCAGTTTCAGAAATACTAATACCAATGAACAGCTTATTGTGATCACATTGCTATTCTCTACTCCCAGAATTTTAGAAATACTTGAAAGGCAGTATGGTACACTAGTGAAAAAAAAAATCATTTAAACCATGAATTTCTGTAGCATTTAGTCATTATTGCTATTTGTAAGGCTTAATCTCTCATGGATAAATATACTTTACTCAATGTTTTATTTCAATTACTTCTTTACACTCTGAGAGGGATCATATATTAGGCTAACCTGGAATTTTTTGACCATGTCTATTTTGCAAATGTTAATTAAAATTTAGTCCAAATTAAACCAGATAGAAAGCCTCAAGGTATATTTTATACATAAGAGATAAACCAAGAACCAGTCCACGTGATGAACATATGTTTCACAATGTGTTTAGTGAAATGTGATTTTGGCCTTGGCCTCTTGGATTCATTTGCAAATTAAACTGTTTAGAACTCCAGAGGACCCAGAATACAGCTGGGCAAACAAGTTTGTTGTTTCTGACAATTTTTAAGTGATCTTTCTAATTGTGTCAACAGTCCAATGACAACTGCAGGTTATTAATTGTACAAAATGTGTTCTGTTCCTACACTTGTTTTTATTCATTGCTACCAAGAACAGGGAAAGTTAATTTTCTTGTTATAAACATAATGTATGGGTCTTATTAAAGACAAATAAAAGCTAGTGTACACTGAACTTATAAATGCATTTTTACAAGACTGTTTAAGGTCCATCTAAATTTTAAAAACTGATGAGTAGAATGAAGCAATGTCTCAATGTGAACACCTAAATGTTTTCTTTCTGAAAGTGTAGCCTTTATTTCTAATTTGCTAGATTTATACTACACAAGAGCACTGGAACTGTTAAAGCCAGACGTGATTGGTTTCCAGCATTTTCCACCTAGAAGTATGATGACATGTTTTATTTTCTTTAATTATGGCACAATTATTTCCTACTCACACTCTTTGTATTATAAAGCTGCTTTGCCTTTTCTTTACTAGTCTGTCTGTTGCCTCCCAAAGTGAGCTTTCCAAAGTCTGAAACACCTGGAATTTATCCACACTATTATTTTTGCAAATCTGCAAAGTGAAATATGGCATGGCAATACCATTAGCAATACAGACATTTAGCTAAACACTTTTAACCAATACAAGCTTATGATAAAGTGTCAGGTGCTCTGCTTCATTAAATAACACAAATTGAACAGATCCATTCAGTAAGCCATTAACAGCAATATGCATAGATATCTTTAGACACTGCAGCTGTGCTTCATCAAAATGTGCCTACCATCTTCTTCCTCTTGCTGTTTGAATCCCCTCACTGAACTCATGGAATATCATTGTGGTGATTCCATAAACTTTCAAACCTGAAACTAGCCAAGAGGTTTTATTCTAAACACAAATGCAGCTCTAGGAATTTGGCTTATCAGGCAGGACCACTTGGAGTTTCACCTTTCAAAGTACTTTTGTCCTTTTTAAAATTTATTCCCATTGCAGGCAAAAGTTCAATGGACCAATTAATAATTCATAAAATACTTGGCACAATGAAAGGATTTACTTCCGTGTCAGGTTGTTTTAAATAATATCAGGAATCCTGGTACTGATTTTTGACACAGTGCAAAAGCTACAGTATCAGGTAATTTTTACATTTCCTTGGAGGGATTGTGAAAGGGTACACTGCACCAAAAAGGCTTTTAATGAGATGTGTCCCTGGAGGGGACAAGTAGATAAGCAAGATGAGTTCATTTTTTTGTCACAGAATGCAGTGATTTGAGTACAACATCAAGAAAAAACACCCATTTGAATCAGAGGACGAGATGGTTGAACACCATTGTGGGTTAAATGGTGTATATATGCCCAAGGTTGTATTTTGTCACTAGTGTATGAAGTGCAAAGAGAGGAAAATAAAAGGATGTGATCTAATAGCCAAGGTATAAACTTCCTGTTTATTCATGATTTGTGGTAGTTCTCCAAGAACATTAGTAACAACCTTTCAAAAGTCCTGATTACAGAGAGAGATGCTGTGCATATTAACAGCTGGTCTTTGCCCGAGAGCATCTACAACCAGACTGACAAAAGCAAAAAAAAAGCAGCAAGTCAAGGGAAAAACCAAGGCAACTGCATTTGGGTAGAATGATAAAGATGCACTTGAATTGAACCAAGTTAACCAAGTTAGGTAGATGACATCTCAGTGGAAGAAGAGAGTTATTCAAAGTGCTTCTCACTTAACAGGTTACTTCATAATCTTGAAAAAGGGAGAAGTGGGAAGCTGGTAGGTTATACTTTGTAGGAATCTGAAGAGTAAAAGATATCTGAATTTTCTCTTCTTGTTTTGGGGAACATGTACAAGATTTGTTCTCTGGTTGCTTTATGCCAGAATCTAGACACTCACCAACCTAGCTTGCTTCAATAAACAGTAAAACTACTTTTCTTATTTGGAAATTAATGCCGAGATTTTTGTAGCTCTGATTCAAACCTTTTTTTTCTTCCTAATTAAAAGGTAATCAGTAAAGTGCTTTTTTAAAGGCCTATAAATTTTTCACTTTACTTAAAGAAACAACATTGCATTAGTGTCTGATCTGATTTGGCATGAAATAAGATCTAGGCTTTCTTAAGAAAGACATTTTATCATTTTCCACAACAAAAAATACTAAGTGTTGAAATTAAACTATGTTTGAAAACTGTGGCACTAAATTGCAGTGCAGGAAATATTTAAATTGGGCACTTAGTTATCCATATTTTTGGTTTATAAATTGTGTCTGCTGCAAGATTTTGGATATTTGTCAGTATGAACAGTTATGCGAAAAGAAATCTAAAAATATTATGGGGCAAGATTAAACATATTTGCAATGATGTTTAAAATCCTCAAAAGAATATAATTTCATTAATTAGGAGGTTGGCTTGTTTTGTTACAGCATTCGCTTAGGTCTTGCTTCTAAAGTGAGAAATTTGTGATCCAGTATTCCAGAGTTGTTAAACCCAGATGGTTTGGGGGGTGTCAGCTGTGTATTGCCTTCATTTCTCTGGATGCTGAAACTGGTCCAGGGTAACCACCCTGATGTTCCCAGCCCTGGAAGCAGAGCAGCAGGAGCTGAGAATCTTTCCCGTTGTAAGGGAGAAGCAGTGTCCTCCTTTGGGTGGGCCAGGGCAGGGCAGGTAAGAAGAGGAGGAGGAGGAGAGTGTCCTCACAGAGGGATGCTGCCTGCGTGCTCCTGTCAACACTCATCTGAGAGCCCACAGAAGATGGAATGTGTGAGGATGCAACACCTGCAGTGCACACAGCTCTCATTTGGGTTTGTGTATGCCAGTGGCCATCACATGCCTTCAAGGATATTTCCAAGAACTCTTTGTCTTTCCCTTCCTATGACTGAACCTGAAGTTCCCATAAAGACATAGGAAGGGTGATCAGTACCATGGGAGTATTATCTCTAAATTCTTTCAGCCAGATCTTGCATCAGCCCCATGTGTGCAGAAAGGACAAGTGTGGTGTCTTGCTATTTAGAGAAGAAATGAAAAATAGATCAAAAGATATTCATGTACCTCTCCTGTGCAGTGGCAAAAGGATAAATATGATGCTACAGACATTTCTCATGCTTATGCTTTTCAATTTTATTCATCTTTGCTTTTAACCTCTAAGCAAATTTTATTCACATATCTGGGAGAGCACAGTGGCAGTGGCTTTTCATGGGGGTAGAAGTCCTTTCTGTTTATTTCTGCAGATGGAATTGCAGCCAAAAGCCTTTCCTTCAGCACAGTTCTGCTTATTACTGTTGCACATCTTGACATTGCTGGATTAAATAATTATTAACTAGGGGAAAGCAGACAGGGCAGTAGTTTAAATTTTTGAATTATAAGTTCCAGGTCACATTCATTATTCTGAAAAGCATTCAACAGCTTAATAAGACAAGGGTTTGACCATAAGTGCTATTTTTATTTGTTTGTGTTATTTGAGACTGTTGTAACTGGCTGCTTAATGGTCTGTGTCATGTAGGTGTATTATTATCTCTCATTGGCACATTTTACTCAGTTATCATTAATGGCACAGAATGTCTTTCCCATCATTTTCTCTTGGAATCCCAGATAGAGAGCAAGATCAGTGACAGTTTTATCAGTGGGTTACATTAAGCTGCTCTTTGCCACTCATGAATCAATGTATTTTCATCTCAGACTGGTCCCTGCTCTACATATGTCAGTGCCACTCCACTGTCTCATTTGCCAAATGAATAGCAGAGCTCTCATTAAATTAATGCTATGATTTTTTGCACTGGATTACTGGCAATATGTTCAGTTTGCTCTTTTGATTTTCCTGAAAAATGACTCTCAAGTACCAAAGAATAAATAACCACATTTATAGAAGAACTAAAGAAAATAAAATGGTATTTGAGTTATAAAATCAGTCATGGTTCTTGACTGAAAATTCAGCAGTAATTGGGGAGATTAAAGGCAGTGAAGCACATTAGTTCAGCTTGCAGACCTACAGTGTGGTCACTTGTCTTTTTATTTGTGCTAAGTAATACAGCAGGTAGAAGAGAATAAAGAACAGCTTCTTAGTCACTCCTTTCTGGATAAGTCTGCACCTGACAGGTTTATAGTCAGGGAATCTTATATATCCATGAGCTTTAAAGGAATGAAATTTTCATCTTCTGACTAGGGAAATCCAAAGCACCCAAGTATTTAACCCCCAGAGAAACAATAGTCCTGCTATAATCAGGAGAAAATGATGTGTGCTCTTTTATCTTAGATATGGAGGAGGGTAGGTGGGAGGAGAAGCAACCAGTTTGCAGCACTCTAGTCATGGAAATTGGCTGGAAAACCAGGAAATCCAACCACATAGCCATTCCTTCAGCCTGGATTGAAAACAGTTCTGTGTCCATGTTTGCTGACTGTTGGCCAAATGTGAGCATTATTACCGAGGGAATGAGCTAAAGGCTCTTGAAAAATCAATGTAAAATAAAGTCAGAAGAATATTAAACACTTAAAGAAGAGACGGGGGAAAGACTGAGAATGATCATGTGGGCTTTGGCAGTCAATTTGCATTACCAGTAGCAGGGAAGCACTTAGAAGATAAGTAAAGGAAGGTGAGCTTGTAAAAAGCATATGGTATGACATGAAGGTGAGAGAGAGTTAGAAGCATAAGTGTGAGAAATGGCTCTGAAAATAGCAAAGAATTTTGAGATCAGGTGATTTCCTGAGTCACAAATTAATGGCTAATTTAATTTAGATTAAAAGGAGAATAGGAGCTGTAAAAATGCAGAACCAGGTTTCTAGAGTTATTGTGGGTTTGGGGTTTGTTTAAATCGGGCACATTACCATGTTTCATTGGTCATGATGACCAATTGATCTGAAGACTCATGACCTGAGCATCCCTTCAGGTCAGCAAAACAGTTCTGTGTGTACAGGGATGCCATGGCTGGCACTGCTAAACTGGGAAGCACTAGTGCTGGAAAACTTCGAAACCCCAAAAAGCCCAGATTAATAGTACAAACATGCCCACTGTACAGGATATTTCCTGTCTGGGGAGGCTGCTACCTTGCAGTATTTCATAGAATCATATAATGACTAGGACTGGAGGGGGCTGGAAGAGACCTGAAAGATCATATAAATCAACATTTAATTCTTAAGAATTATCATCTGGAATTGATAAAAGAAGCAGGAAACAGGAGTATGTGCTCTCTCTGGGAAAATTCAGCATTTGTTATGGTTTACTCAGAAGTATTTGGGACTAGCTAGTAAGGTAGATGCTCTGCTATTCTGATCAAGATTGGAATTTCTTTACCTTGTACACATTGTAGTCACCAAAGAACCATTCAAATAATAAAAGTAAGCTGAAGGCAAAAGGAGAAAATTCTAAACAAAATTTGGAAAGCAGCAATTAGTTTTGGACAATTCAAAATAAATAAGAATATTAGATATATGCCCACTTTCAGAAAATGAACCACCATGCATCAAATGCCTTCCTTTAATTTTAAGGGCTACTAATCTTTTTATGCCAGAGTCTCCTAAGGGCATGAGGGAGATGAGGCCATTTTCTTACCCTTCTCTGTAGCAACCAGGAAAAGCATCTGCCTCCTCTTCAAGGTGCTTTACTCTGCAGAGGATGAGACCCACTGTTCTGCCCAAGTTCCTGAGTGTCATTGGCAGCTTCCAGCTTTTTGCCCTGCTCTTTTTAAGGGACTTACAACGTCTTCCCATCTCTTCAGTGTCCTTATGTTTTTTTGAATTGAGTAGGATAATGCACTGAGAGAGAGTTCTAAGAGAACCCAGAGTATAAAATCTGGTTTGGCATCTGGGCATGTGGCTACTGAAGGAACATTTCAAATTGTGTGCTGACCACATTATGGGAGCAATATCTCATAGCAGATTTGTATGTGTGACTAGGTCACTGTCAGAGAAATTGTTTGGATTACCCTCCTAGACTTTGGTTATCAGAGAAACTTTCAATCAGACAAAGATGGGAGGCTTTTTTAGTCTTTGCAAATAGTCAGCTGTCCGTTTGCTGAGATTTTTTTCCAGTGTCTGTCAAACCAAATAAACCAAATTCCTTGCAGTGACATTTGAAACGAGTTAAAGGTGTGGTAAAGATCAGTGTAGGCCACTGATATAATAGCATGTTGAAATGAAATTAATAAACATGGGTTTTATGATGTGTATTTTATACTTAAACTTTGCACACTTATCTGTGCTGTCATGATAGCTTTTATCAGCACCTTTTTCATTTTCTTTTCCAGTAGTGCTAGAAAATTGTAAAATGCATAGGTAGAAAGGAAAAAAGGAAAATAGTTGGAAATTAGAATTTTTTAAACTGTAAGGTAAGATGCCAATTAGGTCACCTCTTCAGAGAACAGGTAGCCCAGAGAGAATGTGGAAACTCCAACCCTGCAGTTCTAAAAATCTTGCCTGAGCAAGGCCTTGAGTAACCTGATCACAGATGTGCCTTCCAACTCAATTTTCCCTTTCATCTGAAGCATCACATCTGGCATAAATATTTTGAGCAACACTCCCTTTCTGAGTTTCTCGTTTGCTGAGGTCTTTGCAGAAGCATCTGAGGAACGGGGTTGTGTTTAAGCTGTTGTTGCAGGGGTGCCAGTTAAACAGATACCTGATGATACCATGATCAAAGGTATTCTGTTTTATCTTATTTTATCTTATTTTTGCTAGAGTTGGGATTAAATGTGCAAGACAGTATTTCTTGTTTGGACTCAGATGTTCATTAGTTCTTATTTATATTATAGTTTTACAAACTGTGAGTTCTATTGTATTTCAAGCTAATAAACTAAAATGGAGTCATATTTCTTTTTCACAAGGCTTTTAAAGGGTAAACTGTTTAATTAAAAAATGATACCTAAATTACTTTTACTTTTAATCTTATAACTAATCACCTGTGGCTCGCAATGCAGACTTTGTTACTTAATTACACAATATTTTTTAGACCCATGAAGAAGGTGAAGAAGGACTAGCTTCTGCTTTAAAACCTCCATCTTGTTTTATATATATTGCTATATTTGAAAACTTTAAGTTTTTCACCATGCGATATTACACACCTATATTTAAACTACACACTTATAATTTCAGTTTTATTATTTAATTTTGGAACACTTCTCTGAGCCTTAGGTCAAATACAGTGTTCTCTTGGGGGTCAGTGTTTGTTAGCACAGAAAATCTAAAATTCTCAGTGACAAGGGTTCCAACAAAAGGGATGCTTATTTCTGTTTGTATTGATAGGGATCTAGAAAACTGTGGAAAATCATTATGTACTACACGTAAAATAATAATTTCTTTTCTTTTTTTTTTCCCCTGCCAGGTGTATATGATTTACATGTATAAAGAAGGAATATAAACTTTTATTTTATTTCAATGATAAAGTATTTTTTAGGACACATCTTGTAGTCCACAGTTTGTTGCAGAATGCTCTGGACTTTTTAATCAAAATTTTTAATCAAAACTGAACTTTTTAATTCAAAAAACATTATCCTTCCTAGAAAGAAATGTAAGAAAATAATCAGTTTCTTTTACCAGGCAGATGGAATTTTATTTCTCATTTTATTCATTGCTAATTGGCTTCAAACTGTCAATAATAACATAAACCATATGAAAAATACATTTTAAACATGTTAGCATATCAAATGCTTGCTCTGGAATTTTCTCTGGCATGTCAAGAACACTGATAGTTGGGTCACTTCTTTAAGCATCTTTCTGGAAACGTCATATCATTCATTTAGTAATTCTGTAACTGTATTTTGTCTCATCAGCCTTCTTGTCCTTCTTGTTAGAAATAATATTCTCTTGCTAAATAGAACAAGAAATTACCCTTGAGATATTTATTTTGCTATAAATTTTCCTGGTCAGTAATAATATGCTGACATTTCTGCTGAGAGAACTTGATGAAATCTTGTGGGTTTGACCTATCCTTGAGAATCACTCCTGGGAAAAGTGCACACTACAGCAGAAAATGTTGGAGTTCTGGTGTGATGATGGCATGTTAAATTCATTAGAGATACACAGAAATTGAAATTTTGTTAGCCTCAGAAGATGATGAAGTATGAACCTGTGTAGTAGAGGGGAAAGAGATGAGTGGAAGAAAAAGATAAAAATGTTTTTTTCTTGCTTGTTTTCTGCCCTTCCTGACCTTGTGTTGTCAATATGGATGGAGAAGAAAACTCAGCTTTCCTTCTGCCATCCGTTTTGGATCGATCTGAATCTTCTTACACTTCAGTTTCTAGCAATGTTTTGTTATGGTTTAATTTAGGATGTTTGCCATTAGTTTTTCTCTTGATTTTCAATTTTAGTAATTCCAGCAATTATAATGAAAGTTACAGAGTTACAGCAAAACAAAACTTCTTTATTCAAATTGTATTTTAGGTGACCTTCTGTACCTTAGTGCTGTATTCCCAACATCTCAGGTTTATTTGGGTGAGCAAGGTAGGATCCATCAGTCTAAGCAAAGGCATCTGTACATCAATAAGTCTGGATTTTAGTCTCCCATGCAGATCATCCATGTTATTCCAAATTGAAGTCTAACACAGATCAGCTGCCCAATCTCTCCATGAGCTGCCAGGCAATGATCAGCACAGGGGGCAGCATTCAGGGGTCAGGTAAGGGACATCCTTCTCCTGCCCTTTACAGATAGGGAACTAAGAGAATACTCATACAAATAACTCATCTGGATAAGCAAAAACCTCACTCTAAATTGAGCTAAAATATTTTTAAACATCGACATGGGGTGAAAACAGGATTGCAAGACACAGCAAATTGTTCTGCACACTCAGACTCCATTTGGGAGCCCTGAGCCCGTGAAGTTCTTGTTCCTGTCTGGTTTATTTGAACAGTGCTGTGACACAAACTCTGCCCCAGTGTCCCAGACAACAAGCTGGTTTTTCATTACAGAATGTTCTAGCATCAATCCCAGCAATTCCTAAGGTACTGATGGTGTTTCAGCCTGTCTTTATAAAAAGGGAGATAACTTCTGAAAGTAGAATGAAAGAAGATGAACTTTTTCAGTGGCAAGGCTTCATCCAGAGCTCTTGTTGAGACTTGTTAGAGAAACACTTGAGTGTTGAGAAAGGCAAGACCTCAGCACCTCTCCAGGGCTCTTGGCAGATGAGTTCTAAAGTGTACAGAATATGCTCTCACTTGCAACTCCTATATAAGAAACATTTTTTGGTTCTGCTGGGTTTTTTAAAATAATTTTTATTACCAACAAAAAAGTTGGCAGTACCATTTCAGAACACACTATGGAAAAGCATTAAGATTTTCAACAAGATTGAAAACTGGTTTAATTACTGGTTATTAAATTTCTTGACATGGTTTTGTTTCATTCTTCAAGGTTTTCAGGGTTTATTTATTCCTTTTTAATGCAGTTGGCATAACTCATGAGGAAGGGTAGATACCATGTACCAATTTGTTATTCTTTAGCAAAGAATTTACTTAAGCTTCTTGGAATGCTCCTATTGAGGAGAAAATAATTGAGTGTTGCTGACACAGAGTGATTATCTTTTCCTTTAAACTTGTGATTGGAAATAGATTTTACTTTCACTTGAGGGAGTGTCACTGCATTTTATATGAAACAATAATATTGATTTTTGAAATGCTATATTCAGTGACTCAAAAAAAATTGCCTTTATTAAGATTATATTTAATTCAGGGAGAGAGACACATACCAAGATTTGCTCCAGATTTAGGGCTTTTTTCTTCTTTGTGCAGTGTGAGGCTGTACATTTTATTTGTTGGCAGCTAGGCTTTGCAACAAGTGTGGTTTTGGTTTAGTCCTGAGTAGTCTCATGGTTTAAGCCCAGCAGGCAACTAAACACCCCACAGCTGCTCACTCCCTCCCCTGCCAGTGGGATGGGGAAGAGTGAGAAAATCCATGTGCTGCAATAAAGATGGTTTAATGGGGAAAGCAAAAGCCATGCACACAAGGAAAGCAAATATAAGTATGATTTCCCATGTTAAATAATTTGCTTTTCTTGAGCCCTCCCTGCTTCTATTTTTTATTCTGTTTTACTTTATTTTCAATATTTCATTATATTTTCTATCAGTCTCTTTTAAATGAAAGAGAGAAAAGAGGAAATGGGAAAGAGAACCTTAGTTCAAATACTATTTCTTTGCAGTGAAGTAAAAACGCCTTAAGAATTAAGACCAAGTCATTTCTCCCAACTGTGTTTATCAGTCCTTGTAAAAATCAGTGTGATGATATTCAGACTACATCTACCCAATGCTGCCCCACTGGAGGAGTCAGAAGTTTCATGAGCATTTGTGAATTAAACCAAGACAGCATTTAATCAAACTAAACTAAAAATAAGAAAAGAGATGAGCTTGCTGAACTGTGATTTTTTTCTATGCAGCTACTTGGATTCAAGTAGCATACAAACAAAATGCTTCTTTATTGCATGTCAGAGGCATAGGCTCAGATATTAGAATACTTCCAGTAACGTTGTTAGAGAAGCTGTGAACTGAAATGAAAGAAAAGGTTAAACATATTTCTTTGTATTTTTTTTTACTGGGCACGCAGCAAAATCAGAAATTTTCTGTAAAAGTTCCAAATGCCATTAGGGAAAAGATAGTAACAGTTTAATTGTTCTTCATTCCTGATGAAAAACCTAAGACAAGGGTTGAAATTATGAATTTAAAAAGTTGTTGAGTTTTGAAGGTTGTAATAATGTGATAGTTGCCCTTTCTGAGCCCTGGTCTGTTTTGCCTTTTCTATCTCCAAGGAGATGTAGGTATGATTGTGTGTGTCCTTTTTCCTCTATAAAGTGTTGTATTTAATACTTCTCAAGTGTAAATGGGTAAAAATGGCCTTTTCTAAGATTTGGAATACTTAACTTTTTCAGCTGTAACACAGACAAAGTATCTGGGGAGAAACCCAGCATTACTGAAATCTTTTAAGAATTGCAACAATTCTGCCATTGTGAATAGTGCTTTTAAAAAATACAACTATGAGATTTTGTTACAATACATTTCATACTGTGTTACTTGTCATTCCATTTATTAGGTAAGAAATAACCAGTATCTGAATTTCATTTCGTGGACACTCTTTATCCCCCCATCTTTGAATTCCCTGTTATTGCTTGTAGAGTATTTTAATTTATATGTTCTTAAAACTTGCTTCTGACTTTAAAGTACTTCAGATTATTACTTTTCTTCAGTGCATGATAGTACTACTCAGGATCTTTATTCCAATTACAAAACACTTCCAATTCTAGTCTGAGGTGCACTCAAAGATAAAAGGAGGAAAGTATCTTCTGTAGAAAAAAAACAAAAAAAAACAAAAAAAAAAAACCCCAAACCGCTTTTTGATCTTGAACAAATATTTCAGTGAGTTTCCTGCTATGACAGGCAGCACAGCATCTTGGTGATGAGAGATTGAGTACCTCTTTTCTACCAAAATACTAAAGTCAAAATCTTCAAACAATAAGCAGGAAACTATTGCAATTAAAAAAGTTTGATCTTGCAACCAAACTTTACACCTTGCAGCATGATCCTTAACTGAAAAGGGTCCGTGTTTCAGGTTGGAGAATTAATTTGATTAAGCTTGATTTGGCCTTATTTCAATTAGGTTTGTTTTGATTTCTTAATTTTATTGTGCTTACTTGCATGCTATTTTGAAATATCAACACTGCTTTTATCATATATTTAATTGACATCCCACTAGCAAGGAAAGGTATTCTGAAGAAACATCTTCCCGTATGTGCAAGTATTCCTAATTGGATTTACAATCTCCTTGTGAACTGCTGACTGCTGCTGTTTGGTAGATGTGGCCTGATAAATTAAGCTACATAGATGTGTTTATGTGTAAAATCAAATGTTAGTCCCAATAATATCAGTCTGTATGTGAAAATCTATATGCAGGTAATATTTTGTCCCATGAAATATTCTGGGAAACTCCAGTTTAGTTCCATGGTTGCAGGACATATTTGTGAATATAATCGAATATGTTGGGAACTGAAAAATTCACTGGGTGAAGTGAGACAGGGATCATTGATTAGGACCAGATATTCAGCACCACTTCTGACTGTTTGTTATACACAAAGCTTCTAGTTATGCAGCTCCTCTCTCCTTTTAAGCTGTCTAGAACACTGCCAAACAATAATTTCTTCCTTGAAGTTATGTTTTTTTGGATATGGGAAACCTTTTGACATTGGGGACAAGTAGAACTTTGCTTTGATGGTGAACTTGCTTCTTCTTGCCTGAGAACATCCACAGAGCAACTTGCCAAGAAGCTTGTTTGGATTAGGAAGTTCAGGAAAAAGAGAGGAATACAATTTTACCTTTAGGAAATATTTCTTCAAAGACACTTCCTTTCCTCTCATCTCTGTGTTTTTCCTGTCCTTCATGGTGTGACATTTCGTGCCAGGGGGCTGTGAGTCTTTTTCAGGTAGGTATTTTTGAGAAATGAATTTGACAACAGAGTTTTGTTTAGAGAAGGAGCTGTGCAGACAGCATTTGACATACATGTTGGTATGCTGTTAATGAGGAAATAAAAAGAGTTATTAGCTGGACAAACAGTATGCTCCAACCTGGAATGCCTGTTCTTATCCTGTCACAGCACAGGCATGCTGGGATGATTTAAAGATTTGGAATTGGGTACCAAGATGCTGTGATAGGATATAAGTTTACACTGTTATATATGTTATTCATCCATAACTCCTCAACACCTTAGACCTATATATTTCTATGCTTAGTATTATTCAGAGCTATCTTTACTTTAGAGAGTTTGATAAAAGTATTTTATCCTTTTAAATTATGCTGGAAAATAAGGCTTTCCTGATTTAATGAAGCTACTTGTTTTAGATAGGAACAAAAAAAATCAAGTAGAACAAACCTCAGGACTAAAGTCTTAGTTGGAATAAAAATGCTGAAGTTTTAAGCAAGGCAAAATGATTGTTAAAATTGCATGTGTTTAAGCAGAAGCTAAGAGCAGTGGTTCAGAAACACGTTGGGCTGATTTTAAGATGATTACAGTCTCTACTGCAGTGCCCCATAAATAACATTAAAAATGGCATGTTTCTACTTCAGGAAATAACAGTCTTTGCTTCATCTTCTTTGCCTTGGGAAGTTTTCAGAGACCAAGCTTTTTGTGTGTTGGTTTGTTGTTGTTTTTTGTCTGTTAGTGGCATATTGTTATATGTAAGGAATCCAGACTGGAATAGAGACTTGTGCCCATTGCACTTCACAAAGTAAAGTTTTGATTCTTCCTTCTTTAGCTGTAAGGTCATTTTTGGACGTGCTAACATTTCCTGTGAATGCCCCACCTGATCAAGGCAGGGCTAAGGGACAGAGGCAGTGTGTGACACACCTGCTCCTGTCACAAGGTGTGCATGGACAGGGAGGGAAAGGGACATACATAGGGATTTCCTGGAGAAGGCTGTTCCTGCAGTTTGCAGCAGCCTAATTTTCTGTTATTTTCTGTTCCTGGCTGCAATGAGAGCTCAAGCTGAGGGAGCATCACACGAGTGCTGCCACAGGGCTGCAACCTGCTCCCAGGTACCCTCCTTGCCCTGCCCAGTCAGCAGGAGAGGGTGGGGTTCAGGCATTTAATTTTAACTCAGGGAAGTTAGGTATGGTCCCGGGAGATATTCAGAGCAAGTTAAAGTGAAAGAGGAGTAATCGTGGCCCAGATCAATGACATTCCAAATTGTTGTGAGACAAACTGAGAAAAAGGAATCAGTTAAGTGCTACCTTACTAAGGACCCCCTCCAGCATTTCATCATTAGTACAGAACGGTACTATCATCAAAAGGCACTATAGCTCTATCTTCTCACCTATATTCGCCATTGGAGAAATAATAGCACCAAGCAAGTCTTGTTTCCTTAATGGTTGTTGTCATTATATCTGATAACTATCACAAAGAGAAGAAATGATTGGTTTTGCATATTGTAGGCTGTTAAAATCCTTTACTTGTCAAATCCTACAGTACTACAGACAGAGCTGTCACTCCATATTAATTTGCCCCTCAGCAAAACAAAGGTACATGCTGTACTCAGTGCAAAGCTGAAGTGACAGAGTCCTTTATGCAAGTAAAATAAATACATCCCTGTCACTTTGAAATCAGCAGTGCTCCTTGGCTTTATTTTACAGGTGCTAGTGGAGGTTAAAGGAGGAATTGAGAGAAAGCAAACTTATTGACTTTCCTTGCATATATATGTATCTATACTGATTTTAACTTTGCCCAAAAAAGGTCAAGCACAAAGTATTTCCTCAGAGCAGCTGTCTTCAGGGGGTCGAGTTTACACAGATGGAGAGTGCAATAGGAAAAAAAGTTCATTTTACCCTAATTGGATTAGGATCAGTCTCACGCACACTGCAAGGGTGAGGTTTCACTCAAGTACAAACTGCTGGGTTGACAGAAAAGGATTAATTTATGTGCCTCTGCTCAGGTTGTTGACTAATAATGTATTGATCGTATCTGTAAGATATGCAGAGTGTTTGTCAGAAAGGAAGACACTCTGGAATTGAAAATTGCCAGCATATCTGACATGATCAAAGCTAGATTAATACCATTAAGCAGCATTAAGTAGGCTGCAGCATGTATCAGATGCAGAGTTTTATGTCACGTGTCTCAGAGCAGGACACCATCACCAGGCATAATTCCCAGCTTCAGCAATGAGTGACTGATTTGTGCAGTTCCTGACATTTTTTTTTTCTGCTTTTCTTTTATGTGTTCCTGCAGACATATTGAAGTACCACAGTTTAATCCCAGAAGAGCCTGCAGGTGGTATTGTCCTTGCATTGCGGAGTTATTAAATTCTTAAGGTCACCATAAAAAAGGTTCCATTAAATTGAGTTAATAAAAACATTGGGCAAAGGTTTGCTAAGAGTGCAGGTATCAAAGCCCTGGGAATTGGACTGTCTATTATAACATCAAGCTAAAAGAATGTTTTAAACACATAGCAATATGAAGATGCCAGAAATGCTGCTTCTGTGAAGTTTTGGCGTGGGTGGGATGGAGACACTTGTGCTTTGCAGAAGGAAATGTCCTGTTTAATATTCAGGTGTTTTCAGAAGGAATGGGCTCTAGCAGTTTTCACTGAAGAAAACTTTAAACTTTCTACAAAGGAATACTCTTTTGTTGTTGGACTCACATATTTCTGCACAAAGAGACACAAAGATAAATAGGTGTACATAAAAATGCAGATTGGAGATATAGATCCACGGGTGATCTGTTGTTAACCCCTGTTTTATATTTAACAAGGGCAACTGTGTCTGGTGTTTTTCCAGTCATACTAAACTATTCTGAATGTTTTTAGTCAGGGTAGCTCCTGAAGAAGAGCAAGATTCAAAACCATTTAAAGCCAATTTCTTCAACCAACCCTGATACGAAGCCTCTGATGAGAAAAATATTAATAAATTGGACTTATCTTTTTAATATGTCTTTTTTATGATAGATGGTTTCTTTTCTTTAAATGTTAGTATGAAATTTCAGCTCCACTGAGGTAAATAGTGAACCCTTCATTTGCTTCAGTACATCCCAGATTTCAGCATAAGAAAAAGAATGTAGTTTTGCTGAAATATATTATCATGGCTTTAAAATGAATAGCTAATGCTATTTTCAACTCCAAAATATCAAGAGGTTATGAATTAAAAACTTTGTTTGCTGCATTTATTGGCAATGAAGTAAAAGGAAATTGCTATATTAGCAATTAATTTAGGACCAGTCTCTCTAAGGTTTTAGTTTTGGATGACAGGACTCGCAGTAAATTACATATTTAATTATACAAAACAATAAAGATCTTTCATGTGGTGAATGAGAGTTGCATAGGATAGTTTTAAATAATCAGCTCCTTCCTTCATAAGTGTGCAAAAGTTCCTTTATTTGCAATATGACTCCTTTTTTTTTTTTTTAACAGAAGAATTTTAGCATATATGAGATGTAGGGACCTTATTGTAAAGGCCTGCTTTGTAAGCTATATTAATTTTTATGTTTGCTGGTTAGAGTCTGAGATGTTTTAAACATCAGGTACAAAACTGATAGAAATTCTGCTCACAAATAGCATCAAATTCCATGTATTTGTGTACAGCTTGTTGCAACAAGCAAACGTCGAGCCCAGCTAGCACTTTATTGTTTAATGAGTGAATACTGGGGAACTTCATGCACGGCATGTTAATCATGAAAATGGATATAAAGAAAATAGTAATAAACGAAACACAACTGAGAAATGCATTACCCAAGGTGGAATGCAACCCAATCAGATAGACTTGATCTGAAAATCCCTGACTGCTGAACTCAGAAGAGTTTCCCTAATTTTTCATATGCTTTCAAAAGGATAATTTTTCATTGGATGTTCGCTTCTCCATGAAAATATATCAATTTAGCTTTTGTCCTTAGGTCTAACCTCTTATTAAATCAGACTAAGAATGAACTAACATTTTGGCATTCTTCCCCTATTTCCAGTCACAAGTGCATATATCTCAGAAGCTTCTCAAGTTAATAAATTCCCTTACTGTATTCAGAAAGCAAAAGTAGCAATTATTAGGAGAACATATGGCAGGTGCTTTAAAACTCCAGGGTGACAGTAAAGCATATGACTTCAACTCATTATAAGTATTCTCTATGTTGTTAATTGCTCCAGTAATTAATATTCACCAGAAACTGTGCAAAAGCAAAACACTTAAATAACATATTCCTAATGCATGTATTGCATTTAATAAAATATATGTATTTTCTAAATTTTTAATTCAGCTACTTAGTCATCTGTGTTGTTATGAGGATTTATTTATTTTCATTCTACTGCATCAACTTTTAACCTTTCTTTTTAAATTACGAAATTATATGTTTGAACATTCAGGTAAAATGTAAATAGAACTAATTTAGCTGAGGCTGTCACTGGAAGCAAGAGTAGCATGTGCAATAAATGACAGATAATATCAATGGAAGCAATGTGATTAGTTATCAGTAATGAGAATTTCACCTGTGGTCAACGAACAGCATTAAAAAGTTCTGGTAAAAGGTTTAGAAATGGTCTTAAAGGACTTCAGGAGGTCTTATTCAATCTGATGTTTCATCAAAGCCCCTGATGTTAAAAAATGACTTCAGGATCAGAGAGTGAGGAATATCTGTTAGAGAGATGGGAAGAGTGGGTTTGTAGTAAACAGAGTTATTTTTGTATATGAAATTGGATTCTTAAATGCAAACCTTTAAATATTTGGTGGTTATATTTAGAGGTTAGGTAATACCCTTGAGGAAGCAGTTATTTAAAAATATAATCTAAAATGCATGGCAGCATGGCCATTGCAAATTGCGTTTCAAGAGAAGGTTTAGTTATTGTGTGTTTAATCAATCCTAGCTGTAAGCAAATTAAGGGAATAGTGTAAACAGAAGAAAGCTCAGCTCTTTCTTAAAGGCAAAAAGAGAGATTTACAAATAACTGAGCTTTTAGGAGGTTTAAAGAAAGTTCTTTTTCTGGAGTTGAAAGGGAAGCAGGAAGAAGTGATTTATGGGCAATATTTTTTTACAGACAAAAAGAACTCCAGCCCTTTAATTTAATAGAAAAATTGAAAATTACATTATGAAGCTAAGCACTCCATCTAGACTGACTGCCCAGGTGTTGTTTGCTGGGCATCCAGAATATGAGGAGACTGTAATTATTAATTAGGAGAGGAAAATGATTTAAGTGTCACTTCTGCTTTGTAAAATTCTGTAAGTATATTTTTTGGGTACTATTTAGGGTTCTGTGGGCCTAAAACTGTAATTTCAGTTCCTCATTTACTGTGTAATTTGTAAACATGTGAATGAATGTTCCCCTGCACCTTTTCTTTACACTATTCAGAATCATTAAGCCTGAATAGAGGAAAAAAAAGGCTCCTTGGGAAGGAACCTAGTGATTAGGGTCAAACCCAGCTTTTTAGACACCACTGCAGAGCAGTGGATGTTTTCCTGTGTCCCTCCTTTAGTGTCCTCTGAATGTTTTACTCATGTGGCATTCCTCCCATCCCTGCGTGTGCTGCTATCTCTCTGCAGTCATTTGGACTCTGATTTTATGGCTTCTCCTTTAAACCTGTAGCAGCAGACCTTTAACTGATGTGCCACCACATTCTGTGATAGAGAGAGGCTTGTAATATCCTCTGTACAAAAGTAAGATATGACCCCAGTGGCTGTGAAATGCACACAGTGGCTGCTGAAATGAGAGGATGGAATTGGGGGATTTAGAATTTGGCTTGGAAAGCCTCTGTGATCAGAGGCAAGGGAAGGCTGCAGGGCTGGCCAGTGCTGTGATGTGTCCCAGAGAGACTTTGTCCAGTTTTGTCAGCTTAGGGCTCCACCAGTCCCAGTGCTACCTTGGGGCAGCTGCAGGTCTCAGGCTGAGGATCCACAGCTCACAGCTGAGTTGTGCAGCTGCAGTAAAGGGCTGGGACAAAGAATGTGGTGAATGTGGAATTGCTCATGGTTTTTCCTGGTTTGCTGATGGTATTGCTGAAGTCCCACCTTTCATAAACTGGTGAGGTGGGGTTTTTTTTCAGGTTTTTCTTTTAATTTTAGAAATGGTGATTATTTATTATTTTTTACTTGATCATTAAGTCAGACTTGCAATAAAGCACCTGTTTCATGTTTAGTTTAGCAGCTGGACTAAACCTATCATGCACACAGCTGCTTTTGGGTAGGAAATTACTACTGAGCAAGTCCAGAGCTGTTTGTTCACAGCTGTTGAAAGAAAATGAAAAAGGAAGAGAGGTTGTCCATTTGCAAGGATGCATCCACCTGCTCCCTTTGTTCTGTGCTTACACTGCATGGAATGGCCTCTGCTGTTGCTGCCAATTCCAGCAGGAAAACCCTCTCTGCCTGTAGCTGGGTGCTACTGGAATGGCATTTCCTAAAGGATGTTTGAGAGATTGCTATGGATCTGTGTGGGGTGAAAGTACAAACAGAAATCTGACATCACAGGTGTTTTGTACTCGATTGACATCAGTGTGGCACTGAGAAAGTTTGACAGACCAGAACTTATTGAATACTTAAATTTCAGTGTCATTTCCATCAGAGTTTTCTGTGAAGGTGTTTCACTAACAGGCAGAATACCACTTGATGAAATGTTTTTGCTTCACATAGAATCAAATAGTATTCAACAGGTGTGCTCCAACTCAGTGAGCAAAGTGCAGGATTTTTTCAATGACACCTGATATATATGAATCTGGGTTTGGCCACTCTTCTTCACTACCTCAAATCTACTCCAGGATTAGAAGATTGCATTGATTTGCTGTCAGGAAAGAATTTTGATTCTTTTTGGGTCTGATGTTGTGTCTGATTTTGAGTCGTAATTGGCACAGTTAGGTTACTTAAAATGTATGTTGTCCCTTGCAAGAGTTTGTTTAGTGAATGTATGAACTTTAAGTACCTAGGGATTTGCAAAGATATTTAAAAAACAGCAATAATGCTAGAGAAGTAGAGAGATATGATTTAGGGTCTTGCATTATCTAAATCTGAGTAGATATCTTCATTGCTGTAGTTTTTAATAGTTAAGATTATATCAAGTTTCTATATCCTGCTAATATTGATATTTCTGTCAGCCACTGTTCACAAGCAAACCCTTACCATTATTCTTATCTATGTAAATGCTTGGTAATGGGGCAGCTAGTGGTTGAAAATTCAGGGAAGCTAGTTTATGTGTGTATATATATATATATATATATATATATATATATGTATATATAATTTCAAGTATGGTCTATTATGAGCCAGTGCTGAATTCAGGTCTAATTCCACTTTTTTTTCTGAAGTTGCTAGTTTGCATTATTAGAATTTTTACTACAAAGCTCCGTGAGCTTCAAGGTTTTAACTCTGCTTTCTGCAGTTTCATCCATAGGACTCACATTCAGCAGCTAAAGATTTATTTGTGTATATATAATAATATATAAAGGTACAGTGAAAACATAAGACATTTCAATCCTTTATCTAGTAATTAATTAAGTAGTCAATTAAATAATCTTAGAAAAGTCTTCTCAGTCTTCTTCTGACATCAAGCTTTTATTAGATGGCTAAATTTGGCCATCAATATTTGAATCATTTGGCCAAATGGGCTGGTCATACTAAGATGAAATTTGGGGTCTCTGACTGGATCCTGTGAGAAGTGGCTGTGTTGTTTTTTTGTTCTAATTCCAATAAATTCAAATGGGCTGGCTTAGTTTCAGCAAGTATTAATGTCTATGAACTTTATTTTGCTTTGAGGTATTGTGCAGAACACTGCAGTTTTCAATTAATATAGATTGCCATAGTAGCTTGGAGATCTTTGCAGAATACTGATTTTCTTTCCCCCTCAAAAATAATAATAAAAAATCTTCTACCACTGTGATTCTTGATTTACTTTTGTGGAAAGGGAAATGGTAATCTGATAGCCAATAATATTGGCTTTTTTTAGGGCAGGTGATTAATTAATGAAGGTTTTTATTTCAGATTCGGTAATAATTTTTTATTTTGTTTCTCAACAGCATTGTAAAATCCCAGAAGATTTTGCTGAAACAGGAATGAAAAAAGTTAGCAGGTGTTATTAAGAGAACATGTCTGTTGCTTTTGCAAAATGCCAGAAGTTGATTGCAGACCAACTAGGGAAGACCTGTGAGATCCTTCCAGTGTACACAAAAGGAATGAACCTATAATTAAATTACAGTTAAACACAGATGGTTATTTTACAGCAGGTGCTCAACTTTGAAAGTGTATCTCTGGACTATTTTTGTTCCAACATGGTGTTTGGTCCCTGTTGGGTTTCTGGCATAATTTTATGGTTAGATAAAAATATTCCTTTGTATACACTTTTTTTTTCCTTCTTTCCCCAGGATACAAAGCTATCAAATGCTGCTGTGTTTTAAAGGAAAATTAGAAGAGAAACAGGAAACAGAGATTAAACATAGCACAGGGAAAAAATATTAGAATATAAAAAATATGTCTTTATACTATTTATGATATCTAGAGGACTAACATGTGCATATAAATTAAGAGCTCAGAGTTATCCAAGGTGAAATAATTGCAATATAAATATTCTGAGTGTATTTTTATTTTAATGCCAAAAAATATAACATTAGATGGTGAAATCATTGCAAGGTATAGTTATATGATTTATGTAACCTATGACTGAATGAAGGTTTAGTGAAATTTGTGACTTATTACTAAAACATTGTACATAGAGTCAGATTTCAGAAGTTTGCTTTGTTGAGATAACTCAGGTTAATATCTCAGCTTGGGTATGTTGATGAATGTCCAGAGGACATTTAACTTACTGTGGCCAATTGGGTCAGCCCCTATAAATAAACCATGAATAGAGATGTGGGAGTTACAGAACAGTTTTAAGAGCAGCTCAGGTGAGCTTTCCAGGTCTCTTATTGTTCAACTTATGTTTTTAATGTATATCTCCACCTTCAAGCACAGAGTTAGTTTCTGCAGCCCTGAGGCTGGAGAAATCTCATGAGATGTCCAAAGAGTGAGAGGAATTTTGATGCCTTTACCAGCACTGAACAAAAGGACTCCACGTTTACTTGGACAGTAAAATGGCTCCTTTCTGTAGCTGATGAGCTTACTATTTCTGGATGTCTAAATATCTTTTTGTTTTCTTGTAGGAAGAGGAGTCTGTCTAAAAATCTTATTTTGTAACCTATAGAAATTCACAGAAGGATGTCTTCTGGTAATATCCCCTTTGAATTATTTGCTTAACTATGAAGATGCAAGTAAAGAAAAAGCAATTTTTTTACAGTGGACAGGTCATAACTCATAAATGGCCAGCGTGTCTGTTCTTTCAAGAAAAAGCCAGGACTGCTGTGCATACATGGTGAGAAGCTGTCCTTCTCTTGAAGAGTCTGAAATGCCTGGTTAACAAATCTCACAAAGTCTGTCCACTGCTGCCCTGCTTTTCTCCTCCTATTCTCTTATATATGCATGACATGTTTAGAAACATCTTATTTTCCAAATGGAGTACATACCAAATACATTTTAGTGTTTGTCATTTAATTTTTCCTTTAATCAGTTTCTGGGATGACTAGTGCTGTTATATAGTTACAACCTGGACTGTTTTCTCTTATCATCCCATCACAAGATGATATTTCTTATAAAACCCAGTATGTTTACAATTTAAATTGGTAACTTTCAAAGATATTCCTTATTGAGCTTTAATGCATAGAAGGGGTGTTTTAGAATTTTAAAAAATGCATTAATCTAGAGGTTCATTTTGTGTTAAGGGATGATTTTGTTTGGGACTTTTTACTATATCTACATATTTTATTCACCTTTTTCAGGACACATTCTTAATTTATTTATTTATTTTTATTTTTTTTAGCTGATCTGTAATATTGCAACACTGAGATTGAAGATTTTGCTGTTACACATGAATTATGACAATTTGCTTGAACATTAGTCACATGAAATTCAATGCTTATTTTTGAGATTTAAGATGAATTGCAGCATTTATTCTGTTAGAGTTAGGTGAAAAGACTACAGTGTTTTGAATGAGTCTTATACAATGTTGACTAGCTTTGCATTGTTTCTAGTTGAGATTCATCTTTATGGATTTTAAATTAAAATGTGTAACCTTATTGAGGCAAACATTATAGTTTTATCATAGGTCAAGAGAATAAAATGGAGAATGTAATGGTAGCATGGAAGAAAAAATATTTACAACACAATAGATACAAAGCTCTTTTTTCTTCTTTTTAAAGATCAATTCACATTCTTTGCTAATATTTAATCAGTCATACTGACACAGTGATTTACTTGGCATTACCTCTGATGCATTCCACTGAGACTTTGATTCTGAAATTATTTGTCTTTGAACTCACCATGACCTATATTCAGTCTTCTGTGGCTGATGAAAATTACTCCTTTACCTTTCACTGCTGATGACTAAACCACCAAGACAAGAAATATGCTTTGACATTCTTAATAGGCACGTTAAGTTAGCCTTAAAGTATTAATACATGAGAACTTTTTCACCTTGTGCTGTAGTGAGGAGGAGCAGCCCGGGTCACGCAGGTCTGCAGGACCTGTGGGTGCTGGAAGCCCAGGCTGCCATGAGCATTTCAGCCCTGGGAGCAGGGATGTGAGATGGAGCAGGGATAGAGATGCTGGAGTCTGCAGAAGTGATCTCCATCTAACAGCAGTCTCTGTGGGAAGCTGTCAGAACAAAGAGAGCAAACCAAGTGTGTCACAACAGCAGTATGATAGACACAATCCAATTACTGTAATATTATGCAAGATAAATTGAACTGTTAACACTAATTTGGATTCTTGAACTTTCTAGTCTGTTATTTCCCCTTTGTCATTTTGGGTTTTTTTCTATTTAGCTAATGGACATTCTTTCTATTACACAGGAGGACTTTTTTCCTCTCTATTTGTTTTTGCTGCCAACTGCTGCATCTCATATCTGGGAAAGAACAGGTGTGTGAAAATACTGGATTTGGCAAATATTCATTTCAATCAAACATATTTGTATAATTTTTAATTAATTACCATATTTCCTGGGATCTCAGGCAGACATTATCCACAGATTAAAAAATAAACAAACCTAAACAAATGGGAATTAAGATATTTATATCCTGGAGATGCTTTCCTCAGATGTTGCTATTGCCATGATCAATGTCATAGTGGCAGTGATGGAGGCAATGTCAGAGGAGCTTTTTGATGTGTGTCTTATGCCTGTAGTGAGAGATAAAAGGCATCTTAAGGCATTATAAAATGAATGATGGACACTCTGTTTACCTTCTTACTATTCACAGTGTAAAACTTCACTGCTGTAGAAATTCTATTTCTTGAAAGAGATCTCCTCTCTCTAAATATTGGCTCTGCCACTGTGTCTCCCAAGCCCACAGCCAGGCTGTGTGGGTTTATTCTGCTCCTAAATATGCCAGTCTTTATGTTTCCCACCCAAAGTGCACTGTGGAATCCTGTGTCCTGCTGGCACAGGGTCACAGATGGTGCTGGACACCCACTCTGAGCCCTTGCTCACCTGACAAGGAAGAGCTAAAAAACTCTACTTAATGAGATAATCTGTCCTGGAGCAAGACACTAAATTATCTCTTCCCTATGAAGATAAAAAGTGGGGAGTTCTCTTTCTGCCTCCAAGACCAGTAGGCACAGAGGAAGATTTGTGCAAAGAAGTGATCAGGAGAGGAATAATAGAGAATGCAGTGAAGATAAATCAGTCTGTTGTGATAGAGTTCTCAAGACATTTAAATGGTCTGGAGGCTCTGTGTGGGGTGCCCCATGGAGAGGGAGGTAGGAAAGGCATGGCAGGTAAATGCACTGCCTGCTCACTTGTGAGAAAGCCCGTGGTACAGTCACCTTCTCTAGCCTGTCCTTGTTTGTTTTATTTAAAGTCACTCTACTGTTGATGGCTGCATCAGAGCTAGGCTGCCTTTCCTTTTGGAATGCCATAGCCTAAGTTGTCTGTTGTCCTTTGAACCTGTCTTTCTACTCTTTTTTGGGCATCTCACTTTTCCAAGCCTTCCACTTTGTGAAGGCTTGCACTCAGAAACTAGACCTGCCTAGAAATTGGACCTGTCTCAGAGAAACGGCTTCCTGAGTAAGTTTTAAAGGAACAGTTTACACAGCCCAATGTCTCTCAGCAGCAGCTAAAGAAAGAATGTACATATTACTATATATAATAGAGTTTCTTTAACTACAACAAAGCTGAAAAGATTGAGTATATACATTAAAGAGCAGGCACCTTTCCTTAAAATCTTGTTTTCTGGCTGGCATTGCAGTAAAAAGTCAGAAACTCTCAGCAGATAGAGGTTACTGAAAAATTTCTTGGATAGGTAGTCTCTGTCTTATTGCTAATAATTATCTACAAATAGAACACATCTCATGCTCTTTTTAGCTGTAGAAGCGTTGGTTTTGTGTCCTTTTCCTGTCTCTCTAAATACAGTTTGAGACTGTAAAGGCACTCTACAACCTGGGTCCTTCAACATTTCATCATGAGCTCCTGGGACTGCTACTCTCATTTGTAAAATGTAAAAGGGTTTCAGTGCTTTATCAATGAGATGCTCGACAGTCTCTTCCTTTGTATCTAACTCTCATGAAATGTTTTGCTCACTTTATTATTATATTTTTTCCATTGTTGCCTTTAATTAAATTGTAAAGCTGTCGTCTTTGTGTACTTGGCTCCCAAAGGGAGAATTACAGCTAGACAAAGTATTACTGACAATATTGTCTGAAGAGAGATGTGGAGATATTATGTTCATGGTAATAACAGGAGAGGAATTCCCAAAGCTGACTTCTAACGTGTATGCCATTCCCATTCAAAAAGCAGGAATCTGAGCTCAATTCTTCTTTTGGGTAAAGAGAATGACAGTAGGAGTTAACTTCATCTGATTTCTTAGCAGCACCAAGCCTTCTCTAAATCAACTCTGTTTAAACACAGGTGCAAGTTTCAGTCTGAGGCCATGGGGGCCAATATTATGTGCTGAGTAGGTACACCTACCACTGCTTGTTACCAGAAACAACACACGTTTTTCTAAAGGGAAGGGAGAAAAAATTATATTTAAAGATGTGAGCTTTTCAACTGAAAGCAAAATGAATATTTGGAAATCTAATTCCTTGATTATATCCCTAGATTTAGGAAAATTAGACCTAACTTTGCCACAGTTTAGCTTGTCTACTGGAAATAGGAGTGGTATTTTGAGAGGCATCAGGGAGCTGAATAATAGGATGCTTGTAGAAAGAAGTCTGTCTGGGTATAATGAGCACTCTGAGGAAGCAGTGATTTCTAAATGGATTCTGGGAACATATGGACTTATTTATATGCAGCATATTGAAATTTAGTGCATGGAAAATGGGAGAGAACAAATATCCTTTCCACATCTATATATTCCTATGCTCAAAGTCTTGTTTTGTGGAAAAAGAGGAATGCATCAGGTATACAAAGCCCAGAATTTCATGCTAGTTTAATTAGGAGTAGAATCAAAATACAATGGTGATTACTGGTTCAGTTACAATGTTACTCCTATTTACAGCATTGTGTTAGTTAGACACCTGAGCTACATTTAAAAATGAAAAGAGCTCTTGAATGTTGAACTTTTCTGCTTTTTGGTGTTATATTCCACCTGCTGCTGCCCTTCCAGGTGCAGAGGCCATCTTGGGACTGCAGTGCATTGCCAGCAGCTTGCAGAGCTCCTGCAAGGAATTTCATGTTGCTGATGATTCCTCCCCTTGGCTGGGACAATCATGCTGATGTTCATGCTCCTCTCCAAAGGTTTGGTCATTTCTGTGTTTTATGAAGCTTTCTACACCTTGCACTTCATGGGGCTGCAGCTTCACCTTTGGGCTGCTTTGGGATGCATTTTGTGTGTGCTCAGTAGTTGCTCCATGCCCTTTCTGTTGGCCCTATAACTGGTCTCAGTAATTTTCATTTATCACTGCTGTAGGTAGTTCTATCACTGTCGATGAGGTTCAGGGCATTGGTGCTGCCTGGGGAAAGCTGTGATCTGCACCTGAACACGAGGGATTCTTTCCTACCACACTGCACACAGCAGTCTGCAGAGCAACTGGGAAACACCTAGAGTTTTTAAAACATAAATCAAATAAAGATTGAATGTGAGCCACTATATTTTTGAATATACTTTATGTCATATTAAGTCATCAATTAAGAAATTTTTGAATTAACCACATCGCTTGTGCAGAGAAAGAAATGTGAGTTAAAAACTTACTTTTTGAGCCAAATTTCTAGTTGTTTGTTTGAGTCTCAAGAGGATATTAATATTTTCATTAGTGTTGAAATAATAATTCCTAGCAAATTTGGGGATAGTGCTGTAAACATAATTAGAAATTAATTCCAGAAGAATGCTCAGGCAAAATAATAGAAAGCTCAGATTGTGTTAGCATAAGTAGGTGTCGTAGTGCTTTTAAGAGTATATTTATGTACTTGAGTGCTCTGATGAAAAGAAAGAAAACATACTGCTCTCTTTCTTCTTTTGAAATATATCCTGAAAGACATTCACCAGCAGCTGGTGTGTTTTCAAATTAATGTCTGCAGGTAATTCAAGTAAAATCTTGAGGGTATGAAAATAGAATTACACTTAATTGATAATTTCTGTATATAAAGAAAAGTAATTCACAGATAAGAGCTGGCATGCTGTATTTCCAAACAATTCCTACTAAATCTAAATGAAGCACCTGAATTAATGCATGAGTGGTTATTTAGAAGCCAGACCTGTATTTCAATATTTTATTGACTGTGTAAAAAGCAGAGGTTATGGAAAGTGTGATTTTTTAGAATATAGTACATCAAATTCAATCTGCTCTAATCCAGTATAGTAAGTCACTCTTCTTTATAAGTTAAGCTTAAATTAATATTAGACACTTTTAAAATACATTTACACCAGTGGTAGTATTTTACCAATAATACAACTTGCAGCAGTTTTTAATTACTGTGTTTGGGGATGTGTTTCTCTGAGTAAAATAGATCCCTATAATATCCATAGGAAGTTGTTTGATACTTGGACTGTTGGTTGAATCACTGATGAAGGGTATAACATGTTCTCTAAGGTAATTGGTTGATGAATCTGCAGTCTAAATTTGTACAATTTGATTAGTTCCACTGGCAGATAATTGGTAATTAGATGGTACACAAAATGTCATTTTCTTCCATGCTTCATCTTTCAATCTTAGTTCCCAAATAACATTTGTTGGAATATAAAATTATAGGCTAACATGAAAACAGTTTTATATCCTAGATAATGCAATGGAATAGAGAATTTGGATTGATTCATTGATATGATTTTCTATACTGATGGTAACAATTAATTTATTCTTTTTAAAGAAAATATGATTTAGGTTTATTTTTCACCCTAACATTTTAAAGACAGATCATCTAAAATGCAAACCCTTTAGCTTGCAGGAATAAAGCATGAAATGACACTGCCCATGTTGTTTGTCATGTTCAAATTTTTTCTTTTTTTTTAAATTAAAATCTGTTCTCTCTCTATGGTTTTCACAATGGATTATTTTGACGTATATGAAAATCTTACTGAAAGTTTGAGATATGTATTATTGGATCGTTATAAGACAAATGACTGTAAAATTTGACTACTAGCTTAGCAGAGCAGTGGTGCATGTCTCATTATTTCAACAGGATAAGGCAGCAGTTTTACTAATTTAGACACCAACAGGAGCTAGACAAGACAGAAGTTGTCTTCAGACTTTTTGGCTTCTTGATTCCTCACTGAATGCTCTTCTAAGATGCAGTTTGCAATGAAGACTGAAAACCAAGGAAGGGCAGCATTTTCTGCTAAGGGAGACTGACTAAGCCTTTGAGTTCTGAGCCTGTCTTCAGAAATGTGTTAGTAAGAAATTCATTCCCAGGGGGAGTGGGGAAGCAGAATTGCAAAATAAATAGAGAATAATCTGACAGAGAAAAGAACAAAGTGAAATGAGCGTGGGGGAAGTTGCATGATTTGGGCTGTACCCAAATGTAAAAAGCAATAAAGTCTAAATACAGGGAAAGTTGTACGAAGTTGTTGAATCCCCGAGTGTTTCCTTGGCAGTGTACACTTGACTGGGTTTATTTAAACTCTTTGCTTCCCCTTCACTCATAATTAAATAGCAACAAAGGGAAACAAAGGGTTTGAATCTGCAAGTTCTTGCACTACACACATTCACCTGTGTGCTAACACTTCATAAATCATTACCCCATGAGGATGGTAGTACTCTGAACCCATTTGGAGCAGACATAAATTATTTTCAAAGTTAAAGCCAGTAGAGAAGCAGGTCATATGAAGCTTTTATCATTTTTCTGATTTAATTGATGTTTTTAAAGTTCAAACCTGGTATAGCTGAGGAAAAACTCCAGCAAGGATTTGCACATCTTTATATTGATTGTGTATAAACCTATTTATGAAGCTTAGCCATTGCCATGGAGATCACAGGGCAGCCTGGTCTTCTTCCATGGATTTTGCTGGGCCAGATCAGAAGATCTGAGGTAGTGCAAGGAGGTGCAGCCTCTACTGAGCCTCTCCTTGCTGGAATGGAGCAGGGCAGGTGTGGTGCTGCTTAATTCATGTCTGCATGAAGGGGAGCTGGGCTCCAGGCATGCCCTGCAAAGCTGAAAGTTCACTTTTCTCTCTTTTCCTGCTGGTGCAGCCTCTGCTCTGTCTGGGAGCTGTCCCTGCACCACACCCCAGTGCCAGCAGAGGCTCTTCCAGCTGGGTTCCCTCCTTTTCACCATCTCAGCCCCTTTGGAGCTGCTGTGCTTGGTGTTAACAAACCCAGGGGGAGCACACTGCTGGTTTGGGAAACCTTTGTGCATAGGGATACAAAGGCCCAGATGTACCAAATCTGAAAATACAGGAAGAGTATGATGCCAAATACTTTTAATAGTGGTTGGATTGGGTTTGGGGCTTTTAGTTTGGTTTTTTTTGTTTTGGTTTTTTTGGGGGTTTTGGTTTGGTTTTGGTTTGTTTTTAGTTTTATTTTTTCTCTGTTTTTGGTAGAATTGTAATAAAAATATCTTCAGTTCTAATGGAAATATTCACAAGTCATGCATGCAATCTTGCAGCCTTCTGAGGCTTCTTGGTCTAATTAAACACAATTAATACAGTGCTTTTTCATTCTTAGAGTTTCAAGAAAAGAATGACTATTGTTCAACTGTACAACAGTCTATAAATCTCTGTTGTATGCTCAATTACTTTCTAGATTATGCATTGAATCTTCAGGTTGGCATTGTCCTGCCTTTGGTACTAAAAGTCTAAATATTATGTCACAATATTCACATATCTGTTTCTCCTCATATCTAGAAGCATTTAGTAACCTTTGAATACTCAGTTGTCTACTAATTGTCTCTTAAAAGCAGTTTTATATAGCAAACTGGATTATTTTAAATTACCAGCACTAGTCATGTTTTACAGCAGTGATGTGGAATTTGATTTTTAAAAATTCACGTGACCTTTTTCTTTGATGGTAGCTTGCTTTATTTTTCCCTTCTCTGAAGTAATTTTAGGCTCTCAATGGTTGGAACTTCCCAATACATAAATGTTCAGTAGATATTTGCAGAAAACAGAACTTTTTTTTTCCTACTCAGGAGATTGAAATACTTTGGTTTTCATCTTTTAAAGCAATTTTGCCTTTATATATGTTTTAATTTCCTGATGTTTGCTGTTCATGGAAATCTTCTTTAATTACCCTTTTATTGGTATTTGAATGGAAATTAAAATGGAATTATAGAATTATTTTGTGCTTTGTTTTATTAGTTAAACAAATGTAGATGTGTATATAGAGTTAGGTTTAATAAAATTTAACAAATTTATCCCAAAACTGATTTGTTTTTCAGGAGTTTCACAGCAGAGTTTAAATGCTGAGCTACTCAGATCAGAGCTCTAGAACTGGTAGATCTCATCCTCTCAACATCTCTTTTTGAATTGCATTATTAGAAATGAGAAAATTATGTTGATTTTTGTTCATTACTTTTTTCTTCCCCCTTGGATAAGTCAAGCAGTAATTGAATCAACTGAACCTTCTTTACCTTCAGGAGGGACAGTGTTTTTAATCAAAACTTTCAAACTTGGAAAGGTTTGAAAATTCCCAGTTCTCACTATTGGTGAATTTAGGTGGTTTAGAATGACAGGACACGACTGTAAAAAAACATCAGGTGCCATGTGAACATATTTATGCATAAAAACATTGTCTAGAAAAAAACCCAAGAATTGTCTATATACTCAGAAATCAGAACTTTCTCTTCGTGCTTAGAAACAAAAAGCCTATATGGTGGTGCTTGTGAAAAGTCACTGGTTTATATATTATTCTTACAGCTTTAGGGAGCCTGGTTTTGGTTTTTTTTATGCATTCCTCATGTTGGCAGAACTGTGCTGCACCAAGTCTGCAAAGAGGCACTTGCAGCAGCCAAACATTTCTGTACTGACCAAAAGCCAGGGTGAAGAGGGAAAGAGGATCTGTTCTTGTAGAGAAAGCAGTTTGGTGCCTGTCCCTGCTTTGCACTTTTCTGTCCTGCCTCCTGTTAACCAAACTGTTAGTGGAACAGCTCCAGAGGTGTTATGACTCTTTATAAAATGCATGGAGTTTTCATGAGAGATAAACAGAATCAGTATGGGTAGATGGAATATGGTTGTGCACTTCACAGGAGATTACCTATTTTCTCTTTTTGAGAGCTAAGTGGAATTTAGAAACAGTGGTTTTATGTATGTTCTAACTCTACTGTGGTGTATGTTGTTTACAGCAAGCTCACTTTAGAAAGACTCAATTTATGTTTGCAAACCAGATATTCTTGCCTAATATTTCTGTACTAGAAGATGGTGTTGCTTGAATAGGGTTGTCATTCTTATATGGAGCTAATCATGAGCTTCTAATTTATTTCTCTTAGCTTTTGATAGTCTTACTGTAAGTTTTTTCAGGAGGAGTCTGGTTTGTTTAAGTCTCACTAGTTAAGGGTTTGGGTTTTTTTTTGCTTCAGAAGGCAGGTTTTCAATGCATGATAATGTCTTTGTAAATATATTTATCCAGTTCTTTTATCAACAAGCAATTTTCAGTGCCACAGCCAAACCCCTGGACAGTAATTTTAAAAATAGTTACATTGCTCATTTCATTCCCTGAAATTAACATCTCTCATTCCCAAGATTGCACAAGGCATGAGTTATGTAACTTAGAAGTTAAAACTTAACTATCTAAACAAATGTTGCAGAGCATGTGGTTTTAGCAAAAGTTTACAGAAGGTTCTTAAATGCCTTGTGTGAGGCAGTATCTGCAAGAAACTGGGACAGAAGTGACTCAGGAGATCTCAGTTTGATGTTCAAATGTGTATCAGATTTTCATTTTTAGGATAGGGATGTGTGTCTCTAATACAAAAAGCAGATTATTTCCTTTCCTTCCTCTCAGTCAGCCGCCTGGTTTCTTTCAATTTGTCTTGCTTTTGGTCCTACTAAGGGAGGAGTAGCAAGGTTTGCCATTTTTTTTTGCTCATGGATTAAACCAGTCCTGCAAGTTGGCCAAGTGCTTACATTTATGGTGCTCACAGTTCTCAAGTGTAAATGCTTCAGAGATAAAAGTGTCTTTGTAAATACAAAACCATCACAAATGCACTTGTATTGCTCTCTGTGGATTCATGGGTTAATGCATATGCTTTTCAACAGAAACAGTGGGCAGTCCTTTTATCATCCCAGTCCTGATCTGCTTCATTGTGACTGTAAAGTGAAGTGGTGAAAACATCTTTTCTTCTGAATTTGTCTGAGAAGACCAGTGTGTTTGTCCTGTTTGCCAGTTAGGTTTATTGTCAAGCTCTCTTCCCTTGAGCATCATAATGGCCATCCTTATCTTCAGAAATTTGTTTGTTTCCTGAGCAATAGATTTTCCTGTAATCTGTATAAAGATGTTTCCCTTCACTGCAATTTTTGCTACCTAATAAATGCATTTCTCTGAGTTGCCTCTCTACCTTTCTTGGCTTAACTCACTCTGGGGATAAAATCCCAAATGAAACCATGCATTATGAATGCACTCTGGGAATAAGCTGTATTTTGAAAAGCAACCCTTTCTAGGTGCTTTAATGTGTCTTAAAATGAACCACAGCTAAGCAGGTTACTTAACAAACCATTATCTTCACAAGTCCAGATCCCTTTCTTGTTGTTTTGGGGTTTTTTGCTACAATGGGGCCACTCAAGCATGAAGTGTTTGATTATGCAAAATAGATAATGTCATATTGTCAGTACCATAAATAGAAAAGAGAGGAGAAGCAGCAATATCTGTGACTTTTGTTATTCTTCATACAGAAAACTGGGGGTTTGATTCAGCAGACAGATTCACCCTTCCTGAGGAAGCACAGAACCAGTGGCCTTACCCAATTCTGTGTTTCAAATGCCAAAGGGATTGTGGCCTGGACCCCATGGAGCAACTGCAGATCACAGTTAATTGTGTTTTCTTGGGGTGGAAGGGAAGGTGAATGGGAGGGATGGAAGAAGGCAGTTCAAAATTCCCTTTGGTATCTCAAAACCAGGCACAATTCTCCAGAGTGAATCCTGTTTCTGCTCTGTGCCTCAGTGTGGGAATCATGACTGGCTTGATTTCATTACTCATTAGGGCTGTGCAGAAAGGTTCTCCCAGGCAGCCTCCTAAACCCTGGTGATGGTCTGTGAGGAAGAGGAAGATGAAGAAGGGCATAAACGTTTTTGGTTGTGTACCAGTTGGTAGGTTCTATCCCAGAGTAGAGGAAGTAGCAGTGTTATAAAAAACTGAGCTTGGAGTGCCTCTGAAAGACAGACTAAGGGTAGTAGTCAGTAGATCATTACCAAGGTTGTAAACAATATATTCATGTCCTGAATCAGATTCATGTTGAGGAAGCTGTCAGCCAGAATACTGAAGGAAAATTTATTTGAAAAGCCACTTTTATTGTTACTGTAGTTTTGTAATAGGTAGTTAGAGACTATCTCTCTTTTTAAAATAACTTTTGCCTCTCATCCCTTTGATCTTTTAAAATTTTGTGTATGCAAGTGTCTGTGTGCCCTTCAGCCAAACTGTAATTATTTTTGTTGGAGGTGAATCCTTGATCCTGTGGATTTTAGACAAATTGTGAATTCTAAATCCCTTTTGCTTAGCCTGGCTTGTCAGGGGTCACACCACAAACACGTGAGTTGCTATTTGAGTCCACACCACTGTGTTCTTCTGTTTCAAAACTATGAATTTGTTTCTATTAAGCTAAAGGAAATTAGTTGTCTGTAGGATTTCTCTTTCCAAGCGCTTGAAAAGTTTAGTTTCAGAAAGCCTCTTATAAGTGATATCCTGAACAAGAAAGTGAAGTTTTCCAGTCATTTCATAATAAATCTAAGGTAGAGATTTTCTTTCACTATGTTCTCTTTTCCTCTGCTTAGAGCAGTAAAATAAGGAGTGTGGCTACAGCCCTGAATGAATACCCATGCTGTAAATCTGAGTCCCACAATGAAGTTATCCTTTATTATGGATCTCTCCTAACTTTCCTGTTGAGCTCACTCATGAACCACATTCTTCTACTAGGTGTAGGCCAGGTGTAGTTTACTTGGAGTCACACACTTGTTGCATGAGTCTTTCCCCTCTTTTTTAAGGGAAATTGAGGAGACTTTGGAACAAAGCTACATCCATGCACTACAACCCCTGTCTTGTACAATTTGTGCCATTCTTTTTTAAAATTAGTTTTCAGTTTAAAGTGAAAGCATCCTGATTGATTTCAAGTGCAGAAAGTTTGGGTGAGCAAGTTCCTTTCAAACTGTGTAGGGGAGTGAGCTGATGCAGGGCAGATACCATTTATGTAGAGGTGTTACAGCACTGTTCCTTGTGAAAGCATTATTTTAGGCAGTAGCTTTAAAATTTTAGCAGTGGGTGTTGACTGCATTTCTTGCATCTTTAAAAAGGCTGCCAGCCAGCAAATGACATGACAGAGAAAAGGCAACTGCTCAAGGCCTCATGCTGTTTCAGCAGTCCAGGCTCCTGGGACTGATTTTCTAGGACAATTCTCAGATGGACACCCCAGGACATTGTCTGTGTAACAATTTCTCTTCTTCTTAATTTAGTGCTTTAGAAAGTGAGAAAATGATAGGGTTTCTTCCCCCACCCCATAGTAAATGTCATGAACAAATCTTCCCAGCTGAGGGGTGTCTTGAGCTCAACACAGGGACTGACAGGGACTCTGGTCTTTATGCAGACTGTGGGTAGAGCTGTGGCATAGTGTGCAGTGAGAGCCATCAGTACAGAAACATGAATCTGGAATTCTGCAAAACAAGAAAACCTTGGTTCTGTTAGATTAGGGAATGTTCTGTCACCCTGGGTATTTCAGTTCTGTCATCAGATAGGTAGATATAGATGATATAGATAGAAAAGGAATTGTTATCCCACAGATATTCTAAGTGCTTTTTATGGATGGCTTTCAAGGCATAGAGAAATATTCTCTAAATTTCCAGATGGTACCAAGCTAGGAGGGGATTCATGCACTTCATAGGACAGAAATACAATTCAAAACATCTTCAAGAACTGAAAAATTGGTTGAATGTGAAAAGCTATAATTGATTAAGGAGAGTTCAAAATACTACTCTTAAGGAAATAAATCTGTGTATAAAGTTAGACACTGTCCCATTAGATAGCAGTGTCTTGGTCACAAGCCTAGTGATTTACAAGTTCCCCTTTGCAAATCATAAACTGAACATAAATCACTGTTGTTTTTCTATTGTGGAAACAGGCAGGCAGCCCTCATTCTGGGATGTGAAATTGTGAGTGTAGAAATAGGAAATAATTTTCACTAAGTTTCAGAAATAGGAAATAATCATTCTGCTCCATTCAGTGTGAATAAAGCCTCTGTTGGAGTCTTTTTGCTATTTTTTGACATAAACTTCAAGAAAAGTAAGGACAAATTGAGAAGTGATGCAGTGAAGGAAGGATCCAAAGTGTAGCAAATGCTACTTCTGAAAAAGGTTATTGTTGGTATTAAGAATGGAGAAGATAGGACTTGGGGCATGGCAGGTCTTCAAATGATTTAAAGAAAACTGAAGAAAAATGCAAGAAGCTCCCCCAACCTCCAAGGAAGTTGAGCTTCTGTTGCAGAAAGTGAGATTTATATATAGCCTTAATAAAGCCTTCCCAAAGAAAGGACAGTGGGAGATATTCTCTCACGGAAGTTTCATAGAATACAATGAAATCTCCATCACCAAGGGATTTTATGAACAGGATGTGCAACCATCTGCCAAATATAGGTTAGATATTTTTAATCCTTTCTTGTGGTAGGAGTTTGAGAGTAGAGGACTGCTTGAAGTCTCTTCCAACTATTTTCTTTCATTATTTTCCACATGCATTACCCATATATTAAAAAAATAATCAGGACTAAGCATTTTTTTTCTCTGAAAGATTATAGATTTCTTTTTTATAAACTGTTTTGCGATAATAAAAATACATGGGTTCTACTATCAAATTTGACATACAGTTTGCAAAAGTACATGTACCTTGCTGAAGAACAATTCAATTTAGGCTTCTACCATAAACATGCTAAATTTTCCCTTTAGTTATATATATATTAAAAAATATGCAAAGTAAATAAGTTTAAACATTATTCATAGAACATTTTCCCAAGGGAAAGCACACTATGACATGTTCCCATGCTATGAGTGCTTTCCTTGAGCTGAGAAGAGGAGCAATAAATAGGTTGAAATGTTTTATAATGCAGAGTGGAAGAAATACCTTAGTGTCTGAACTGATTTAAATACTCCTGAAAGTAGCAATTCTGATTCTTTAAAAATACGCTCCTCTATAAATCTGCAGCTCCTATTAGGACAGCAAATTCTTGAGCATCTGTGTAGCTGCAGGATTTACATCTTCCCATGTAATCTGTGAGGAGGGCTAAAAGCAGTGCCCAGGGGCTGAGATTCAGTGCAAGTGCAGACCTGAACAATGCTGCAACA
Organism: Sturnus vulgaris; assembly: GCF_052056855.1. NCBI lineage: Eukaryota > Metazoa > Chordata > Aves > Passeriformes > Sturnidae > Sturnus > Sturnus vulgaris. The sequence goes on along the minus strand of NC_142251.1, from coordinate 20,424,965 downwards.
TGAACTTAACAGAACTGAGGGAGGCATGGAAGCCTCGGGTACAGCTGTTAACATTCATGGCATGGCAGATCACTCTGCCTGACATCCCTCCAAATTATGTGCACTGGGCACCAGTACAAGATGCTACAATCCTGCTTTTCCACTGCAAACCATTTAGAAGTTTGATGAAAGCAGAAGAAAGGCCAAATGGACAGTATTACCAAATATTCTATCCATCCCCTCCAGCTGTTTACTGGGGTCCAAAGGAAGCTCTCCAGCTGGAAAATATGCCCTCCAAATTACCAAATATGAGATTTTCTGTTCAATCATTGCTTTAATGTTTACCACAAAATCCGTGGAAAAACATGGTCTCTCTTTTTGATGGCCTGCTGTTATTTCTGTGGGGTTTTGACATAAAATTTGGAATATATTTTCAGACTAGCATGCATATGTGTGTCTATATGCATATACAGAGGGATAAGAGCCTGTTGGGCACAATGATTGCTACAGAGCATTTACCTGAATCTTCAATAGTTACAGCATTTTATTCATTGAGCTCTTTCCAGTTGGCAGAGGTTATTCTTGAGGGAAAAATCTGAGTACCAACAAAATGTTTCCAGTTAGATAATAAAACCTTGGTGGAGTTGATCAGCTGGCTGTCTTCCAAACCAGAACCTGACATGCACCTGCTTCATTTATTTGTTTTATGCAGCTTCTCATTTAACAAACTGTAAATGAGAAAGGGAAAGCAATCAGGTTCCACTGAGCAAATTGCTAATGTTTTCTTTATTTAGTTCAAGAAACTGCACACTGTAATGTCAGGCTGCAGTTACAATACAGGGATTCCCTCCAGAGGATTGGAAAATAATTAGAAATATACTAGTTATTTTCAACAAAAATTCTCCAAACCAGAAGTTGGCGGGCACTGATGCTTTTGGTGACTAAAATTGCTCTAGGGATAGTTGTCTTAAAATACAGCAGAGTTGAGATATTAAACAGCCCTACTACAAATTCAGTTTGATCTTTCATGTTATTCACATGGATGGACATTACAAACCCAAGCCCAACGGAGAATGTAGGCTTAAATATGTTGTTTAGACCAGCTTAGGAGACATATCCTGTTTATCTGACATTTCCCCTGAAATCTTTTATCAGATAATCACGTTCTGCCTACAGACAATCCAGGAGTCCTTCAAGTCGTTCTCTATTTGACCCATTAGTGTGTGCATTGCTGTTTGGAGTTACTGAATCTACAGAATGTTACTAAATAAAAAAATACACATACTCAGAGGAACAATCTAAGATATATTATTAAAGAAAATAATCAAGCAACAGAATTTTGTAGGGTGGCTAATGAATTTATTTCTGCTCTTTGATTCTTAAATTAATCTGTTAGTAAAGGTAGTGGAAATCATGGTTTAATTCCAGTTCACTTTCTAATGGGGGTTTTAGATAGCAACTTTTACATATGTAGGCAGGTAGGTGTAATCTACATAAAAGTACTTACCTGTCTATCATGTCCCTAATTATTATGATAATCTGGGTCTACTGCTGAAGATATAATTTCCTTATATTGTGGTTTTACAAGTTTGATTTAATTATCTCTGGAAAAGTTTTCTGTCCTGTTTCAAATTCCGGTTGATTTTCCTTTCTAATTAACCTTTGCTTCCTGCTTCACAGACATACTTTTTAATTGTTTAATTGCTTGTAAAGCAGGGACACTTTGGACTTAGCATTCAACCATGTCCCAAAGTACATTGCTGAGCTTGGAGCTCAGGGTGGGAATTGAGAAGTGCTTTTGTGTGCAGCACGGTTTGAACTGCAGCTGCCTGCCTGCTGACAGGTAGGGAGGTCACTGTCAACAAGATTTAAAGTTGCTGTCATGTTTACACAGGCACATAGAAAAGGTTGAGAGAGTATTGTGATTTTGTTGAAATTAAGTATCAGCAGTTACTGGGCCATAGCAGTGTGCATTGGTTATGATTAATGTTTGACATCTGCATCTTTTTGAGATATTTTAGCCACTTTTCTTGTCAGAAGAAAAGTGCACTGCAATATGTTTCCAGCCATGGGGGGAAGGTTCAGTGTGCTGAGGTTTCCAGGGCTTAAACTGAGCTATTAAAGTCATGTAGGTTTTTAGTTTCTGAACCCTTGTAAGGATTTTCAATAAATCTGAGCAGTTGGGAATTCTGTATTTCAGTGTTAAAAATCCCACTAGACTAAACAAATTTTTAAGCTATTAAATACTCTCCCTTGTGCTCTCTGTGTTTTCTACTTGGATCTCGGTGATGAGTATTACCAATATGGATCTTCTAAAGGAATTATTTCCTTTTATAAATGAAAACTGCTACAAAAATTGAGAAGTGGTTCAGAGACACAAAGGCTTTTTCATGGATATTTTCAATTAAGACAGATATTGTGGTATCAGGAACAATGATTCAAACAGTTAAATACAATTTTTGCCAGAGTTTGCATATATTTTATAGGAGTTCAGAGTAGCCCAGCAATGCTCTTCTGCTCTCCAGAGCCCTATGTAGACACAGATATTACTAAAGAAACCAGATTACACCATGCCTCTTTATTTCTGTCTCAAATCAACAAACATTGCAGTAATATTTTTGAGTGGTTCTGATGGATGCTGTGGATGATGTCTTTGGTAATTTGTTGGAGAAAAATGAGGTGTGTGCATGTAATTGGATCACAGAATGATTTGGGACCTTAAAATGGTCTGGTTGCAATCCCTGTGCCAGGGACAGGGACACCTTCCACACTGCCAGGGAATGGGACATCCACAACCTCTCCCATCCAAAACACTCCATCTCAGAGTGTTTTCAGCATTCACTGAGATGGCTCTAAATCAAAATGAATACATCTCAATCCCTCTGATATTTTAGCTAGTTTGAAACCCAGGTCCATATTTTGGAATGGTGATATTTTAATTCTGATCATGTATTAATTCAAAAGATATATTTATATATATATATATATATATATATATATATATATATATATATATATATATATACATACATATATACTTAATATATATAATTTGGTATAATATGAACTTGCCTCTCTGGCAGGACTGTCCTATTACTTCCATGTGGTCTTTCTCCTATGGGAAAAACCCAGGACAAAACTGAGAGTAAGCCAGAACATGTGCTCTGTATACATTCCATTGTTCTCATTTTAATAAAGCATCTTAATATGAGCAGTTTTCTGCTGGATTTCTGAAGAGCTCCCATAAATATTCTATTTTAGTCACCTAGTAAATTTGAAACCTACCTCTGTGCCTTACTAGGTGTCATAATGAGTTACCAGGTTAATCATGTGTAGTGACATCACTGCCAATGAGTAATACTTTCAGGTTTTATATCTGGAGTTGATGACCTTGCAGCCAAGGCATACTCAGGAGATGCATTTTGAAAGGGTGAAAATTTGTGTTCTTTACTGTTCTTGTGATTAGTGCTGCTGTGTCTACTTTGCCTTAATACTGATTTATATTTCACTCCTCTGTATGTGATGTGATGCTGATGCTGGCTTTCATCCTAGGTCATAAAGCAATCTCTTTTAAATTATTAGAAAAATATAAATTATGTATAATGATTATTTTTACAGGGAAGTAATTATAACCCATCCCTCATTTATGTGTCAATGAAAACAGTACACATTAGTTACAATAGGATTAACACTGAATTGTTTACATGTTTGGTTTTTTCCTGCACTGTGATTTCTGTATATGTGATACTGAGGGAGATGTAATCTATAGCCATGTGTTTTGCATACTAATTTTATGCAAAACATGAAAAAAATAATTTAATAATATGTTTCAGCGTTATTGTTTATAACCTTGTGACAAAGACAAAAAAGTCTTAGCATGCAAAAGAATTAGAAGGGCCAGAGGATGCACAAACAGGTAAAATGTGACAACTGATGAAATAGTTGGGAAGCAGCCATGTGTCTTGTGATACAGACATCAGGGAGAAATGTTAAGCACTTCTTCATTCCTGCCCTCCAGTGTCTGATGCTTCTGATTTCTTCTTTATTGATTTCAACTAAAGAAAATATAGAGGAGTATAGAGGTGACCCATTTTGTTGACAGATACACGTGTTAGTCTTGTACTCCCAGCAAATAGTTTAGACATCAGGAATAATGGCTTATAGGCAAGAGATAAACACAATTTCCTGTGATTCTAAACCTAGTGAATCAGCAGACACAGCCTGCTATCAGTCTCACTTGTTTATCTTTTATTCAACAGATTGAGGATTTAACAGGACACTGGAAATTCTTAAAAAAAAAACCCCAAAACAATAAACACCCTAAAAACCCTGACCAACTGACTAACTAAAACCCCATCAACCAAAAATTACTGCAATTATCGAACTTTCATTGCTTCTGGAATGTATTCTTCACTCTTAACAAAACCAGTGACAGACTACTCCTCTTCAACCTTGTGTGATTTCATAAGCCTGATCATTTCATGAGTTGCAAGTAACTGGTGTCCTGCAGTACATGTGATTATTCTGTATATATTAAAATTGGGCATAAATTGTTACTATTCAGGTATGAATTCCAGCCAAGGGTGCTAGTAAGGGATTTTCCAGTCATATTCCATGTAGAGTCAGGATCACATCTTTCCACACTGTGGTTATAAAATGTCAGTGGCAGTTGTCTGGAGTCCGTGTGCAGTATTGACCATCAGGGAAACAATTCTCACATTTGTCTCACATGGTAAAAGAGCATGCCAAAGCAATGAAGTAAAAATACAGCATCTGAAACAGTGACAAACTGTTGCACAGTGATACTATTATCATTCATTTTGATGCATAAACCAGTCATGTCCTACTTTCACATGGCTTCCTTTGTTTATTTAGAAAAATGCTCTTTTCAATTTAAGTTATAGGTTTAGAAACACATGAAACCTCTTTCCTTTATGCTCAGCTAGTCAGTTTTCCACACTATTTACAAAGGAGATATGAATTGTAGAGCAAAAAGGAATATCCATCTTTTATAAAAAAAAAAAAAAAAAAATCCTGTACTCCCCTCCCCAGGAGAGAGTGTGTCTGTTGTAGATGCTCAACGTATTTCAACGTGTTCCAGGGCACAAAAGATGTCTTATTGTGTTTTATTAGAGGAGATGGTGAATGAGAGATCCAGGTGTTTGCAGCAGGGGTTTATTCAGCAGTGTTGGGATCAGAAAGTGTTTGAGAGGGAGATTGTGCCTGGTCCATAATGGACCGAGCCCCTCCTGCCCATCCCTGCACAGCCTGAGCAGCTCCATTCTGCCCCTTGGAGATGCTCTTGGTGCAGGAACATGTGCAGGAGTTGAGGAAAGGGCGGCTCTTGGCATTTTTTAAAAAAGCCGTCAGTACAGTGCAGTTCCTAAATGATATGAAGGAATTGTTTTTTTCATTCTCTGCTTTCAGTGCATGTCCCACCCTTGTGCTGTTGGGTGGTTTTATTTGCTGTTTGTAGTGCCTACCAAAGGACATTTTGTGCAGCTAGGAAACTTAGTGTCCTGCCTTCCACAACCTTTTTCTTAAATTTCCCTTAGCAGAATACTTACAAAAATACTTGGTGTTATTTTTCCCTGATGCAGATTTTTTATACACAGAAAATAATTTTTGCTGATGTAGCATTGTCAATTGTTTTCATGTAAATTATTCTTGTCAAAGTAAACCATAAATTGAAAATTGATTCATTATCTGCAAGAGTCTGTATATTCTAATCCTTATGAATTTCTATTACTCATGGTTATTGAGACTGGCATGAAAAATTATTACATGCAGAGATCTAAATCTAGGACTGTAATTATATATGTAGTAATTAAAGGTGAAGAGACCACTAGAAAATTTTATGTAGTTTATGGTTACAAGCACAGAGTTAGACTGGGTATTCTAATTCAACACTACAAAATTAAAACAAAAAAAAATGGAAAGGAAAAAGTAATATTAAAAAGTCAAAAATATTGGAAAAGTGAGTTAACAAAATAAGCTTAATGGGGACCCTATTCCCCTATGATTTTTTGACTGACATTTTTCTTATGAGATAAAGTTTTTTAGATATACAGATATGTGGACTTGATTTTTTTTTCTTTTTAAACTAAGACCAAAAATTTTTCATGTTATTGTTTTCAAAATGAAAACAAGAAAAGGTCAGATTTTCTCGGCTAAATTAGTCTGGTAATAATCTTTATTTTACATGGATGAGTTATTTAATTGCAATACATTCTTTTAAAAAGGCTGTAAGCTCACATTAAAATAGTGAATAAAGATGTAGGTTAAAATTATGTCTATTTCTATAAGTCTTTAAATAGCACTGCAGGAAGCCAAACACCTTCTGTTGCTCTTGAGCTGAAATATGTGGGTGCAGGGTAATGACAGAATATTTTTAAATAAGACATTAGTCTTTAGTTAACCTTAGTGAACCAGTTAATGAGTGAACACATGTTAACAAACCAATTAAAATTACAGGAAAATCTATATGGAGCTAAAGGAAAAAAAAACCAACTTACAGGACCTGTAAAAATGGTTTCTTTAAGCTTTCTAAGCAGGGGTAAAAGGTCCCTTCTCAGTCCCACATCGCTCAGGAATAGATTATGTTTTGTCCTTAGTTTCTCAATTTCTGGTGACAAATTCTCATTTATAAACCTAACCATGGTGTAGTTTGTTAGGTAATAACCCTAGGAAAATAATTTGAAGAAATATTAATTATTTGTGGACTGTGGATAATCTAAAGGCCCCTGACAAATTACAAGAATGGTGTTCCTGAACCTTTATATGACAATCCTACCATCAAACCTGAGTGAGATTTTTCCCAGTTTATGACTTTCTCCTGAACCAAAACACCTTTCATGAGAGGTTTCAACTGCTGGTAGGTTTCTGTCCTTAGAAAGAAGCCAGAGATGCATTAGTTTATCTACACTACACATTAGTTTATCTCATCTACACTCAATGTGTTCTTGAGACTGTGCACAGCAAAACTGGATTAAATGATTAACAATTATACCAGCCTTAAATATCTATAATGGCATTTGTATAATTATAATTATTAATATTACTTATCTTATTTAGTTCAATTAGATCTGAGGGCACAAACATAAATACGTGACCCATTAAAGCGTGATAGAATATTCACAGTAAGTAGCTATACTTGCAATAGAACACATTAAGAAGAGATTTGCAGTTAAATCTCCATGTGAGAACCCAGTTAGGGACCAGGTCTTCCCTAAAGCCAGTAGCTCCCCAGGAAAGGGATTTAAATTGAGAGCAGAGCAAAAGTGAGCTTTTGTGTTTAACTGGGCTTTCAAATAACCTTAGAAATCATAACGTGTATAACAAAATTCCAAATTACTTCAGTAAAACTGAGATTTAGCTTTTTGTTCTTAATCCCTTGCGTGTCTCTTGCTTGAGTTACTTTTCATTTTCCCAGGTTTGGTTTTGTTTTCTCACATGCATTAGTTGACTCAATACACAGATTTTGTGTTTTATCTTTTCTCACAGGTACCTTTTCACTCGCATCCTTTTTCTCATACATAGAGTAGCTGCTCTGAAAATATTTCTTTAGACTTCCAAGATATGCCCAGAAGGTCCATATGTAGGGTTTGACACTTAGGTCAATTATGAGGGACTATAAACTGTAGGAATGGAAAGTATGAAATAACATATATAATGGAATAATTCATAATTCATGGGCTTTTCACCAATTTCTCATGGAGTGAAATATAGTAGGTTTTGAAGAGTTAAGGACTGGACTCCACTGAAAATTTTGTTTCTCCTATTGACTGCAGTTGCATTGCCTAAAATCAAGTGAATAATGTTAAATATTTTACAGCTTCAATAACATAAAGAAACAGTAGATAACTTTTTTCTCTCAACACATTTTTCTCTCCTTCTTTTTCAAGCTATGTTTCATATGCAGGACACAAATTGCTTTCTGTACCCTTGTTCAGGGGACATGAGCACCCACCCTGCTAAGTGGTGATCATGATGAAAAATGCACAGACTGAAATCCTCATGGAATGAATGGATCACACCTGGTTGTGGAAAGGAGGTCCCACCTTGCTGCAGATCTGCTCTTCTGTTTGTGTACTGAGAAAATATTGGCAAGGTTGGCATGAACCAAATTCCATGGCTCCACATTTCAGCCCCTTCTAGTCCTGGAGTTAAACTCTCAAAATATCAGTTATGAAAATATTAAAGGGTTTTTCCTCAATTTTTTCTTTACATGCAGTACTCCTTACCCATCTACTAAATTTCAGCATAAGTCTATCCATCATGTCTTGAAAATAGGATAAATTTTGGAAGTGAGTGCTCACCTTTACCAATGATTGTTTCCCCTTATGACACTCTAAGAACTCCTATGCAGTGTTGAGTTTTTTGTTTGTTTGTTGGGTTTTGTGCAGCTGATGTTCCTACTTGTGTATCAAATTTTACTTATCCAAATTTTTTATTTCAATTTATTCATACCCTCAATTTGAAAAGGTAACTTGGAATTCTACCATATACTTGCAGTCCTCAGTCTCATGCCATCCTCAGCTCTGCAAAATACACACTCATTAACTAAGTCATTAGTAGTCATAATGAAAATTCTGGATGGATCCAAAATCAGGGATGTTTCTGCTAGGGAAACCTCCTCTGCTTTTGGTAAGAAATTATGAAAAACTAGGTTTGAGCTATGGTTTTTCAGCCAGGTGTTGCACCTGTTTTTTTTCTTTTTACTTGGCCAGTGTGCTTGTCAAGTGCTGATGAGAATGTCAAGTGAGATGCTATCTTAGTTTCCTTAAAATCAGGATGCAGGAGGGTTTATTTCCCGTCTTTTAAACACAGAAGATCCTCTAACCTGGTGAAAATTTGGTGTTGACATATCTGTACATTCTGAAGTGTTTCCTGCACTGCCTTCCAGATGGTTACAGGGAGGTGGATAAGTTATTGCAGAGGTTTGGGGGAACTGAAGGAAACTGTCTGGTCTGTAATTTTTACTTTCTCCCTTTCTTTTTTTTTTTTTTTTTTTTTTTTTTTTAAACCACAGATACTTTGTTGTCCCATCTCCCATCTTCTGACAACATTGTGAGATAACCATAAAGAACTCAGAAATCACTTTGGCCATTGCTTTAAGTATCCTAGATAAACCTGAGAACATCCCAATAACCTGGTAACAAGCTGACTCTGTACCATGCTTCAAATTTAATTTCAGGTAACTTTTTAGTAAATAATGTCCAAAAAAGCCCCATTTGTTCACATTGTGAAATTCTACAAAATTTCTTAGTGAATTTTATGTTACAGCTACATTTTTATGAACATTAAAACAACCTATTAGAAGGAAGCAATAAGACATAGAGTTTTCACTAAAGAACTCAAGAGAAAAAGAAAGTAATAAGTCAGTATTGCATTTTATATGGCTGAAGGGAATTATTTAAAATAGGCAAATTTATACTCTGCCTCTAGTTTCTTTATTGGTTATTGGTTTTATTTAGTATTTAAACAGCATCCTGCTCTTTATAAGGTTTATCTGGCTGTTAATGCTCATCTCTTGATAACTGCAGGACACTTTATGGAAAATATCATTGATGCAAATGTTTCCTTAAGGTGTAAAATCTAAACAGGAGAGAAAATGATTAGTCACAATGACAGAGTGAACGTTTGGGAATCCTTTTTTCTGTGCATATCATTAAAAAAATCAATAAGATGAATATATGGAAGTCAATAGTATTTACTATAGAAGAACAAGGGAAAATAGAGCAGCCATACTTTGCATTACTAAGATTTTGCTCTGTGATCAGGTCCTCTTGTGGGATGAAACATTGAGGGGCTGAAATAAAGGTCACCTTTGCTGTGTAGTGTTTGTTTTCTTTATAGTGCTTCATGGAGAATAACAGTCAGATGGCTCAATTCTAAACTCCCATATTTACCCTCTCAAATTGTATTCGGAAAATAAAATTATGCCATGACCTCTTTTCTAGCCTCGTTTTTCCATCTCCAAACTGTGTTTATTGTACTTTGGATGATTTTGAGAATATAATTTCCTGGTTAGCGTTGATTTAGGACTTATTGATAAATATGAAAAAGTATAACTCGAAATCTATTAACCCTTCATCCTGTGCTGTTTATGGAAGATTATAATTCTGTATTTCCTCCCCAAAGGAGAGGCTACTAGGTAATGTGATACACCTGTGGCCAGTGATGTGCTTGAGTAAAACAGGCATATTGCAAAACTGAGGAGTTTAAATATAGTCACTTATATCCCACTCATATCTCTGTATTTCTGCATTGTGACCAGTGCTTCCATTGTAGCCAGCTGGCCTCGTGCTCAGGGAAACACCAGGGCCTGGATGTGGAATCTGCCTGTGTGGGTCTGCACAGCATTTGCACAGAGTTTGATCTGATGTTTTAGCAGCCCTGGATGTAAGATCTCTAATACTAACACTTGCTAATCCTATAAAACTGTGCTAACATTTTAGGCTAATGTGTTATTAATAATGCTTTTTTTCAGGAAAGTCCTTGGTTTGGCACCAGAATACAGACAGTGATATTTGCATTGTCACAGGTAATGAAACTGCATTGAATTGTTGTGTGGAAAATGCATGTGGTAAGAGTAGAACACAGCAAAAGAGAATCAGCAAAGCTGGGGCTTAAATCTGGCTTAAATGGTGAAGATTGTTTCTGACCAAGAGTAATCAAGTGTTTTCACAACACAGATCTGTAAAATTTCTCAGGATTTTGGTGCTGTCTGACAAGACATTTTCTCCTGTGGCAGAATAAAATGGATACATGCTATGATGTAATGTGCTGAGATCTATTGATATTCTCATTAGTACACTATGATTTCAAAGCCATGTCCATAACTACTACAGATGCTGTGAGAATAAGCTCAAGTTAATTAATAAGTCTTATTTTTCTATCAGATTTAATATGTACATTAATTGCTTACACTGCAAATCCCATTTCCATCTCTCTTCAGAATGTTAATGTAACGGGTTTGGGTTGTTGGCCTTCCCCCCATCCTGCAGTATTCTTTCCTACAGAAATATGGGAAGAAAGATCTTTCAAGCTCTTCTCTGTCCCAAGTGAGGAGATGAACAACAAATGGATTCTAAAGGCATGAAGTGTTCAGCACTGCTGTGAGTACTGTTCTATCTGATAACTTCTGCTTCTGTGTCCATTAAGAACTGAAATATGATATTTTACAAAGCAGGTTGGGAATAGGATGAGCTTAGTGTTGACTACTGGAGCTCAGCTCAGTATAAACATCTTTAGCAGTACAACTTCTTGGTGTCTGCAGCAGACTGGGACCCAGCAGAGATTCACAAACTCTTTTGGCAGGTCTGAGCACTGGCTGTGCCACGGGCACTGCTCTAGGTTTTACTGTTTGAAATGGCACTTCTAGCTCTGTGAGAGATCATGGAGCTTTTTTTCAGTGTCCTGCAAAACAGTGTCAGGATGCTCTCCTGTCCTACAGCACCAGTGCCAGCCAGATCACAGGTTAATTTCCAGTCCTCACAACCTGAGAGCAGTGACAAGGTAAAAGGAAGCTGCCCATGGAGATTTGCAGTTCCCAACAATGAATCCCCTCCTGAAATAAATATCCTTCAGGCATGGAGCTGTGGGCACTGGCTTCCTTTTTCCTCTCTCTTTTCTCTAAAAAATGCTAACTTTCCTCTGTGGTTCTGGATCAGCAATAGAACAGCAGTGCTGTATAGCTGAGAAACGATTTATGGTTTGAGTATATAGAAATAAATATCTACATGATCTTTAGGAAATAAAATTATATTGGTGAGGCCATCAGTGAAAAGCAGAAACCAATAAGGAATGACTGCTTTACAAACCTACACAGCCAGCAAAACTCCTTGAAATCACAAAATAGCCTTGTAAAAGTGTCATGGGCTCAGACCAAATTCTGATACCATCATAAATGAAATGTAAAACTTTAAAAGTCTAGATTTCTTTTTTGTCTCTAATGAGAGCTCATCTCATTAAAAATTAACACCTTTTTATTATACCTAATTTACTTATAAATCTTATTGCCAACCATTATCAACTCTCACAGACATCTCAATCAACCTTATGATTAAAACTGTTTTATTCAAGCTATTCTTTTTCACTGATTTTAATTCTATCTTAATGACTTTCCTTTTTCTCTTTGAAAATTCATTCAACTTTGGAGACTTTCTCATTGTTTCATGTGTCATTATTTTCATACCTTGGAACTTGACTATTTTTGTAGCTTCCATCTGAGTCTTTTTATTACAGGTATGCTCGGTTTGCTGAGGAAAAAATAAATCTCCTAGCTGTATAAACACTCCAACATCCACGAATGTGTTTTTGTAAAAGGCTTTTTACTTACCTCTACAAGAATTTAAACACTAATAATTAAAATTGTGTTTTACACTTCACTTCCATGTTTTTGCTAAGTATATGGGGGGGGGGTTATTTGTGACTGAGTCAGTGAGTGCCAGCCCTGTCCTGTGACAAGGTGTTAAACATGATAATCTTGACCAGGTGAAATGGCCAGAGTCAAGCAGGAGAATCACTATTTCCTCATGTTTTGGTGTGTCAGACAATTATTCTCAGTGCAGGCTAGAATGTCTCCTGTAGAATCTGAAAATGAAGCTATTTTTCCTGATTATCTCCTGCTCTCTGACACATCATATCCATTAAGAACTTAAACTATATAAGAAATAAGAAGACAGAGGTTTTTAATAAATGTTAAGACATCTTGGAAGTAGAATTCATTCTTAGTCTACAAGGATCCATATGGCATACTATGTGTCTGGAATTCCTAGGACAACTTTCTTCTTGCCAGGCACACGAATTGATGGATGCTTCCTCTGTTGACACGTTCCTACTGTGTAATCTCCTTTAAAATTTGAATTTCATCCTAATTACAGTGACTTAGGCATTCTTTGTTCCAAAAGAAATGATAGTTCTGATCATTTCTCTTTATTGCAATGGCATAAAACAGGATATCTCAGTATATTTGAGTGCATTTCTTCCTGTTGCATCTCCATTTCTTCCAGTTCAATGTGGAATTAGTCCCAGTCCACACACAGGAGTGTGGAGCAGTCTTGCAGCTGGCAAGACAAAGTCTCAGTAAAGGTAAACATCTTGAGTGTTTTCATAGATGTGTCTTCTAAGAACTGAATGTCTGTTGGTCACTAAGAACTACAACAAACATAAAACATAGTAAGGATGGTATTTTTGAAAGGGTTAAGGAAACAAGAGCAAAATGTGCTGCTTTTAATTCAGTTCAACAAGTGTATGCTTAAGATTTCTTTGTCTAAATTGGCCATAGGTTGATTTAGTCTTAGAATCACTTTAGGTGATTATTTAAGAAGCAGGCATTTAACACATTTAAGTGTTCTCCAGAATACCTGAAATTTGCAACACACCTTACTCCTGTCACTCACGACAAATGGTAAAGTTACTCGTTTCCCTGGTTTCACCCTGTTTTTGTTTGTACAGCAGAGAACAGGCTATAGAGATCTACTTTAGGGGAAATGCTGTAATATTCTGTCATTCACTCACTGCTAGCATGGCATGATATTGTTGTTTGTGCTCTGCTGTTGTTACTCTGCCAGCTTGGATGTGATAATAATCATAACACAAGATTTCAGCAAAAAGCCTACAAACCTTGAAGTCCCCATTGTATGTTGTTTGGAGAAGCAGTTTCGATATTTGTGTCTCAGCTTGCATGAACAATATCACATTACTCGAAATTGTGTTTTCCTACAATGACTCCCACAGGTAAGGATTCTCTGCAATGTCAAGATTATTTTGTTCAATTTGGCACAGGTAGGTTTTGCTGCAGGAGCTTGTCAAATATGAAATAGTGCAAAGTTTCTGGTCTTGAATCCAAATTTGTCCTCAATTCTGGCTCTCCAGACCCTGATATACTGCTTCTGACCTTTCCAGGCAGTGCATGGCTGAGACCTGAGCATATGGATCCCCTGTTTGAATAAAAGTGAGATATCTCTGCTATTTATGTCACATGAAAAGATATGTTTCTATTATCATTTTTACTTAGAAGTGAATTAAAATTAAAATTCTTTGAATTTAACAAACATCCCTGCTTAAAATACTTATCATTTGTTGACCTGTGAGTCATTACTGTCTAGACTGCTTCAGGTTGCCTCTCCTATGTAATTTATAGAGCTTTTTAAAAGTTTCCTCTCTCTTTTTCACTAATAAAGGATTTTTTTTATTCATTGATAGGAAGCGAAGATGTTAGCTTTACGCCTCTGCTTTTATACAAATTATTTTACTTAATAATTTAATTTCTTTTTGACCAAGTCCTTCATCCAAATGTGTCTCTAGGAAAATATCCTGACAGATTTCTTGAGAAGTATTTTCCACTAATGAAAATGAAATGAAATGAAATGAAATGAAATAAAATAAATAAAATAAAATAAAATAAAATAAAATAAAATAAAATAAAATAAAATAAAATAAAATAAAATAAAGTAAAATGTAAATAGAACTCCCACCATTTTGTTTTCTATGGGAGTAGTGTCTTTTACAGAGCATTTTGAGGTTATGCAAGAGAAAACTTCTGCAGGAAAGCTCCAAAATCCTGCCCATTCAGGAGCATTATGGGTTACACCTGAGGTATCTTCCTGTAGTCAGGAGTATCAGTGGTCACTGCCAACAAAAGAAAAGAAATTCAGCCTCTGTGCTGGGAGACATTGAGGGAGTGGAGACAACACCACAAGTTCAAAAGTTACACATGCTCAGTCACAAGAAACTGAAGCATTTTAGAAATGGTTTCTAGTTTTCTAACAAAACACACAATGCTATATTTGCACACCATATTCTACTGAGATTGCATATTAAAATATGCTTAAAACACTGCTCAAATAGAGAGAGATTTTTGAAGCAAAATGAATAGTTATAATTTAAGCATCTTATCCTGAGGCAATTGTGTGATTTTTAATTTCCTAATGGCATATTGTATATACAATATGCCTAGCAGTTGCAATAAAGAAAAAAGGAAACTTAGTTTTGTTAAGAATAAAGTGATGACAGTGATAAGTAAGTTCTAATCATATAATTGGCATTTATTCAGAAACATAATTCTCTTGAGATGGCTTGATTGCATTCGTTATCACCAGTTAGAGACGACTTAATGTTTTTATCAGCCTGACTCAAAATGCTAAATTGGAGTACAGATGTCAGAATTTGCTCCTGAATGAGCCTGCAGGGTTTTGTTTTTTCTTGGGCTTTTTTTTTTTTTGTTACTTAATTTCTGTTTTGCAAATTGTTTTGAAAACCTGTGCGTCAGCAAAACTATACAAGCTTATTTATAGAATTAAAATAAATCTATCTGAAATTAGATTATTTAAATCACTGTCATTCTCAGATAATTTCATGTTGTTTTGACTGTGAATTGCTTTACTGTTGTGTATGCCTGGGGATAGTGCCTATCTCTGGATTTAGCACTTCAGGAATTGGCTAATGACTTCTCAGGCCTTTGGAACAACCTCACTGGGAGAATTGTAAATTAAGGGTTAGCAGAGAACAGAAAAGTGGCAGTAAATACGTCTCAGTGGGCATGCAAAGGGCAGTGAAAATTAACCCTTTACTATGGACTGGGAAAAGCTGCCCAAGACATTTGCTGATGCTTCCAGCCACAGCATCTCTATAATGCCAGCTAAATTTCTGTTTACCCTTTGAACTTTGAAATAAATACTCATTCACCCTTTGAGACATCCTTGACAAACACCAGCTACTTTATAACACTGCAGAATGACATTTACCAAGCAGTTATAGATGATTAGTTGTGTTTCTTTTGACTGGAAAAGGAATACAATGGTGTAGTTCCTCTCTGGTCATGCTAAGGTTTTGAAACCTTCCAGGATTGTTTTGGAGAAAGCAATAATACACTCATAAAAATCATACTGGGGGACCTCAGATAAACCATTAGTTGGTCTTGGTGAACCCAATTTTAATCCAATCAGCAGAAAGTTATGAGAATTCTTTATTCCTTACTGAATATGAGTTGCTAGTATAGCTAAACATCAAAATACATACAAGGTACCTTTAAGGTACAGTTCTTGACCAGAAGATATCCCCAGCATTATTGTCTCATTCCTCTGCTAGCTATTTCCTTCCCTGCTTATAATAGAAAAGCCTAGAAGTGATTAAATTTATTCTGATGCATATATTTGTTGAACTGAGGTAGAATTAAGCAGAAAAGGTGGTGTACATTTTGGAGAGGGTGCTCTTGCTGCACTCCATTGCATGTTTTCATGAGTTTCTCAGTGGCAGAGATTACTCTCTCTTAGTTACTTTCTGTTACTCTGTGCTGGTAATATTGCATACTGACAAGATTTTCACTGTGGAAATGGAAAACAGAGACCACAAACCATATAATTTAAGAAGAACTCTCCCTAAGTAAACTACATGTAAGGTGGCAGTTTTGTGTCTTCTTAAGGTGTCAGAACTGGAGACATTATTTGAGATATTTCAGTATCCCAATCTGCTATTATTTGTGTTGACATTCAGAAGTGAGACAGCAGTATTCTTTTCTAAGGAACCTGTGAGGTAACTTGTGCATTAACCATATCAAAGTATTTTGACAATATATTCCTTGAGGAGTTCTAGATTCCTTGTGTAGGGAGTCTTAAAATTCATCCCATGTGCCAGTGACCCATTCCCCCTTTCACCATTTCTGTAAAGAGCATCTGAACTTAGACAAGTTTTGAATGTCTGAAAATGTCTGAGCACTTCCAAGACCAGGGAGAATATTGAGATTTAAAATTGAGAACCATGAATATTGTTTGCCCTGGGCATGTTCCAGCAGGACAGTCCTTGCCATTAGACATTAGGGTGGTGGAGAGACAGAACAGGACTGAGAAAAGGGAGGGGAGAGGAAGAAGAAAGGAAGACTGGGACTCAGCACTTTAGGGGAAACTGGGACTGCAAATGTCTAATTTCTGCTGGTTGAACACTGTAACCTTAATAATCATCTTTTAATTACAGATCAATGTAATGTGGGACAATACCTATATGGAGGTTATTTCTGGAAGTAATATTGCAAAACAAATGAACTGGTAAACATAATGTTGTTCTCTTGAAAGATAATTTATGTATCTGGTGATTCTCTTATACAATCTCTGTCTGGAGATAAACCTCAAGGGTTTAGCATGTTAATTAATTTAAAGTATTTGACTCCATATTTAATTAGAGAGTAACCTGGTACACATCTCCTATTCATACCTGAGCTTCAGTATTATTCTTGATTAAGGTCTGTCATTTAGAAATCATTCCTGTGTGGAAAGTTGCTATGTTAGAATTGTGGGTGTTTTGAGACTTGGTGTATCCAGAGCTACCCAGAGATGTCCCAATATACACCACCTAATTGTGCCTTCTTTTCAGGAGTGTTTCTGAGAAAAACAGCAGAGTTTTGACTGCTGACATCCAAGGAGCTGCAGTATCAGCCTAAGGTCATTTTCCAAGCTTGCTTGTGGAGATACTGTGGTGAAGTCACTGGGTGAAATCATGGCTGTATTGAGGTCAATAAGAATTTTGGCAGGAATTTGATTTCACTTTGTAGGTAAACTCTCAGGGCCAGGACTTGTGAGCTTTTCTGCAGAGGATAAAAATAAGCAAGTGGGTTTTGACTTTTGAGAGGAGCTGGGAAAAAGACAAACATACAGAGGCTGAGCCCAGTCTGTTACCTGTATCTGCCACAAGGCTGCACACTGCTCTGTTTTGAATACTATTGGAATCCATAGATTTTAATATCCCATTAAACACTTTGAGTATAAAGATTTTGGGGCTGGAATCTTGTATGATAAACTTGTCTTTGCCAGAACTTCCCATATGAAACTTGATAATATCTGTGTTACAGATTTATTTCTGTACTACAGATGTAAAATAATGGTAATCTGTCAGAGGTGTTCTAGCCTTAAGCTAATTGAGATAAGTGCAGTGCATGAAAGAAGCCAGGAGATAATACACGAGATATTCTCACACTCCTCTCTAGGAAAGAACTTAATTGTGGACTTAAATGCAACTAGCTTGTATTAGTGCATCCAAAAACTAAGGGAGTTTTGTAATTCCTTTGCTACTTCTTTTGTCTTAGAATGTGAACATTGAGAAATTAAAGTGAGATTATTTTAGATTAAATACCCAAATAGACAACCAGTAACCTGGTAGACATGAGGACCCAATGTACATAATTTTTATTCTGCCGTTGGCACAGATTGAGAAAGTCCCCATGAAAGTATTTGAAAAGAAATAGAATATATCAGATAGAAACTTTGTATAGTTCTGTCCAAAATACATCACCATCTCAATAGAGCATGCAAAAGGAACTCGCAAATCGTGCAAATTAAAAGCAAAAATTTTGCTGAATTCATCTACATGTGGAAGTAAAAGTGACTGTATGATGTAAGGATAATTAAGCAATCCTTTTCAAAAGTGCACTCTTGCTCTGTACTAAAATACTTCTATAATCGTCTCTACTTTTAAGTAGAGTCTATCTGTGGAAGGATTATGCACCTTATTGTTGTTGCCAGTTAGACTGCTTTTTTCTGTCTTTATTTTTCAAAGGAGAAGGAAATGTGAGACTACAAAATATTAAAAGAGCCGCTGATATTTTTCTGTTCAGAAAGAATATTGCTATTTTCTGTACATTATGTGTTTCTTTTGGGGTTTGGTGTATTTTTTTAATGTGTTGTTTGCTTGGCTTTTCTTAATTCCTCAAATTGTTTTAGAAGCATGTTTAAAATATTTAGTTTGATTCTTCACACCTCTTTTTTTGGGAGAGACAGTCTTAGATATTTGTCTCAGACAAATGACTAGTCACTGAACTGCAGCTACTGATATAATACAAAATATCAGAAGCAATAACTTTCTTTCTTTCTTTCTTTCTTTCTTTCTTTCTTTCTTTCTTTCTTTCTTTCTTTCTTTCTCTATTCTATTTCTATTTTTCTTTCTTTTTTCTATTCTCTTGCTTCAAATTCTCATGATTAAAGATTTTTAAGACTTTGAGCATTGATTCACATCTAATTGCTAGAGTATATTTTATAAAAATCAAAGACAAAAGCCTACAATGGTTTTCAGAGACATTCTAACACTTATTACAAATCCTGACTTTACAAGCCATAGCTGCATGGTGGGGGTTGTAGCTTAGATTTTATGTTTTTCAGGAACATTCTGCTCCACATTTCAAAAAGAAACAAATTATATGCCTTGCTAGTAAAATACGGTATAAGAGAACATTCAGTTAAAAGGAATACAAATATCCAAAATAAGCATAAGAATTAACCCTTTTATTTTTGGAATTGTGATTATGTCCTCACTGGGGGCTTATTCATCAAAATAGTAATAGCCATTATTTACTCTGTTTCCACACTGAGAGCAAAGTGACCATGCAAAAATGGAACTGCCAAAGTGATAATCCAGCTATTTCTTGTTGCTTTTACCTTGAGCTTTATGAAATTCATAGCTGCATTAAGCAGTAGGAAAATATTTATAAAGATAGCATTGCAGTTGAGGAATAGAGAGAAGCATGGGTAAAACCATATATGAATTATTTTGTAGGGGCAGGGGAAATGAGAGAGTCTTATTAAAGCAGAGTGTCTCCTCAGAAGGTTTTAGAATAGTTAAAAAAAAACCCACCATGATCTTTTTGCCACTGCTGGTGCATTTTTCTGTCCTGCCCTTGGGCAGTTTGGGCTGTGTTGGCCTGAATTTATGGGGCTCCTTTCCCTGTGTCCAGCAAGTGCCCAGCTGGGAAAGGAGTGGCAGCACCAGGGCTCAGTGCACACAGCCCAAGGCCAGCTGAGAGAGAATGAAACCATGACTGCAACAGGCAGGTTGAGAACTGGAATGAAAGGGATTGAACAGTTAAGGCAGAGGATGGATAGCAGAAAGGAAAAGGGATTAAATGGGGGACAAGCAACATTGCTACATGAAGTGACACCGAGATTATGCCCCAAAACAGCTAACTTGTGACTTAAATTCTTTAGAAATGAGGCACTATTGTATATTCAGGAAATTGAAGTCCTTCCTTGGATAGTGTGGAGGTTAAGTAGCAATGTGGAACCTGAAGTTTAAGAAAGTCAGAGGGGCTGAAATTCCTTGTTATGGAATGAGACCATGCCTGGGCTGGTGCAGGGTGGAGCTGGGTTTGGGGTACAGCTAAAGAGGAAGATGGAGCAGATCACTGGCCTGCAGAAAACTTCCTAGCTCCAAGTAGTTTTAATTTTCACGGACAAAAAATGTAGCTTATTAATATAAAACTTAAATACTGTGGAGGGAAGAACCCTCCAAAGGATCTGTATTTTGGAAAATTAGTTTCTTTAATTTATATTATTTGCATTGCTTCAATCTGTCCCCATGGGGCCTGGAGGAGCAACTCTGTTTCTTGAGCTAACATTTCCATTCATAAGCAGCAGTGGCTGGGCAATGTGCAGAGTACCCTGTGATTTCTGGGCTTTTTCAAAACCAGCTTCATGGTTAATCTTTATATAATGTGTGCTGTGTGTAAAAAAAAAAAAAAAAAAAAAAAAAAAAGAAAAAAAGAATGTTGATCTTTTTAAATTTAAGCTGTTATTTTTCTAACTATCTGACAACCCACATAAATTCAAAACCGCTTTTATGGTGCTTTTCCATTATTTTTTGTTGCTTGCTAATTACTTTTCTTGCCCGATTTCATTTGCAGTTTGAATAAATAAACTGTTTGGTTCTGCCTTCAGGTTATTGTAGGAATAGTCAATATGCAGCTATAATAAAATCATAAATTTCTTTGAGCAGGCAATTTCTAACATATATTTCCACGGAGTTTTAAAGTTCTATTATTGTAGAAGCAACTTGCTTAGGAGCTGCACAGTTGCAATGCTAATTTCTGAAGTTGGGAAAACATTTAAATCATGCATAGCTCTATACATAGTACAGGTAGTTTAAACACTTGTGGGGCAACTTTGGTAAAAATGATTTTTTTGTGCACTGGAATGCAGAACCCTGAATAATTTTCTTGCCATTTAATCTAAATTTAGGGAAGTTCTGGGCCTTGATCTAGGTCTTGCTGGGAGGAATCAGGTTACATGACTACTGCATAATGGATCATTTTTACTCCAGGTAAAATTTTACAAGTTAAATTTTACAAGCTCCCTTTTCCATAATACTCCTTTTTTTTTAATGCTACTCTAGCTGATCATATAAAACATTATTATTCCTATTTCCTTCAATCTCCTTCAAACCACCAGAGATTATCTTTATTACTCTGATGGAATTGTCTCCAGGCATGTTTAAAACTCTGTGCAGAGCAGGAGAATCACTAACTTGGAGTAAAGAATCTCAGAAATTGCCTGTTACCATTAAGGACAGGTGGTTTCATTAGAAATGGGACTGACTCATCTTCTCGCTTCTGTCAGTGTCCAAAGTTGGGTCCTGCAGGACCTGGGTGCAACAAAGGGACCACAGTCCTGGCACACAAACTTTGCTTTCTTACTTCTGTTAACAATGCATAAAATAGCATTTTCCTACATGACATATTTCTTACACGGGTTCAGTCACATGGCACTTGCCCTGCTCTCCTGGGATGCTTTTTTTTCATTTGTAATTAGATATTTATTTTAGTTTCTACACATTCTGCTGACTGTTAACCTGTTTTAAGCTTGGTGGGCTTTGCTCCTGCAGCCTGCTGAGCTCGTGACTACCCTTGGAGCATGTATATCCCATTTCCTCAAATACTTGGTTTCCTCTCTCTGTCCCTCTAGGCTTTGTAATTAGATCATAGAAAAGAAAATGACAGCTCCAAGTAGCTTTGCATGTATAAGCTTGAAAATAATAAGGCATTAATTTAATTTTGCCTTGTATTTATATCAATGCAAACACATTTGCATTTGCTACACAAAGCAGTGGGCATAGATTAGCCATGATTTGGGATATCAAAGCACCAAGAGGGACCATTACCAACACTATAAATGCTAAAAATTACTTAGGTATATCTAAATAGTCACAGAGATAATTTCTTTTTATCTGCCACACAGCTATTTAATATTCTTTAGAGGTCAGTTTCCTAAGCCTTATGTGTTACTACATTGTGCAAGGACAGTTTGTAGGAGCTGTAACTGACAGAAATATAGGAAAGATTTTATAATATATAATAGTTAATAGGCCACTAGTGGCTACTGCCTCAAGAATAAGAATTAGCATGTCTCATGAAGAGTAATACACATCTGGTTGATGTTCTGTGGGTGTAACATGACCTTGATCTCTGGACTAGAAAAAAAGATTATGGTGGCAAAGAAATTAATTCAGCTTGGTAAGCTCATATTAGTGGCAATGGATGAGGTAATTTGTCAGGCCCCAGGTGAGTTCACTGACTAAGATTTCCTTTCTTACTCCTCTTCTCTCAAAATAACAGAGGGCTAGTAAGATCTCTAGCTGTTGCATCTAGAGGAGATTTATAATCATACTTGTGGGCTTTGTACCTAATGTATAAATGTTGGGACTAGTCTAGGTCTTTTACACCTGCCCTAAGTAAAATATTTTGTCAAACACTGAATTAATGGATGTTTAATCTTGGGAGGGCCTATGAGGTCAAGGTCACAGGTACAGTTTGTATTCAGACAGAAAATGTGGGTTTTTTCTCTTTGTTTTAAGGCAAACACTTAAATGTGTGTGTCTTACTCAAGCATAAATGTCAAAGTTACCAGCCTTCTACAGTACAATGAGCCTACTCTCTTTAAAGGGTGGAAACTTGAAACTGTGAACCCAGGGAATGGTGCTGGGCTCTGCAGTGTCATATGAGTCCTAGACCTGAGAATTGTGAGGGTTTTCTATGCTCTTACTTCATGTGTGATGAAAGAATGTAAAATGTATATCAGCCTTTTAAACCTCATAGGGTTAGAGAGGGAATCAGGGAGGTGAATAGCCTAAAGCACGCTAAATTTTATACATAAATGACTTCTCTGTTACTATTACATCCCACATCTGGAGGCTGGAAATCCTCGTGGCTGTCTGTGTGGTCACAAAACACAGCATTTATCCAAGCTGGTGTGTGTCAGTGTGTACCATGGCTGGTTTTCCACAGAGGGAATGCCCAGGCATTGGAGGATACAGCGAGATTTCATTTTCTCTGTTATATTGTGCAATTGTGATTGACTGCAGTACTGTGCTTGAGAATCACAACCTAGAGGATATTCCAGGTCCCCAAATAGCATTTTTCTTCCCTCTCTCCAGATAGTTATTTAAAAAGAAAATAACAAGAGCAAACTGAAATAACAGGCAAAGAAGTGGCCACGTTTTGTTCTGTGCTAAGGTGCATCATTCAGCTGGTCCACTCATGTATTAGAAAGGCTCCAAAGTGCAGACAGAGGATACAAAAAGAATGTGACAGAAGGGCAAGATTTCCAGAATGACACTTAGAACAGGGAGGTCACTCTGGTGCCCAAAGCTCTAAGCAAACAAGCTCTGGTAGATCTGGCTGGGGCAGATAAAGTTACAGCACTGACCGGATTTTTTACCCCCTTGCATCCTGTACATACATAGATACAGTGGTAGAACTGAAAAACAGACTGGAGCCATTGGCTGGATGCAGAATTTATTTTGTAGGTCACTACGTGGGGAACAATCTTCATTCAGTGCAATGTTCAGACACGGACACAGAAGTAACTTTTACTAGGTCACCAAGTTCCAGCCTCATAGATTTTTTTATGGTTATGTAACATCTTAGATTTATGTTTATTTTCATGTTTATTATACTTGCAGTACATCTAGACCCAAGTCTTCAGGGGTATATATAGTAAATATAAACAGATATAAGCCCCTGCACATGCTAAGCAGCAGAATGCAGCTCATTTGATCATTTATAAGCTTGGGATGGTGGGACCCTGATACTGAGCAGAGGCAAGAAACAGCCAGGCTGCCCTGGCCCTCCTAGCAGGGAGCCAGACATCCAGGGGAACTCAGAGCTCCAGTCTCACTTCCATGCTTTGCATCCACATCTCAAATGCAGCTTTGTGACCCTTCTTTACTGGCACTGCCTCTTGGCACAGCCACAGCAAACTGGCATGAACTTCTTGAGATTCATCTTGCTGAGCAGCACCAGCTAGAATTTACGAATAGCCGTCAGTATTTGGCCCAATTTTCATTTAGTAATATAAGATATTTCTCTGTATTATATTACTATGTGAAATATGATGCTCCACTATGTATTAAAGATACTATTTTCTATTAAGAAATATTTCTTAATAGATATGAAATATCTAGTCTTTTAAATGTAATAATATTTATTAAATGTAACGTAAGCAGAACAAACACTGTAACCAATCTAGACAATTAGAATGTAATTATATAATAATGAAGTCAGACAGTTCTTTACATTCCAAAATTTACTGCAGATTCTGTAGTGAAACTACCCTTTATAAATATAAAATTACTTAATTCTGTGATTAGACAGATTCAGTTTGTGCAGAAATGAAGAACAGTAGATTTTTGGACTAAAATAGCTGAAAAAATTGTCATCAACTCTAGTAAAAAAAGTTCAGTCCAATGACATTGTACTGCTTAACTTAAATAATTTCCCATCAGAATCTCTCTTCATAGGTTCATACATCCTTGAGAAACCCCGAGTTTTGAAATATTAAATTGTTTTAAATCCCTCAGTATGAGTCATAAGAATAATACACATTATTTAAAATAAATACTAATTTCACTCATTTCATATCATCATAAGATACTGATTCGGTTTATTAATTATTTGCTAATTAACAGTAGTCTACTTTGCAAAATTGTTGCTTGCTTCTAATTGCCTCTCAAAAACATTTATTCCTGCTCTTATCTTTGCCTGTTTGATCAGTGACATCATTGATTATGGCTAAAAACCAAACACTGGAACTGAGCATGTATTTTATCAATAGACCCAGATTTAGTTGTTTTTGGTTTTTTTTTCTGAACATGAAGGTTTTCTTCCTGTCATGCTTTCCTTAATGCATGAGTTGATTCACCTTTCCAGAGGAACATTTTCATTCCTGATAGACTTTGACATTTAAAGTTTAAATCCTCTAGCAACAGCATAGGACAAAAACTCTAGGAGACAGGGTTTTAAAAAAAAAATATTAAAAGGAGATGTCACTGAAAGTATAAAATGGTAAAATTGCTCCTGCTTGTGAACTGTGACTAACCCAAGTGGAGGCAGTTTTTCCAGTAGTTGGACTTGAAAATTATTTTGTAATTTAACACTCTAAGGTGTCACTGTTAGATAAAGAATCCTATTCAGCATGCTATAGCATGTCCCTGGCCAGTGTGAAAACATGAGCCTGATGTAATTCTGATAGGTTCAAGTTCCAGCACAGAAGTCCAATTCTAATATTTTTTTCCTTTTGGCTACAAGGCTTAGTAATTATTTTAGATTTTACGTCTTCTACCTTAGAGGCACATACATTTAAAAATACAGAAGTCAGGTATGAAGTCATTCATAAGTAAAAGTTAAAACTCTTTTGGTTCTGAGAGAACTTATTTTCTCCAAAGCAATGTAGCTGTCAATACAAAAATTTAGGACATGTTTTAGAGATTTCTGAAATTACTGTGTGCTTTTAAAGTGAGGATAAGAAGCCTGGTTATATCCTTTCTCTTGCTGGAGAAGCCCAGGATGACTGACAGAAGACTTTGGGAAATTTTGGCAGATACAAGCTCCCCTCACACTGCCCTGGCAGGACCTGGCTTGTGTCCTGGGAGGGTGTGCAGGACTTGAGACTGTTGTTTTTGTAATTTGCAATCTTCCTTAATTGTTTCCAGTTTTCCCTTTCTAAAACAGTCTTAATCTTTCAAGACATTTCCAAATTCCTAATTCAGCTTTTCTGTATCAATTAATTGATTTAGTATCTTGTAGAGGTGCCCTTTGCTTGGGCATTCAAATGCCATTCTTCAGGACTGATCATAAGATCCTCTCCTGACAAAAAAGATTTTTAAATTATTGCTAACTTTATTATAACTATTATTCAGGCAAATATATAAGAAGAGGCTAGTGCTGTGGTCATAATGATTTTTTCCAGGAAATCTAAATTAGTCTTGAATTTTGAATTAGCTTCCTAACATTTTACTTAACTTTTTGTATTTAACAAGTAGGAAAATTTCTGTGTTTCTGTAGGATTTCATGGAAAGAAAATCATTCCCTCTACATCAGAGACATCTCAGAATGGCAGATCAAAAGGTAATTCTATCCTCTGTTTCCATCTTCAATGTGTATTTGTTCATTCCCTTCTGTCTGCTGTTGTTTTACCTGTCCTCTTTCCATTTTATTGACATGGACTCCAGAATTTCACTCTTCATATTGCTGATACATCATTGGGTAGGAAAATGAAAATAAAAACCAATTCTAGTTTTATACCATCACACCTAAAATGGGCTTATTCATCTGTGTCTTTCTAGATGGAAAAAATTCTAGGAAATTAAAGTAAATGGTAAAACATAAAGTTTTCTGTGATTGTGTTGACTGTCATTGCTAACTAAATAAGAGGGAAAATGTAAAAAATACTTCTTCGCATGCAAAGCTCTCATCTGCTTGGGCTATGGAAAGGTAAACCAAAACTCAGAAAAAAATACAGGTAAATTAAAGTGCTACTGGAAGCCAAACATGTCACACACTAGGCAGTGCAATGAGATATATAAATGTATTATAAATCATAGCTCCTGAATGGATTTGCAAGCTAAAAGGGGTGAGACAGATGACAGGGTTAGAAAGACAAATCAGTGTTGGAAAAAGGGATGTGTTCAGTCCTTGGCCATCCAGCAGCAGCAGTCACACTTCCCTTCCTTCTGAATCAGATTCCTGTTTGCAACATGGGGGAGATGAGAACAACATGAAAGAGGATAAATTGGATTTTGTAAATGTAAAACTATGAGGTAGGAAAGGGTTTTGAAGATATTCCTCAGAGCAGTAGAAAATCCCAGGCTGTGCATGTTCAGTCTCCCTGCACTGAAAGTTGCTCTGGAATCAATGCAAGGTCAGCCTTGAGAGGCTTGTGACAGGGACCAGAAACTTTTTTCATGGAGCAGGAAACAAAGATTGGGGGTATGAAAACTGTGTCAAATAGTCCAAGAAGAAAGGAGGATTGTGATCTTTAGTGTCTGCAGAAAACTTTAAGGATGAGGTTTCAGATGTGATGACCACAGACAAGGAGACAGCAATGATTCCAGTTTGAGGAGAAGGGGTGAATATATTAATTAATAGTCTGGGGAGGGCAGAAAGGTTAATTCCACAGGGATTTACAGGAAGAAGCCTCATGACTTCTCTTCAGTCTGTGCAGATGAGCAAAAAGCAACAAAAGGTTAAAGTTGAAAATAAAATTAGAACTAAAAGCAGCAGAAAGACCTGATGGCGATGTTGACTATAATAATTCACCAGGGGAGCTGAAAGGACATAGAGAAATATTTGACAGAAAAAAAAAAAATCAGTGAACATAAGGCAAGAGTATTCTAAATGCTAAGCAACAGCTATGTTTATGTATATAACTGTAATTGAACCATCCTCTGATGACAGTAGCATTCAAATAAAATTAGCCAGCAGTTGTAGTGATAGACTAGACTAGAACTTGCAATGTTGATATGTTCCTTGCCATAATATTTATTCAGAAAACATAGAGGTAATGCAGATATACTGATATAAATAATTCATTTATATCAAAATTTTAAGTACGATTTTATATTTGTGTTTCAAAAAAATCTCTTTCTGCTATGGTCAAATTTAATTTCTTTCATTTCTCTCTTTTCTATAACATATGGAAGTAATATTAAGGGATCTGTGCATGATAAAGTTTTCAGTATGGAATGCTAATGGCTCTCTGTGCATAAGCTCAGATTTCCCTTATTTTGCCTTCTTTTTCTCTTTGCTACTTGTCAGCTTTTTCTAGATTAATTTAAATGTGAACAGATAGAAGTTCTAAACTAATATCAAACCACTGCTCCAAGGGAATTACTACAAAACTGAGTCCCAGTCCCTGCTCCTGGCAGTGTAAGATTCCACCTTTGCTCATCTTCACAGGGCCTTTCATCAAACCCTCCAGTCTAACCATGAAAGTATCAAATCATAAAGTTTTATGAAATACACTTAAAAATAGTGTGAGCATAGTTGAGCATGCTGCACATTATTTTTTATCATCAACCCAAACGGATTTATTCTGCTTGAAGAAGCATCACAGTGTCAGATTACAGCAGGAATGTATTCCCTGGGTGCAGCAGCTCTTGTGCAATGAAGGCCTAGATAGAGCATGGTGCCTGCCATGATGCAGTTTGGCACTAAACACAGTGAGATCTGGGATCAAACTAGCAGAGCAGCATTGGAGAAAAAGGATGGAAAGAGCTGATGAAAGCCAAGAGGCTCCAGCCTCTCCACTTGCCCCATCCGAGTGGGGTTTCTGTGTTTCCCAGGGTTTGGGTGTCATTTACCTGCTCCTCTTTGGAGACTGTTCACAGCAATGGAAGTATTTCTCCTTTAGTGTCACTTTGTCCAGGACTACATGGAAAATTTGTAAGTCAATGCTAAAAGGACTTGCCAGCTGTGTAAACTTGTATATAGGTATGTAGTATTTGCATGAGTTGTTGGACCTAAGCATGAATGGGTAGAAAATTAAAAGGACAATTCCTTCCTGAAAGTCTACCACCTGAATGCATAAAGGAATGAAAATGAGGAGGAGCCTATGCACAATGAAATTTGCTACTGTTTTTCAGTTAAAATTCCACAAAATCACCACGTCTAAAAAGTCCCTGGTGTTTTGTGGTGAGCAGCCACTCAGCAAGGAAAAGATCAGTATTGTTGGCAATTCACTCTTTCACTGTTGCTTTATGTTCCTGTCTCCCCTCGTTCTCCTTCCACCACTTTTATGGACCCAGGTGTTTTCTTCCCTGGCACAGCTCAGTTTTACCGACACGAGTGAATCTCGTGGTACTCAGAAAAGTAAATAGTGCTGGTTTGTACTGAACTTCTGTAGTCAATGGCATTTCTGGTAAGACAAGTTCTTCACCAATTTTGCTTCAATTTTCTTTCCCTGATATAGTGAAAGAGAGACAATACACCAAGGAAGAAGTGTGAGATGAGAAAATAGAAGGAAAGGGAATCAGTGGAGAGCAGTATCAGAAGTTTTACGCACTTGTGAAGTTGTAGAAGAGAAAAAGAAATATTGCCAAGTAACAAGAATGGCACAGGATGAGTTTTCCATGGGGATGTTGCATAGCAGAATGCATAATGTTAACTCATCAACGTTCATTTCTTACTTTAGTGAGAACTTGCATTTTGTTTCTTGAGCAGAAGAAGAAAATAGAGGCAAACACGACTCGCAGCCCCCAGGCATGATTCTATTCCACCACTTATTTATGTATGGGATTAAAGCAAGCAGTATACATTCTTTTAATTAACAATCTGGGAGCAAGGCCTCATAATGAGACTGACTGTCCTATCAACAGCCTGCTGAATCCTGTAGTCTGTTCCAGGCACATTGCCAGCAGAGTGAATCCACTCACTGGGAAAGCAAACTTCTTTCAGTCCTAAAGTTTTCACTATGTCCATGAATTGATTATCCTGCTCAGGTTGTCTTCTGTCAAAATACACATTAGAAATGTTCTGTGACCCCTTTATCACCATTTCCAGATCCTTTAGAGTTCTCAGCAGTTCATGTAAACGAATGAGTAAAAATCCAACATGCCACATCATCTGCAGTGGTGAGATTTTTGGTTTGGGGTTTTTTTTTTGTCTTTTTTGAGTGAGTATTGATTTTGCTGGGCAGGAAGGAGACAAAGTGAATTATTGTTTTCTGAAGAGATTTTCCGTCTAGAGGTGAGTAAGAAGTCATGGACAAGTGTTAAGAAAGTTTATGCTGAAATTTGCTGTTTAATATGAACATCCTTCTTCTGCTGTAGGCACCTGTGTTTTTCAGGATTATGGAAAACTTGGCTGGCTGGACTAAAGGAGTGTTCCAAAATGTCAGCTGGCCAGGAATTACACTGTCCTCTGACTTTGCACCACTGTCTTCTAACTTCTCAAGTGTGGCCTTCCTCTGCATGTGCAAACTGCAGCTATCTGTGAAATACAGAAACACACTTTTCACACACTCCAGCCTCCTGTCTCAGTCTCTCACACATGCAGTCTCTTTATCAGCAGCATGAAGGCTCAGAGCCAGGGCCTTGCAGAACTGGAAGTGTGGTTCACCAAACCTTGAAAAGCTGCAGCTCTTTGACCCTGTGTGTCAGAGGCTGGACACTGACATGGTCTGTGCCTCACCATCTAGGGAAATTGGACATGAGTGTTCACAAAGCTCCTTCTTCCAAACTGCTGCTCCACAAAGTGGCCTGGAAGTACAACTCTGTGCATCCCTGTCACTCAGCCCCCCGTGACTACACATGCATCTTTAAATGCTCCCTGTGTTTTGAATCAGGGTCTGCATTCTGGTTCTAGTGTGCTAAAATATAAGCCTATTGAAGAGCAGGAATGGAAGTAACTTCAGTGATTTATTTAGGGCTGGTGTCAGGCACTGACACTGTTTATAGTGACACCTACAGCAATTGCCTTGTCAGACTTGGGCTTCAGCTGAGATCATTAAAAAATCTGTAGAACTGGTGTAATCCCTGGTATTAAACAGTAGTTTCCCTTAATGCAGTGGAAGGTATGCTCATACTTTGGAAAGCAAACGTTTATCTTGCTGAGAACTCGTCAATAGGGCAGTGTATGGAAAGAGCACAACATGCAGCCTGCTTCATTAAAAGCTGAAGCAAAAACTCTAAGGACAGATCAAGCGTTCAGTCGAACTGCCTCTGATAGACTTATTCCTCCTGAAATCTCTGGCTAATGGAGTTGCTAAGTTAGAGTCTGGTGTTTAGTAGTGTTTGGTAATTCTTTTCTTCAAATAGTGCTATTAAAAAAAACTCCACCAAACCCAACAAATACCTGCTTTGTTACTCAAGAATATTGTGCAGCCGTGAACTCTATTTGCTTAGGCATTCTGTGTCATAAGTACTTTGAGCATTTTTATAATTGTTTCTAAACTTCATCATTTTATGTTCCCCATTATTTTTGTTGTAAAAGTAATGTAAAAGAGTTATCTATCATTGTTCTGTTCTAATAATTTTTAAATAGTTTTCTATCATATTTTACTTGGGATATCTCTTTTCCAAATTAAAATATTCTGTCTTATTGAACCTTTCCCTTCACAGAAGATGATCCAATCATAATTGTCAATCTTCATTAAGACTTCTTTAATTCTGCTGTATCTTTTTTAAGGTGAAGAAAACAAGTATGCATGCAATATTCAAGGTACAGGTAAGCCAAGGGATGATGCAGTGACACCAGTGGTAATTTTTGACTAGCTCTTTGATTCTGTTTTAACAATTCATGACCATCTTCATCATCATCCCTCTTTTAAGATAAACCTTTTATTGTCTGCCCACGAAAACATTAAGATTTATTTTCTGAGTACTGGCTAATTTAGATGCCATTAGTGTATCCATGTGGTTAAAACTGGTTTTCTTCTAAATACATTACTTTGAATTTACTGATGCTGAATTTTATCTGCCACTCTTATCTTTCAGTCACTCTGTATCATAAGATCTTTTTGAGCCTTTTCCAGATATTTTCTTTAGTACCTTGAATAATTTTATCACATCAGCAAATTTCATCCTGTCACTGCAGAGGCTCTCCCTGGATCATTAATAAATATGTTGAGGGACACCAGTTCTCTTGCAGATACTTGTAGGTCTCCACAGCTAACCCCCTCCAACCATGGTGAAAAGTGATTTTCATTATCAGTTAGATATTAATTTGAGGATTTTTCCTTTTACCATAGGAGAACTTATGTTTCCCCTGAGGTAAAAGGATATTTTAAGATATTGGTCTGTCTCAAAACATTACTAAAATTTCTGCCTGATGTTACACTTAGGTAGTGGTAGTGTTGGTTCTGCTGAGAGCACAGATGATCCATAAAACTGCAGACAGTTTGTTCTACACTGCCTAAATACATGTTTGTGTCCATGTGTTCAGCACCTGGAACTTACTGTGTGATAAATATAAATATTGGACCATAACTGTAGAGACAGCACATATTTAAGATTAAACCTGACAATGGCTATTTGTGAAAGTCTATCTGCCCTTATTGAGAGTAGTATACTGGAGGTTACAGATTATTTTAGAGATGATAAAGATGAAACAAAAAGAATAAAGGTCAGAAAATTAATATCACTGTTGATTTTATAGCCTTTTTTTGATACTAGATGAAAATGTCCTCTCTGAATGTGGCATATCCAGTCCAGCCTGTTGACCCAACACAGCTGAGGAAATAATAAACACAAACTACTCATGACTTTTCCTCAGCTGACTTGAAACACAACAGTGTAATCCTAAAAGGCAGCATTAAACAAGAAAGAGAAGACTGATCTCAGGAAACATACTAAATCATTATTCTTCCAAAAACTACATCTCATACTGTCTAAGTCTCTTTGCAATTATTTTATTTTAAATCGCATAATTTATTTGTGGTAACTGTTATTTTGAGGTGGATCTCATTCTGTAGACATAAAAGGATGCAGTTGATAGGGATGCATAAAAATCACTGAAACCAGATGTATTTGTTCAGAATATATATTCATGCACACTCAGATATGGAATATGTTTATGCTAGCAGAAATAAAATGAACTACAAATGTTTCCAAAGCACAAAAAGTTTAAGTGATAAAATGCAATGTGACTGTAATTTGGTAATAAATAACTCTAATATCACTGTAAAATATAAGAAGTAAAACTGTCAAAGAGCCTGTAGACTTTATCTATAAAACAGAAGGCTGAGTATATTGTCTTATTTATTCTCATCTTCTAACCTGTCAGGAGAGCATGATGGCCTTTCAAAGATGTAGTTCTTGAATAAGAGTCAATATAAACCAAACTGTGTGGGATTATATATCTTTAGCTAAATGGATGCAATATGATACAGATCATTAACTCTAAACACCTCATCCATTCATCTTTACAATGTACATATTGAGGTTGCAGGATGAGAAATACTATTGAAGGCACAGGCCATTTTTAACAGTGATAGAAGAGTGAAATAAGTAAAAAATATGAAGTCCTTGTGAATTTGCATGATTTTTTAGTTTAAGTAATATTTGCTACATATACCCCTTCCCACAAATGTTTACTATATATCACCCTGAAATGTAAAATAGGGATTCATTTACTTTGAAGTGATGAAAAAACATAGAGTGGAATGTTGTTTTATTTTCCTGGTGTGTTATATATTACATTTTTCTTTTCATCCTCCCACAAAGACGACTCCTGTAATACAAGGAAACAGTTCTCTAGATGTTACTATCTTCACCTAATCATGGTAAGTTACAGTGTGTCACTGCTGTTACCTACAATTCATATTTAGATAAATCTCACAACCTTCCAAAGCAAGGAAAGCCCATATTTATAGGCTTCTGAGGCCATATTTCTATTTCATAGATAAAAATTTATTTGGTAGCAGAAAACATCCCAGCACTTTAAAATATAGATTTGCAACTGTGATGTATTGTTAAAATTTAGTGCAGCTTTTATATATAAGTATTTCATGGCTGTATTTTATAATGAAAAGCAGAATCTACATTTACACATTACCCTGTGGACTTTATACTCACTGTAGCAATTTATTCAGATTTCTTGTCTGTACTGTAAAAGCATTTTTCCTCTCTGGCTAAGGTTAAATAAATGAAAGAGTAGATTCTGCTATTAAGGAAAAGGAAATAATACAAAATTTGACTAAATGAGAACCAGGAGAAAAGCTGTAAGTTGTGTTCTTTTTACTAATAGCCTATGAGGATGCAGTTGCACAAAGAGACCACGGTCAAAATATGTTTCATGGAGAAAAAATAGCAGCTGTTATGTCTGGAGTTTATTGGAAAACTAACAGCTGGATTTGAAATCAATGTTATTATTATATCTTTGGATTGAGGTTACATTATAAGGATCATTTCCAGCAATGGAACTGACAGTTCCTCAGCACTACTGCAGAGAACAATGATTGATCCAAAATATGCACAATTACTGGCTTTCCAATTGTTCCCAATAAAATACTACTTAAAACCAGGTGAAGATTTCCTTTGAAATCCTTTGAATACTAACAGTTATTGCCAACAGTTATTTTTTGATGCATTCTTTGTAGTGCAAACATTGGTATATCTATTTCAAATATCAATGATATTTAAGCTACATCTGTGAATGGTAGTTGAACGTTAATGATTCATAATAAATGCAATTTTTCACTGTAGCAAATATACTGTAGTATATTTGTGCCAATATTTTCTTTTGTCAAGGCAAAGACTGAAAGCCCAGTTCTTCTTGGTATGGAATTTAGGTGTAGAATCTGTCTCTATTTACCCAATACCATTCACACTTGACAAATCTTGACCTATTAGTGTCAGATTTAGCTGCTTGGGCTTTGTTCCCCTTCTCTTCCCTCAGCACGACACTGGCATTTTATGTGTGTAGTGAGGAGCTTTTCAGCTCTTTCTTTTTCTATTATTTGTGCTAAAAACTCGTGGGGACATATTTCCTGTATTTCTTCCCTTTATACTTCCTCACAGGTAATATTGAACTACCTGAAGGATAGGAAAGGGGCTGGTTGATAGACCTAACTAACCTGGCCCATCTCCTGTCTGGAGGTATTGTCAACAATGTGTTAAAGAGTGGGAATGTCAGGAGTAAGAGATGGAAGATGGTATGTGGAAAATAGGAAGATTTTTGTTTTTAATCCATAGAATTTCAATGTCTCACAGCCAGATGAGTTTATCCAAAATGACAGTAAGTACTGACAGAGTAGTAGGAGCAATTTTTCCAATATGCAGTACTTTAGGCCAAATGTCACCCAGTGCACCTTGAACATCTGGCCCATAATGCCATACAGAACAAGAATCCACGTGAGGAAGGCACAATGCATAGAAACTGAAGTTAGAGCCTGTCATAGAATGATGGATACCTGTATAAACCTGCTTTACTTCTCTGCAAGTTGCATGTAACTGCAGGGTTTTTTTACATTATTGCTCATAAAGCATTCTTTTAAGGAACAAGCAATACATATGTGTTAAACTCCAATGGAAATGTTCAAACATCCAAAATGGCAGAGTTAGACTTTCTGGGTTTTGTCCAGGTGCTTGGATGCTCTTTTGTCCATCATTTTTTGTTCATATTAGACCACATTAAGTCTTATCAAAGTAGGCTTTGCTATACTTTGCATAATCATGCACAGATACTTTAAAGTCTGTATCTCTGAAACAAAAGAACCCAAGCACATCTCATTTGTACAAAACCTCTAAAAGCTAATTGCAATTTAAATCAGGGACACAATAACTAAAATAACGGCATTAGGTGTTTTCAGTGTTGGTTTGTTTTTTTTTTTTTTGTATAACATTTTGTCTCTCATGTTTACAGGCTGTGTATTTGCAAGTGAAATCCCTTTTTAATATAGTCTTTGCTTTTCAAAGAATTTCCCTTATGTAAGGGTTTAATAATAACAGTAAGAGTGATGGTTAGGATTACAAAAATGCCTTTTCTTCCCTCAAAGCATCTCTTCCCAATGGCAGATGAGGAAATAATCATTTCACCTAATGGCAGAGAACAGGTAAATCTTCAAACCTTGTGGCTCTATTGTATTCCTTCATATCATCCCCTACTAATATTTAATCCTTTCAAAAATCCTTTGACTGGCTCTTTCTTCTCCTCTGAGCTTCATTTTCCTAAATCTTCCCATGCCTTTTGATACAGTTAAGAAGATTAGACAGACTTAGGAGGAAAATTTCTTTCTTTCTTTCTTTCTCTTTTTTCTAAACACATGAAGACTTCAGGGTGTCTCTTAAGAACAAGCTATTTTGTGAAATTACAGTGATTGTGTGTGTCAGCAGTCTGTACAGCCATGTGGCACTTAACCCCTAATGCAGCGTCCATTCATCTGAAGGAGTCATTTCCTGGAGCAACTTGGGGTTGGGACCATGCCCTTTACATCCATCACTCCCCACATTTCATCATTTCCTAATTAAATGAAAGAGGAGTGGTCCAAGCACCAGTGCCATGAAATGCTGACTTTCTACCAACGATACATAAAAAGAACATCTGTTCAATTCCCCATCACATCTGAGGCAAACACCACCAGCAGTGGTGCTTGTAGCACATGGAAAAATGTGCTGCCTTTTCCACAGAGGGCAAACATGAGGTTCTGGGGGTGGCCTAAGCTTGTGACACACAGGACATCTTTTCCCAAGAGAGCTGCTGGCTACCTCTTCATCATATGTAGAAAACTGTCTGGGCAACAGCTACAAGAAAGGAGCTTAAAAAGCTTAATTCCCTTGATTTTGCCTCCGGGCTACAACAGCTTGGGCAATGAATGCAGCCATCCTCCATGGCTGCAGTTGGCACAGAGCTGTGCTGGGAGGAGCTGCAGCCAGCTCTCTCTAGGAGCCTTTGAACTGCAGCTTCTGAAAATTGCTGTTCCCCACGTGTGCTGCAAGTTCTGCTGAGTTTTCCCATACCCTGTATATTTCTGTGACACAAGGAATCAAGGAAATAATAACTTCAGAAAAAAATTCTGTCTTACAGAACAGAATGGTGGAAGAAAAACTGGTAGGAGGCAAAAGCCATATCATTTAAAGATTTCAGTTTGCAGTTCAGCCCAAATCTCTCTCTGACTTTGGCCAAACCCATTTACTTTCCTTTTTGGCTTCAGAGAAGAATAGGAAGTCCCGAAGGTAATCTGCAAAAGAAATCTGCTAAGGACTATGAGACATTATTATGCAAATAAAAGCTCTGAAAGTGTTTAGCTAGACAATATGGTTCCACTAAATATTAATGGGAAAAGTCTCCCTAGGTTTTTATTATGGTTTACCCATAATCAGACTCCAAAGTGTAGAGAAGGCAGATGTTTGCCTGTTCACATTTTTTTTTTTGTTTTCATGGTTTCAAATATCCCACAGAAAATCTGAGTCAAAGTTTATGTGCAAGTGGTTCTATAGGATAGTAATGCTTAGCAAATTTTCTTGTATAAGCATAGTAATCCTGATGATGTAACTGCAAATTGCCTGAAATTTCTAAGTGGTGCAGGAGGCCTAGCTCCATGAAATTAGGTGATTTAAACCCATCAATAAAGGTTGCATTTTCAGTATGTTTAGCGCCCACAGCTCCTACTAAATTAAACTTCATTAACTTATCAAAAGACACAGTGGGAATATCAGCAGCAGCAGTAGAACTGGGGGATTCCTGCCAGCCAATACAGCATTCACACTGTCCACATTTATTATAGAGAAGCCTGTTAGCAGGAAAAGTTTAGCATGAGTGAGGATCTCTAGCATAAGTAGTGGAGAGAAATTGGGATTTGGGGCTGGCTGAAGTCAGTACCTACATTGATCACAATTCAGCTAGGCCTTCTTTAACCCTTTAGGATTGCTTCCCATGTGCAATAAGTATTTACCTGCCCTTGGCAGCAAATAGTCTGTACAGAGTATGAAAATACTCTGTAAATTGCTAGAATGGTATGAAATAACCTTCAAATAGAATCAGGCCCTTTAGTGAAGATTCGAGAATAAAGCAAAGATAGTGCTGCTCCCTACGGAGAGTTACTGGTTAAAGTATTTTTATGCCTACTACTGGAGAGTATTCCTGCAATTTTCAGAAGAAAAGATGTACTAGCAGTAAACTTTAAAAAGAAGGGATACTAAGCAATCATGTACAGTAGTATCAGGAACAGAAATCTGCAACATGCCACAGAATGATGATAATCAAAGACAATTTAAAAAAACTGAGTTGAAGTATTTTTATTTTTGCAGTGTGTAAAGAGTGAGAAATTAATTTAGGATGACCTGAACATATTTTGCAAAAGCCAGTGTTGTTGCAATAGAATACAGATGATTCAAGAATGCTACTCATATATGTAATATTTAAGCTGATGAGAAGTTGTCTACAGTGTACACACTATTGGAATATCATTAATGAGGGCACAATATTCTAAGATTAAATTTATAGAATGTTCAGACATTGTGATTTTGTTTTAATAATGCTAATCATAGATCTTTTGAGCAAATGTGATTAGTTAGGGTGTATGTTACATATTTAAATCACCACAACTCCTCTATTTCACAGTAAGTAAGAGCTCTGGGCAATAATAAATGTGAGTAATGACTCTTTCCACATCAACCCTGTAAGCAAGAGGTAGAAATGCTCACCGTTTATGAGAAAATTGTGATTGGGGAAGTGAAAAAGCAGCAACTGTTCTGCATTAAGTAAACAAAGGAAACTATCATATATGAATGCACTCTATTTTATTACATCTTAGAAATCCTAATCAGCTGTGACAGGAACTGAATGAATTGGCAGCACCCAAAGGTGCTGCTTATTAATTTATCATAACAAATAATGATGGTGTGTCAAAGTAAATTAGGTCGCTTCATATGCTGTATGTCTTTGTTTTAGAATACCAGCAGTGGAAAAGGGTTGTTCACATTCCCTTTTCAAAGTCAGAAACGTTAAGTTATCCATATCTTATCTGGTTTTGTGTTCCCCCCTCTTTTCACTATAATTTGGACTAATCACAGGACAACCATGTAGGCAGACAAAAATAGACACCCAGAAACACTGGGAAGTTCTGTTTCAATACCCCTTTGCTTCTGCACTGAGATAGTTAAATTCTGATTTATGTAACATTAGTGCTTGGAATCCACATCAGTTTGCTTTTCAAGGGGAGAGATTACATATATGTGTGTAGATGATAATTTAAATAGGTATTATGTGTACACATGCACATTATATTCAAGAAACTTTTCTTAAAGCTATGAGAACACCACCTGTAAGGACAGAAAGAAAGGATTCCTTTGTTTTCATCTCTGAGGATCAAAACATAAAATCTTAAGTGATTTGTCCAGTGCCTGAAAGTAATGCAGTGTCCCCAACAGGAATGTAGCCTGGATCTCATTCACTCCAAGCCTCAACTGTTTCAGCCTATTTTTCCTCTCCAGCAATATTTCTAATCTGTACCTCCAGCGTCATGTGCCAGTGGTACCTTAACTTTTAATAAAAGTCCTTCTGAAGTCAAATATCCAAATTCAGAGTTGATAGAAGGAAAAGCAATTTTACTGTGTTTGACTGTATTGAACTGATACTGGTTCCCTGATTAAAAGTTACACAACTGAATGACCACTTTAGTGTCGATTTTTGACACTTTTCAAGTGTAAACTTTGAATTACTGCATTTTTATTAAACGGGAATGAAATTTCATCCTGAATATATGAGATCTTTCTGACAAAGATGAAATACAGGGAAAAAAACATGCACATGTGTATAATGTGAATATTATTGCCTTGAATTTCCCAAACAAAATCCAGTTTGCTGCCAGATACAAAAATTAGTTTGTAATACTATCCTTATAACAAATCAGACAACGCATTGTATTAGCTGGATTGCCACTCATAGAGATTGTCACAGGACATTTCTGCAGTGAATTCAAAAAGTGACTGGGAAAGACATGGCTGAATTGCCACTTTTTTCATTATATAAACTCATTGATGTTATTATATGATGTCCAATGTTCATTGCAACAGCAGCTAAGGATTTGAAAATAACCAGAAGATCAGTAATATATACAACAATATATACATGCACAATTTACTCATTTGCAAAAGTAAGTTCCAGGGGATTGCATCTGTGAGCCTGCAGAATGTTCACATTGACACCAAAATCCTTCCACAGACCCTGAATTCAGAGCCAGGACCTCTCTGTTTTCCTACACTGAGCTTCTGCTTTCTGCTCTATCAGTGGTGGGAAGCAGTGGTGTCTCTGGGCAGGTGATGCTTCGTCACACAACTTCTTTGCAGGTCAATCTGCTGTAACTTCGCTTGAAAGTAAGTAAGAAGGATTTTCCCACTCAAACCAAAGTGACTCTCTACTGACAGGTTGTATCACAGAATCACAGAATATGTTGAGTTGGAAGAGACCCACAAGAATCATCAAGTCCAGCTCCTGGCCCTGTACAGGACATCCCCAGGAATCACACCCTGTGCCTGAGAGCATTGTCCAAATGCTTCCTGAGCTCTGCCAGGCTGGTGCTGTGACCACTGCCCTGGGGAGCTGTTGCAGTACCCAAACACCCTCTGGGTTAAAAACCTTTTCCTGATATCCAACCTAAACCTGCCCTGATACAAGTTCAGGCCATTCCCCCGGGTCCTGCCACTGTCACCCCAGAGCAGAGATAGTGCCTGCCCCTTCTCTTCCCTCCCAGGGGAGCTGTGACTGCACTGAGGTCTCCCCTCAGTCTCCTCCAGGCTGAACAGACCCAGCACCCTCAGCCTCTCCCCACGGCTTCCCCATCCCGGGTGCAGATTTTGCCTTTTTGAATTTCATGCAGTTGGTGATTGTCTCTAATAACAGATGTCTCTAATGATATGACCTCTAATTTTTTGAGGTCTCTGTGCAGGAGCTCGCTGGGTATCAGTGTACCACTATGCAAAGGCATTAGCAGGAAAACTAATCCAGTGAATGAGAAGGAAATATTTGTTCCCAGAACACCCGGGTACTTCTGAAAATTCCATGCTCAATATGCAAGTGGCTATACACATATTATTAAAAAAATTGTTGATACACCCTCATAGCAAAATCCTAAAACTAGCCTAAATGAGCTCATTTTACAGTTTGCATTTGTACCTGATTTATATATTCCTTTATTTGAATTTCAATGATGTCAGTAAAAGAGAACGAATGCTTCAAAATAAAATGAAACACACATTTAGTTACCATAGCATTGTTCTGCAGAATGACTTGAATTCTTTTTAAACCCACAATAGCACAAGCAAAATTGTTAACTCAGTCTTTATTAACTCACCTAAAAGGACAGTAGCTCCAAGTAGCCCTGCATGTCCCGAGCTACTCAGCTTGAAAGTTCCCATTAATTTCTTTACATTTTAGGATTAAGAATATGACCACAATCTGTCTGAGATAAATTAATCTGGTTTGATGAAAGAGAACATTCTTTAATTGCAATTTAATTAATTGCATTTATGCTTTTAGACATGGAAATTATTGATGCTTAAGATGAAATCTGAGAATTAATAAGACCTGAAGTATTTTGCTGTATTTATTATTTCTGACAATCCATCACTTTTTCAACTATGACAATTCAAATTTGCTGCTCTGAATCTTCATCTATCTAACTAGAACATAAATCTTTCTGGGTTTATAAACCTGAGCTGTAGATCTTGTTCACCCTGAAAATATATTTTATTTTTCTGGATCCTTTATATTAATAGAATATAGTAATAGATCCTTTATATTAATATAATTAATTATTACTTATATTAATCCTTTTTATTAATAGAAATTTTAAAAATCATATTTTGTATGATCTTACAAAGATTTTGCATCCATAAAATAGAAAGTGTTTTTTGTTGGGGCTTTTATCCTGCTGAGTGTGACCATGGTAGCTCATGTTACAGGCCAGTTTCCCTGTGATAGTTTGACTGTACAGCTTTTATTAATATGGAGTGGGTTTAAACTGGATGTCTTACTAATTTAAGGTTTAAGATTTAATTAAACCTTAAATTAAATTCTTCTTTTACCAAAAATTTTCAGCATTTAAATAAGCTTCAAACAAATTGATGTCATTAATGTCTCATATTTATATTAAAATAGATATGCATGGATGTGTTCAGAGATTTTTTAGTATTGTTTCAATTTTCAGCTCTTGTACCTTGAGATCCATTTTTAGGTCAAAAACTGCAGAGTTTTTCCAAGAAAACTTGACTATAGTCCTCAAGTTATTCAGGAAAGATTGCATAAACAAAACAGGGAGAAAAACTTTTAACAAAAGTACCTATGGCTACTGGTATTTGTGCCTCTTAATGGTGTGTTTTGAATCAGCTGCTTGTTTATTTTTTTTATGCTCCCATACACACACAGAGGTTTGCAGCTTTAACAAAAGTAAGATTGTTAGTACAGCAGGTGTTCAGAGTTACAACAAAAATGGGTAACTGAATTGGGAACTGGGCTAAAGAGAAAGTGAGGTTTGAGAAGGAGGTGAATGCAGTGTCAGCAACTGATGTGAGAGCTGTTCTGTTTCACTGTCATGAGACAGCATGACTGCATTAGGAATGAGATGACTGATTTTGTATTTCAATTTTAATTGAGTTTTCAATATATTAATTCTGTGGACATGTGTCTGACTTTAATAACCTTCTAATACATGTTCAGATTGAATGACCAAGTCAATTATTCCTCAGAAATGCTTATTAGGATCGTGTTGGAGGCATACAAATAGCAAAGGAAACATACTCATGAATATGCCACTTGTTTCCAAATTAATTTCTCTCAACCTTGGCAGTATGTATTTTGTTAAATAATTATTCCTATATTTGAGGTATTCTTGTAGTACTACAGTAAATAAAAGTTGCAGCATTCCATGCACTTGCTGAATAAATGAGCTTACATTTACAATGCCATATGAGTCTGTGCTGTATTATCAAATGTGGTGAATGTGGATTATTTGGACAGTGAACTTCCTGCAGTTGTGGTGTTCAGTGGCTCAGTATGTTGTGCTTTCTCCCAGGCAGTATTTATCAGTATTAGCTAGGTAATTCTGGTATATAGGAGAGACCATCTGTATATTGTTGGACAACCACTGTCAAAGGACCAAGCTTTTTTCCTGGAACAACTTGAAAATGCAAACAGCACATATATCTTTTTTTATTATTATTTTTTTAAGTATTGAGGAGACATGGTTCCTTTTGCACTGGATCTTGAAATGCACTGTTGCTTAAATAGTTTACTTTATTA
Source organism: Sturnus vulgaris (assembly GCF_052056855.1). Lineage (NCBI taxonomy): Eukaryota > Metazoa > Chordata > Aves > Passeriformes > Sturnidae > Sturnus > Sturnus vulgaris. Next base: position 20,382,214 of record NC_142251.1, on the reverse strand, counting down.
TCCTTCACCTCTTTAATGGACAACAAGGTAAGACACTTTGTGGAAAGAAAAGAAAGCAAAAGCAAGTTTCCATTTTTAGTGCATGTGTCTTTGTCAGCCACGTGAAAGCAAACTGTGCTACATTCAGAAGCACAATTTCTTGCAATGGGTAATTTAGCAAATGCTGTCATTAAGAAAGAAATATTTTGATCATAATGTGTTTCTTTAATGCACTTAACTGGATGTCATGAAAACACTTGGCCTTCACCCCTTCCCTCTACCCTATTAATCTTCTAGCCTTTTTATCTCATCCCTCACACTGAATAATGCCATCAACTAGAAAACTGAAGGATGACACCAAAGAGAAACGAAGAACCATTATTGAATAAGATAAATGTAGTGCCACTTCTGCTAATTCTAATTTACTTAGAATTTAGTGAGGATCATTCTGTCACATCATCCATCACAGACAGACATTAGGGTGGGAGCAAAGTAAGCAATTAAAAACATGTTCTCCATTTCAGGTATTTTGTCATTTCTTATTCAGTTAGGTTCCATTTACTGTTTCTCTCTTTCTGCCAAGTATAAAATCATTTGTCAAATTTTGAGGTTAAAATTAGTGTCCCTGAAAGGGCTTGCATTGAGCCACTGAGGATGGAGTATAAATGTATTTTATTTCTAGAAAAGTGCTGCATTACAATGACTGTTGAAGTTTCCCCAGGCTGCCCCATTATCACGTGCTTCCACCTTGGCCTGTGGTGTAAACTCTTACAGATAAAATCTAATATTTTGACATTTAGGTTGGTGGACTCTCACGTAGCACAGTCCACCTGTAGCACTCCTGCCTGAGGAAGCTGTGGAGTGCTGTGCAGGATCTCTAACAGGATGGAAATATTTTATATGCAGTAAGGACAGTCAGAGTTATGCAAGCTAAGATAATAAGTGTAATCAAATTTCATACTCCAAGGAATACACTGATTGCCTCAGGGATCAGGAAAAATTTAACTCCATATCCTCAGCCTTTGTGCTTCTTCATGCAAGCAGAGCAGCTGTCACAGGGCAGAAAGTCCTCTAAGGCATCAGTTATTGTCCCCTTTTTCTGGCAGGATACCAAATTGCACTGAACAGTAGTATCAACAAACTAGCAATAGTAGTTCAACAAACTAAAACCTATAGAAGAGAATCTTTGATACTATTCAAAAAATAACTATTCAGGGTGGGAGATTTTCCACACTGCAGCAGTTTAAATTTGAGAATGGTTTACTTCATATTCTAGTTTGTCTTTGATTTGTTTCATATCATAATCCTAAATATTGGATTCCAATCTCGTAGTTAATATTTCTGTATGGAAATATGTGTGCAAAGTTGTTGGCATCAATCAGATATTCTCTGTGCCAAGTCCTGGGTCACACAAACCCTTCAGCAGACCCCCTAACTTGGGGTGCTGAAGTGCTTTACGCCAGCTTAACGTCTTCTCCTTAATTATTGAATTGCTTTGTTTCTCAATTTGGGAGATAAAAGAATTCTGCGGGTACTTTTAAGGAGGCTGTAGGCTCAATTATGCACCACAAATACATATTTGTAAGGCCACCTACACATTTTTCTGTCACTGTAAAGATGGTGGGGAATGCTGTTTACCTAGCCCCATGAAGACTGTTCCAGCCCTCTTGGTGTAGAAGGTGCAGTATGTGTTGCTGATGCCTTTTGCACACACTTGGGATGAAAATTAGGGTTTAGTTTAGGTGTAGGCAATTTCTGACATTTCCTTCAACTACAAATGAAAACAAAGTTGTACAATAACAGCAAGTTTCTTGGTGAAGAGAACTAGGGGAAATTCAGTGCTTTGAAATTAGATTGTTGAAGTCAGCCTGCTCGTTTGTGACAGCTGCAATCCCATCCGGGGAAATAACTGCATTTTGTGATGGTGCTGAGGGCCCAAAGGTGTTACTGCCCCTGGCTGTCCTCACCTGGGCAAGGGCTGTTACTGAGCAGAACTGGCTCCACCTGGCTGGAATTAAGGGTCTACCAGCCTCTCTCCAAATCCCTGGGACTTTCCTCTAAATTTCTCGTGGTTCAGTGGCTGCTGCCTTTGGAGGGTGCCTGTGTTCCTGCCAGCCCCTGCTGTTCCATGTGGGGTTCTTTTCCCCCAGCTTCATGCAAGTACCTCTGGCTGCAGCTCCTGGACCCCTCGTAGGGTGACCTGCAGTGGGAAGGACTCTCAAACAAGCAGGTATCTCCCTGGTTTCTTTACCTATTTTTGAAGCCCTTTTTTTGTATTATTTTGTTGTATTTTTATGTATTTTCTATTATTTTTGTATTGTTTCTGCATTCATTGTCTCTTCAAATGATGAGGGGCAGTAATTTCCCTGGGGGATGGTGGGGATTCAGGTCTGCATCTGCCTGGTTTGGTTTTGGGGCTTTGCCGGTGTGTTTTTAGTTGATGTCCTGAAGCATTAAATTTTTCAAAAGGCTTTGCAGTTCCTTCCTAATTTGCTTTTTCTCTTAAAAAAAGAAAGCCTATCCTAGCTTTGTTTGTCTGTAAAAACATGTTAGTTTAGGTGGTATGCTCTAGGAATGAGATGAAATATTAGCTGGGATTTTTGGCCTATACAACATAACTTGATTAAGTCAGTGGCGTTGTACCAGTGTAAAGGTGGTTATTGATCACGTCTTGTGCAACAACTGGGTGTTGCATTTTTTTTTCTTCATTTAAATATTGGTCTTTGCTTTGTTAATTCTGAAAGAAGATGCACATACTAGTTGAGTTGCAGGTGAAGCCCTTGAAAGATGGGCAGGTGGAAAGCTCAGCCTGGGAGATGATTTTCAGGGCTCAGGGAAACTGGGGCAGCCAGATGAGGGAGGAGAGGGCTGATGCTAAGAGGACTGTCATTCCTGCCTGGTGGCTGTTGGCAGAAGTGAGGATGGAAGTGGAAGTGCTTGTGACTGTGTGCTTGGTGTGACTGTCACAGCAGCTTCAGTCAGGAAAGGAGTCCTGGTAATGGAAATAAATTGTGTGCTGTGGATTTGCAGAAGAAAACACAGTGGTAGAAAGACAGAGAGCAAGATGTTAACTGCACTGGACTTGGAACTGTAACTTAGATGTTGAGCTGAAGTGAAAAAGGCAGAAGTAAAATTAGCTGACTTAAAAAAGGAAATGTGGAGTCCTGAAAGTGAAAAACAAGGAGACTGCCTGTCTATAGAATACGGTAACTTAATGGAAATGCAGCTTTCCTGGCTGGGGCCCTGTAGCTACCCATCTGAATATCTAAGGAGCAATACATCTGGAGAAAAAAGGCAGCTCTTCCCTGTTCTTTGCTAGGAGAGCTATATCCTGCAGGTCTGAAAGCATTCTCAAAAAAGATATATAAGACTGGACCAATTTTAAGTATAAATATTAATAATGCTGTCTTAGATTTCAAGGGTCCCTTTGTCACTGATTTTGTTATCACAGTACAAAATGGCAGCACGCAGAAGGATTGCTTCCAGTGCTTTTTGTGAGAGCTCCCCGTGCCTTTCATGAGTCACTTGATAGGTCTGGGATGTTAGCTGCCACAATTACATTTGTTGTTTAGACTATTCAGGTGTGACTGAATAGGGAAACAGAAGAGTTTGCTGGCACAGCTTCTTTCATGGTGGTTGCACCTTGTGCTGGCCAGACTGCCTTAGATCTGCTATTAAAATCAGCATCTTCTACTTTGTACTTCACAGCTTCTGTGCTGAGAATCAAATCACCTGGGTGGCTGCTGCTGGTTTAATAGCATAATTGAGTAGTCTAAGCAGCATCTTAGCAGCTGCTCCAAGAGGCTTTAACCTCAGTGTATACACATTTCCTGGGATTTTGTTTTACAAAGAGAGGGATTATTGTCATATTCATTGTAATCACTCTTAAGTACTGGAGGCCTGATTCCTGGCTGCCTTGCACCTTCTGCAGTCATTTACAACTGTCTAAAAGGACTATAATATGTGATGACACTAGAATGGCTGTGATACTGTTACATTTGCAGAGAGATTGATTATACATTGCATATAGTAATGAAGAACCAGGGCATGTGCAGGATGAGTAGAAAGTCTGTATATTAAGGTATTTCTGAGGTGTAAGTGAATGCATGATGGAGAAAGGCTGTAGAAGGAGAAAAGACGACAGTGGATACTTTACATTCTAACTCTAAATGAGGTTTCTATTCAAATCTGTCTTTGTGTGCTGCAGTGCTTGAACTTGCTGGGACTTGTATTGCTCTTCAAGGCAAACCTTACTCTAGACAGTGCTCTGTGCTGGGATGTTTATTTTTAGCTGGGTTATTTTCCAGATCTTGATCTCTCTGCAGTCTGCCATGCCAGGAGTGAGACAGGTGTTTGAAACTGCTTGTAGGCAGTAATTATTTTAGATAAGCATATAGGCAAATCTGATCCTGATATGTGCCACCAAAATATATTGTCAGTTCATTGAAAAAAACAAACAAAACCAAAAGGAAACAGTAAACAGAGTTCTGCTTGCTGTAGTAAAGCTTGGATTAAGCTTACAGTTTGAGGTAATAATGGCTGTACTGTTTCAGAGGTAAAGTTTGACTGCCAGGATTTCTTTGCCCTGAGAGCCAGCTCGCTCCAGACAGAGCAGAGCACAGAGCTCAGACACCTGGGGGTCAGGCTGGCACCTGAACCTGAGCTGACAAGAGAGCCCTTGGCTTGTGATGAAGAAAAATCTCCTTTTGCTTATGTATATCTGGCTCAGCCTGACTGTGCTAGTTGTATTTCCACCTGAGCTGTAAATAGTTAGATAATTTTACAAGTGCTGGGGAAAAAAAATGTTGCTTCATCTCTTAGGGGCAGCTTATATGTCACTGTCTGTGATTCTGATAGCACAAAATGTCTCAGTCATGAAATGTCAAATCTTAAGTATGACAAATAATCCTAAATTATATTAACATTTATTAAGGGGGAGGTGGAGAAGGTATTTCAGAGCTTTAGTAGGAGTTCTACTAAATTTCCATATGAAGAAATCACTCTACTATTATTGTTGTTTGGAAGTGCCATATTTTGAAGGTTATGTTGTTGTCAAGGCAAAAGGTTCTGTATTGCATTTTCAACCAAGCCTGACTGATTAAGGGTGTTGGGAAGAATGAGTTTTCCTTCCAGAATCTTAATTAGGTTGACTTTAACTCACGACAGGAGATTCTGCCAGCTGTCAGGTACTTCTTGGATGTCCCACTAATTAAAACTCTGAGGAAGCCTATTAAAGGTGTTCAAAAAGCCAAATCTCCCTTTAAAATATCTCTGGCACTGCAAAAAAAAAAAAAAAAGTGTATGACAGTGATATTGCAGCATAGATAACTTGTCTTTTGCTTTTCATGTTGACAAGATGCAGCTTATATTACGTGGCTGAATAGGCTCTTCACTCCAAGCCCTTATCTGTCACCTTCCTGTGAATGGACTGAAAGGAATTTAAGGTGAAGTTTTGCTGGTTTTCAGTTTAGACATATCTGACATTCAGATTTTCTCATAAGATGAGAATGGCTGATACTGAAACACTTCTCTTGAGGTTTAATTTCTGAGGCGGCAACATCCTGTAGTTTGTAAATATTTTCAATATTGAAACAGATGATGATATAATTTCTGATTACCATCATTTTTGTGCTGCACTTCATGTTCTTAATGAGACGCTGCAACTGGGATATAGGTGTATTTTAAAGCTTTTCCAGTGTACCTGTTTCAGACATACTAAAAAAAAATTCTCTTTACATCCTTTGTCAATTTTTTAGACAAACAAATATCCTAATCTACTGCCAAAAAAATTGTTTTGGCAGTATCTCTTACTCCACTGGGGATCTGGCAAAATATCTCTTAACTTTTGTAGACTATTTGCAAAGGCAAAATTTTATTATTATAGCTGCATTTTATCTTCTCAGGTGTATATTGATAAAAATCTAGGAAGATTTTGCAGAAAGAAAGGACTTACTACAACAGCAAGAGATTTCAGATGGCAGGGACCTTAAGTGTATGGGAAAAAGTATTGTATTCCAGAAGGCCATTGAACTTCTCTCAGATTGCTGGAATTCTGACCAGGCATGGATTTATAAGTCAGTTACTGCTTCTTGGTAAGGAATTTAGGGGCCAAGAGAGAAACATTTGTGACAGACGAGAATAACTTCACTGAGAGACTTTCTCAGTAGATACCTGCTAAGAAAATTAACCAGCCCTAATAAGTTCTCCCACGTGTTCTGGAAGGTGATGTGTAGGAGTTCTGATTTGTGGAATCAAAAGCTTAGAGCTACTGTCAAGGTTTAAGGTAATTTGGGATTACTCAGAAGTGTGAAATGTGGGATTTCTCCAGAAGAGAAGTTACAGTCCCTTTGGACTCGTGTAGGACTTTTCTCTGCTCCCCTAGTCACACATGATAGCAGCTGCTGCTGCTCCTGTTATCCTGGCACCTCACAAAATTTTAGGAGCTCCCTAGTTTTCCTCCAGGCATTTAACCTCGTGCCAGGTGTGATTTGGTTGATGCTCAGGCTCTAATTTTGAGCCGGTCTTGGTTTGAAAGACAGGTGTCTGCTAAGAAAGGCAGGAACCTCTCTTTGAAATGGAAAATGTAAACCCCCCTCCCTCCAAATTATTATAATTTTGAAATTAAGGGGCTCTCGGGTAAAGATATAGGAATAACAGTTCTTTACTAGGAAAAATTAAAATAGAAATACAGTATTACACAAAAAATACTAAACCCGAAAACACTGACAGAGTCAGAATACAATCTGACACCCCATCAGTCAGTCAGGGTGTTGGTAGCAGTCCCATTCAATGGTGGCTGCATCCTCCTGGAGTGACAGATGTGGCTCAGCTGATGCAGTGATCCTGCAGAAGGGTGCAGTTTTCCTCTAAAGGTCCAATGATGATGTGGAAAAGTCTAGTTTTTCCTCTGGGATCCAGTGGAAAAAAGCTGCCTTGGTGTTCCAAATCTCAGTTTTTATTTAGGTAGGAAAGGCTTGGCTCCTCCCCTTGGCTGGAGCATCTCCCGATGGGATGATGTCATTTTGTCAGTCAGGCACTGGGACCCGATGGGATGATGTCATTTTGTCAGTCAGGCACTGGGACCCGATGGGATGATGTCATTTTGTCAGTCAGGCACTGGGACCCGATGGGATGATGTCATTTTGTCAGTCAGGCACTGGGACCCGATGGCCATTAACAGACAATATCTTCCTGGAGGAAGGATGGGTTGTGGAAAAGATAAGGATCACTGCCCCCCCCCCCGTTTTCAACAGATGATGATAGAATACATACTTTTAGTCACATCCTGGGTTGCAGCCTAAGACAGAGCCTTACTGGTGCTCCTGTTCCCCAGCCAGGGGCGTGTCTGGCAGCACTGTGCACAGGGGTGGTTGTAGGGTGGGTGCATCTGGCTCAACAGGGCAGTGGCTGAAGCCATACACTGCTTTCTTCTTGGGAGCTACCCAGTCCTGTTCCCACACCTCCCTTGAAATAGATGCTTTTTTGAAAATAATTGCCAAATGTCCATGCTGTGATCCTCTGTAGACATAGATACTTATGTGGGAAAAATCTCTTACCTGCAATGCTTCATTTGTTCATTTACTTGTTCCATGACAGACTTAGAGTCAGTATTGCATTGATCATATTTTTCCCACTGTTTCTTCCATTAATCATGATGTCATGCCATACTTATTATCTTCTACATAGCTGTAGCTTTTATAAGGTGCTAAAGCAATTCTTCAAGCATTTAACAACTTAATAGGTTAATTAAAGGGTAGGTTTTATTAATTGAATTTCAGGCAGCAACTTCCATCATATACTTTGGGAAAAGATAACATGATTATTGAAACCTCAATACCTAATATGCTTGAATGTGCCCATTACTGGAAAGAAGAATAAAAGTTTTGGTGGAAAGAAAAGATAAAACCCTCAACAAGCTTATTTGAGCATTCTCAAAAAGATAGATTAATATCAAACTTTTCTAGCCAATACTTCAGGTTTATCCAATTCTCTTCCTTGATTTAATAATAGAAGCAGATTCAAGAATGAGATTATAGATATTTTTGTTTGGTTTGGAATAAAACCTTCTTGGTGTGTGTTTCTGTATGTTTACACAACTAAGTTTTTTTTACTTTGAACCTCTTCCATTCCTCCTCTAAAAGAAATAAAGCTTCTCTTCCTGCTACTGTGATGGATTACCTAGTTTTTTTCTGAATTAAAGATGCACATTTATTTAAAAGGCAGCTGGTTCTTCTAGGCACATTTGTGCCTCCGTTGTTAAAGTTGATTAGAAAACCATTTCTTTCTTAATCAAACTGCACAGAAAGGAAGTGAAATTTTTTGTTTATAAAAACTTCACTCAAGAGGCCCTAGATCCTTATTCACGTATTAATTGATTCCTGTCATCTGGGGATACTAAACTATTTTGACACTGTGATATGGCTCTCTGAGTCTCAGTGGTGTAAAGTTATTTTGAGGTATTGCCATATGGGAGTATTTTATTGTCTAGGAAGCAAAATGGATCATAAAATTATCAGTGCATCCATACAAAGTTCACATGGCAAGTGAATACCGTTGGAGTATTGAGTGGGACAGTTGGTAACTCTATCCATGTGCTTAATATGCAGCATTTTGATCTAATTAAAATCTGTGATTAGAAACTCAAAATAATGGTTGTGTTATCATTGAGTGCTGCTTCTTTCCTTACATCTGCCATTTTGCAATCCTGTTTTCATATTTTATATACACATATCTGTATGGTCACACAAAACTTGTGGGTTTACATGGGTTGGTGTGAAATCTGAAGCTGTAACATTTTTTTTTTCCCACATTCTGGTAGAGCTGTGTGTCACTCCAGTCCTTTTTAGCAGCATATTTCCCAGTTTTCATATCAGCATAGGTACCAATTTATCTCATCAGATGAGTTGCAGCAAGGAGACTTTACCTTTTGACCTGTGACAACCATAAAAGGTGACATTTAAAAAAAAAAAAGACAAATTGTAAAAGTCATCAAAGTGCTCAGATAAGATATAAACTACTTTTTGTTCCCAAGAAATGTGAAGAAAAAAATCAAAATGCAGAAGGTATTGATCTCTTTTATAGGTAAACTGTTTTAAGAGATTTCAGCTCTAGACTTTAATCACTGTGTTTTACATATGTTTGATCTGAGGGGTTACCAGTTTGAACTAACAGCAGGCTCGGAATGTTACTAGGGTGTCAGCTCGAAGCTCTACACTAAAATACATCACCTGTATTTTAAATTGGGAATTTGCTGCCCAGCAGAAGGGTGGTTCTGCTTTTCCTGCCTCTGTGAAAGCCCTGGTGCCTCCCCCTGGGAAGGGGCCAGGAGTGTGGGTCAGCAGCTGCAGCAACAGAGGCTCTTGTCCTTGTCCCCAGCCCGGCTCTCCTTGTCCCCAGCCCGGCTCTCCTTGGCATCCTGGCTGCTGCTGGCCTGTGCCATGTCACTTCTCTCCTGGTCCTACAGGATCTCTGCTGTGCTGCCCTCCCTTCGCCCACTGCCAGCCAAGGGGTCCTGCTGATTTCCAGCAAGAAAACCCTTGTGAGAGTAATACTTGGCTCATTGGGAAGAAGCAGCAGCATCCTTATGTTGAATTATATCCACTTGAACGTGCAGTTCCTTTTTGTGTTTTAGGATCTCTTATGAGAAATTATTATCCCTCCTACTTTGCACAGTTGGGCAATTGAGTGTTCATGGATTCTGTGCAAGACTGATTTTTCTGGCTGCTGAGCTCATTTGCCTTATTGTACATGTAAGGCACAATAACGTGCCAGTGAAGGGGCCCGTGGTAGCATTCAGACAGTGATTAATTTATTAAACAACAATTTAATACTTTAAATATAGAAATATTTAAGTGTATAATTCATCTTGATTCAACTCTTCAGATACAGCCAGTCCTCCCGGTAGTTCCCTTTGTTGCATCAGGAAATTAAACCTAGTACTAGTCATGTTGCTTTATTGAAAAAAAAAAAAAAATCTTTATAGGTGATATAAGACTAATAAAAACCGGAAAGTATCATGCAGTGTTTTTATACTGCATACCCATATGTTGTATTCTAACAACATGTGCCCTTAAGAACATTATGTGCCATTTTTATAGAAATGCCTGTAGAGAGTTTACCACTTAGAGCTTTCCAGTAGCATTTTCATAGTTTTAGTCAAATTGTGGAGGAAAAAAATAGTGGGGTCCTTTTGTTTCCTTCACAGTGCCTTCCTTGGCCCCTCTTGACTCCACAGTTTGAATTAGTGCACAGATGCCTTGAAAACTGTTAAGGGATACAAAGTGGATGTTGTTTATCTTTTCCTCTCTCCTCACTGGCTCACATTCAACAGTAGGCCAGAATAGCTGCTCTGAAGTTTGCAGTTTTTTCAGAATATTCCAGAGCTAAACCCAATTTCTGTCGCTGTCTGCTCGAGAGTGGTGAAGGAACACAGCAACACATCTTCCTCCAGAAAACAGCAGGAGCGATTTATTGCAGAGGTACACACATTTTATAGACTGGTTTGCTGAACCAATAATAGGATCAACCCATTGGTCCAAGGAAGGCAACACCTCTTGTAAACATGCTCTTACCAAAACATCACATTTTAGACACCCTGCCCATGCCCACAACGCCAGGTGCAGCTTTGTTATTAATGCTTTCCCTTCTGCTTTCCTTCGAGTAGCCTGGGAAAACTCACATGGCTCTTTTCCCTGACTCCACTATCCACAAATTTCCATAAGTATCTCTGAGAGCAGGGCTGCCACAAGGTTACCAGGACACACAAACAAGTTTGTGGACTCCGAGGGATGTGCGTATCTGTTTCATATCAGGATAAAATTTTCTCTGCTCAAGGAGACATTTCAGGGAAATTCTGCACAGACAACACAACAGGAAAGCAAATTGTGCAAATTGTGTACACAGTGTTTGAAGGCACGCTTCTAATTAACCTCCACAGTTACTGTTATTTTGTTAGCATAATTGTTGATGTTATTGAAGAGGTAACAAAGTCCTCTGATTTTATAGAAGCTGTAATAAACGTTGTTGTACTATTGAGTTATTGCCCAGATGCATCATGTTACTTCTTCATTTTGAAGAGCTGTGCCATAGGAAGAAAGGAAATAAAGTTAATATACAATAAAATCTTCAAGTGTAAATTTATTCTACTTTAACTGTGACTACAGCAATTTTTTTTCCAGCTATTTTTTGTAATATTTACTTGTATTTAGTGCAATTGATTACTTTTATGAAAGAACTTCAGTTTCTGGAAGATATCAAACTACAGAATTCACTTATTTCTTGGCAGCTAAGTTGCAAAATGGGAAAAGTTGGTGCTCCTGCCTATAAATGGATTGATGAAGAGTTAGGCTGCTGCTGAAGCCTGGCTGCCTAGACAAGCAGGGTACCTATTTGTTACCATCCATTCTCATGGAAAAGGGATCTGTGAGTTGCAAAGGTGAAAAAGACAGAGTAGATTTTTGTGCTCTGTTTAGCTGTTACATAAATCTTCACGTGGTACTTCCAATGCTGCTTCCATTTTGGAAGAATATACCATGTCTATATACCAATGTCTATAGGAATCTGCTTTTTCATACATGATGGAGTTTGGAATATAAATATACAATATTTTGCACAGCTTCCCTATTTGGCTCCCCCCATAACTCTCTTTGGTCAAGGACCTGTTAAACACTTTCATTAAGCTTAAAACATTTTTTTTCTTAAAACTGTTTTGCTCTTCTATTAAAAACAAGAGATCAAAAATACTTGTAGGAAAATCCTCAATTTTGATAAAATTGTGTGTAGTTGACAAATTCAGCATCATGTTTTATTTGGAGTAAACATAGAAAATCGGGCATGAATAAAACATGTTTCCCTGTTGCTTGTATTTTAAGAAGCCACAGGATACAGCTCACAAGAGGGACATTTAGTTCTGCAGATACCTGGAGTTGCAGTCAAGTGTTATGGGGGACATACAGACCTGTGTGGTTTCTGCCATATCCTTTATTCCTGATCTTCCCTGTTGATTTTTTTATCTGTCTAGTACCTGTGCAGTTAGACAAGCATCCCTGCTAGCAATTTTAGCCTCTCTGTAAGAATTTGCAGCCCTAATAATAATAATAATCCTAAGATTTGGAGCTCCTAATTTAAAATTTTGCAAATACTTCTGTTTATCAGCAAAGGGAAGGGGACAGAGAACCTCAGTGCACTGACCTGTGATCTACAACTTGTGTAAGATATTCTTCATGTCATAAGACTGATACACTAAGAGGTCAGAAAAATTTTGGATAGCCACTATGATATTAAGGTGCTGCCATGCTTTCATGTTGGAATCCTTTACACCATTAAAATTGTTAATGGTGGAGAGACAGGTTAACATTCCATGTTAATGCAGGGTCACCTGCCAGTAATCATTTAACCTACAGCAGGGGTGTGTACATGATGATCCCACTATTCAAGCAGCCAGAGCTAGGCCAGTCGATCCTTTTCAAACTGGCTTAAGCTGACAGAGAGAAGTTGATATGCAGCACGTGATAATTTTCAGAAAAGGATAGAGCATTGGGAACCAAGTCTAAAATTTTGAGGCACAACTCCCTGGATGGGGACCTCATCTAACAGCATTTTTACTTGCATTTACCAGCTGCAAGCATAGGTCCTGTCTTCATTAGCATGAGCAGTATTTAGAGCAGAATACATGAATATTGTGCTCTGGCATGTTGCATTAGTTCTGGGACTGATGTTAGTGCTCGTATTTTGTCTTCTATAAAGTTGTAGGTAAAGTAATTGTATATTTGAGCCTGCTAGAGGAAGCATAATTTAACTTATGTCTGGATAGTATATATACTTTGGCTGAATTTCTTATTTTTGCTGAGACTGAATGCTCATATTAGCAGCAGCTGAACAGTCTTTATGTTGACCCTTTCTACAGGGATGAACTTTGCCTAAGGAAGAAAGGCAGTAAAATGTCACAGAAGTGTCGCATATTCTGCCTACATTAACTTCACATGGAATATAGAATCAGAATTTGTTCACTCTGTTCTCTGAGGAGAAGGAAAGAAAAAGGTGCTGAAAGAGTGAAATGAGCTTATCAGTGCTAAATGGAAATGTGACCCTTATTCTTTTTGCTAAAGATGTGTGTAAATGCTAAGCAGCAAACAGATTTAAAGTGCTTAGTTCTATCATGTTCAAGCATAATATTTGATAATTAAAGTGCAGTGGAAGCAAAATGGGTGTTGGACATCAGACAGACTTGATAAAAACCCAGTGTTCATCCCCAGTGAGCTGGGACATCCAACCCCTTAAGCCAGAGAGTAAATATGTTTATCTTCTATATATGACACTTGCTATTGCCCTGAACATCTGGAGTTTGGTACTTGCAAATTGATTTGTCTTAAATTACAATACTCTTTCCCCACCTTCTATCTTATCCCTACTAGCCATATAAAACTCATCTATATCCATATTTAGAAAAATTAATTCTAAATTTGGTGCCTTGATTATTTTCTATGTATTACCATAACTTGTTATAATTGCACTGTTGGTATGGAAAGAAGACCTATTCAACCAGGAATACCCAAGTTGTCATAAAAGCTACACAAATTCATTAATCCTTTTAGTTATTTTTAAAGCAAGAGCCAGAATGGACTGCAATTGATTGCAAAAGTCAGTTCATATTGAAAATAGTCCAATGGGCTTAAAAATTCAGGAATTTATCTCTTATGCAGTTTTTGCCAGTGAAATAGGACAGAAGTTTACACAATAATTTGCATGAGCAGCCTGCAGTGCTTCTCTGGTATTGATAGGATGTTCAGGATGCAGAATTTATTAGACAAATACCAACAGAATGTAAAAAAAATAGACATATTGCAGTTCTCATTAATACACCTCTAATGTATGGTACTATTGAAATAAACCTCTGCAGATCAATACCATTACTGTTCAGTAGAGACATCTTTGTGATGCAATGCCATTGGCATAAATAATAAAGATGATGTGAACAGAGAGGATGATTAGACATGGAGAAGTTGCCGTCAAGTGCTACTGTGCTGTAGCAGCATGAAAATTCGGTTTTCTCTTGAGAAATATAAGCAAAGATCATCCCATAACATCTGACTTTTCTTTCTTTTTCTTTAACTTGCCTCCTTTCCCTAAACATGCAATACAAATGACTTGTTTTTGCAGCTGTAGCTAAATGCAACAGAAGTTTTCAGGAAGGTGGAGAGAGCAAATTAAAACTTTGATTTAATAATCTATTAAAAAGCTGGGCCAGAGCTTGCACTTTGTTTGATGTGGCACTTGTGCTCAGTGCCATTTCAGTTATGCATTGCAGGTGCAGATCCAGCCCTGTGCACAAGGGCAGCAGCATCAGTGCTCACACTCATAAATTTGGGGTAGAAATGCTATAAGCTTCTATCACTCATGCTTGAAAGTAATTGTTTACCAGTAGCAATCCCAGGGGTAGCAGGATTTAGTATTCCAAGCTTTTGAAGGAAGAGTAGTTAGTAATTGAAGATTGGATTGGTATAAAATTTCATCAAAGAGATTACTTTCTCCAGGTAATGGCTGTATTTAATTTTTCAGAATGTTCATAAATGTGTGACCTATGACTTCCTCTCTTGTAGGTGTGTTTCAGAAAAATGATTAACTAAACTGTCTGGGATTTTGAATTGTTAAGCTTCAAGAACTGGAGGTTTTTTTGTATAAATATAAATCAGATATTGAATGTGGTTGTCTCCAGAATAATTAGTTTTTACTATCAAAACTTTGGTGCAATCAGGAATGTCTAATAACTGGAGAGCTAGGTTCCTTCAAAATAACTTACAGGTAAAAATAGGTAAATTGTAAGAGGGTTTTGGCCTTTTCTATTTTATCTGTGCTTAAGACGTGAAAAGAATTTAGTACTTTTATTGTATGCACTTGGACACACGAATTGATTTTCAGTGCTGGTTCTTGATCTACCATTCAATACAAATTTTCCTGATGTCAAGCAAGAAGATCTTGGTTACACAGCTGGTTCACTGCCAGGAAAGGTGTGGGGCTTCTTACCTCAGGGCAGCTATCACATGTTAGTTATTCTTAGCAAGAGCTCAGACAGGGTTTGGCATGTTCCTTGCAGTGCCACAGAAATAGCTGAGGTCACCTCCAGGTGTGGAGCAGGGTGACGACAAGGTCTGTAACACTTCTGCTGACCAGAGGCAGCGAGGCAGGCACGGTGAGGACAGCACACCCAGGGCAGGGAGCTGAGAGAGGAAAACAAAGCAAGGGAGAGGGGTCTAATGTACTTTGGGAGGGCAGATGAGTGAGGATGATGAAAGACAGGACTTCAATTAATGCTAATTATCTATACACCGGGGAGGGTGGGGAGAAGGGTGAACAATACAGCTCTTCAAAAGATGCATGGGCTGATCAGCCCACCACAGCTGCCCAAGGGAGAGGCTGCACTGCACACCTCAGGAAGTGCTGAGATCTTCCTCTTGGGCAGGGACAGACAGCAGGAAAAAGAAATCTTCATGGTCTTTAAATTGACTGCAAGACTGTAGGGAGAATGGATGATTCAGGGTTTTCACGTACCTGTAGTTGGAGGCTGCATTCTTGCACAAAAGATGATGTAAATTGTTTTATTTAAAGTGTCCACTGGTGGTTCATTTTGGAGATGTTCAGCTGAGACCATTTCCTTTTAAATTCAACATCTTGAGCTCTTCTTGTGTCCCTGGTCCCTGTTGTCCCAGATATTACATTATCTTGAGGGAAAACCAACCATTCTTTAACCCTCAGCAACAACTTTTACATTTTTTTCTTTTCCTCTTTGGCAGAAGTTTTCAAGTGAAGGTCGCAGCTTCACCCAATTCTCCCTTTCAGAATGTTGCTGTTAAAAAAACTGTTATGCTTGCTTATTTCCTAATTTCGATAAAGCCAGTGTTTGCAAATAGTGCAACTTGTTGTTGACTCTTGTCTGTCATGCAAGAAAGGATTGGGGAATTCATTAGAAGAACAGGCTTTTGCTGACCTAAGTACAGAAGCTGTCCTGAGGCCAGTTCAATGCTTGGACCATACAGGCCACAAACTCTAAAAATATTAAATAGTACTAATATTTTAGCTTTCCTTTAAAACATATAAATCCCTTCTCTTTACTCCTAGTTGTTGAGGAAACTTTTATAAATATCACTTAACTGTGCAGTGGTGAAATATTTGCATTTTTCAGTCGGCATGACCATAAAGCAGTTGCTGGGAAGTCTGAATTGCTTCGTGCATCTGTGACTGCCCTATGCTCAGCTGAATTTTTGTAGCAGTGAGAAGTTATCTAACCCATGTGTTAGTCTCTTCTCCAATTAAATTGACTGCTCCAAGAGCGATGTGCAAGGAAGGTGTGATTTGATGCACTTACTACTTTACTTTGCTTTAATCCTGGCTCAGTTTTGTTTCTGACATGAAGTGCAAGCCACTGTGCAGGCTACAATTGCACCCTGTTAAAAGTAGAGTGTGCTCCTGTTGTCTTACAAAGCCCACAGAGGATCAGGGTGTGTTAACTTGGAAATGGAGTTAGAGAGACAGCATCCTAACACAGTTGTCTCTTTTTTCTGCTATTAAAGTTGTGTTTTAGTACCTTTTCATGACAGTGTGTCCACAGCATTGTATCTATTTGACATGATCATCTAAAAGCTGCTTTTCTTTCTGGCCTGTTCTTCTGTCCAAGCCATTGTGAGATTGATGTACAGCTCATCCTTTTCAGCCTGTGCTCTTGCTGCATGCCCAGTACAGGTGAATGATTGGATTTGCCAATCTCAGGGATCCTTGTTTCTTCTCTATCCTTTAAAAAGACTACACAGAAAAAGGCAGGTATTCACTTCTGCCAGACCTTCAGGGCAGCTTCTGTGGAGTTTAATAGTAGAAAATGCCTTATCTAACTTGGATGAGCACACACTATGGGGATTAGAGATAAATCAGTATCTGAAGAAATTTATTCATTCTTCCTATCAGATATAATGATTTTGCAACCAGAAGTGCCTTGCTTTGACATCAGAGAAATTCTCAACAACTGGGTTAGGTTAAACATCTTGCTCTAAATGGCTAAATTTAAATTAATTGTGTGTTGCCAGCTTATTGCAGTTCTGGGTAGACACTTTCAAATGCCAGATTTGCAAAGGAAGACCCAGGCTTCTGTGAAATAATCTTGAAATTGTTTTTCTCAGTTGTTAACATTAAACACAGATCATTCTAAATTAACCTCCTGAACCCACTCCCACAGAGCACTTCAGAGCTACTTCTAATTTTTTGATCCTACAGCATTTTTTTTAATTTCTCCTCTCACAGGGCATATATTATGTAAGTTTGTGTTACACATTGTCCTGGCTCTGCAAGGAAATGGGATTAACACAGATGCTATTTACTGCCCACTAGAGAACTCACACACACGGGTATTTGAAAACTAATAGTCAAAGTTTCTGTGGTTCAGTGCATGTGGTCTTCAAATTGTTGGCAAATTATCTACGTAGAACAGGGCAAAAAGCAGTGGAATTTCTTCTTTCACAAACACTTTTCTGTGTCACATATCTTACTTAACTGGTGAGCACTTAACCAGGATGGCTGTTTTATTGGGACATCTCCCAGGAAACCAATTTAGCCTAATGATAGTGAATGACAATGACTGCTGTTTAATTGGGACGTTATTAGCCAAAATTCAGCTTCTATGGAAAGTAGTTGGCTAGTGCAGTGAGGTTAAGTAGTGTTTAACCAGGTGTTAAATAGACCTACAGGTCTAAGCTCTCCTCTCTGAAGAGGAAGTATCTGGATTTATTTAATATATTACAAAACTCGAAGTGATGTGTTAGTATGGGACTGCACAATGCACACATTCTTTTCTAAAAAAAAGAGATTTGAAGCTGGCCAAGACCATATCTACAGGAGAACCTGCAGCCTGAAAATGGCGTACATTGTGCAGCAGCTTTGAGTGATCAGTGCTTTTGGACTCTCCCTCAGTGACTCCGGGCTTCATGGTAGGGAGGACAAATTTTGACACATTTGACAAAATTTGACACAATTTTGGCCCTGGGGAAGATGCATTTGAGTGCTGCTAGCAAGCACTGAATATTCAGCACCATGGCTGAACAAAGACCCAGGCTGGGTGTGCACTTGCAGGAGGGACACATGGATTAAAAGAGTTGCAGACTGCAGCTGGGTGATTCAGGAGTGGCACTGTCCAAAACAGGACCTGGGAGGTTGCAGCCAGTGCACAGCCCTGAGACAGGGTGCCAATTTAGTTTGGGATTTAGAAGTTATCAATGATAAATTCAGAAGATATAAATGAAGTGTCATTTTTTTTAGTTGCATATATTTCATATTAGTTTAATTCTGTAAAATAGAGATATAGTCCTTTGCCTTATCTCCATATCATATAAAAGACCTGGGCCTGTGCTTGAAGATCCTTGACATCCACCTCCATTAATATCAGCTTAACCATTCTTTCTACCAGATTTTCAACCATAATTTTCTAACACCACAAGTCTACCTTTCACTTCCTTTTTCCACTTGAATTCCTATGTTATCCCCACAATGGAGCAATAAAGGCACATTCCTTTTGCTTCATTTAAATGAAGGCCCTGAGGTCATTAATTCTTAAATTTGGTTTCAGAAGCAGTTCTTATTTAAGCATTAACATTGGATCATACTAACATTTCTGCCCCATTAAATCAAGCACTTTTAATAAGAAAATGGTGTAATTAGTGGAGCATTTACTTCCTTCCTTCTTCTGCTGGTGCCTGGAGTACAGGGACTCTTTCCTAATGCTTGTGTCACTGTGGTTTGAGTTTGCTGTCCACTTGCACACCTCAAGTCTGTTCCCTTGGGGAAGGTTACTTCTGATGTTTTCAAAAACAATCTTGGAGACAGGTTTATTATAATTGACTTAATGTATGCATTTTTAAGAACATATAGGAGAGTATAGTTAACTGAGAGATATTCTTAATATCCAGTTCTGTGGTTCAAGAAAAATTTCTTCATGTAAAATTTACTTTTGAGATACGTCTCCCAAGGAAACTGTGAAAAGGTGACACAGCATAATTTTTTTTTATATCGAACTCACAAAGTTTCAAGCTAAAAGGTATTTTCTGGTGTTTGTTTAAAACAAAACAACAACAAAACAGAAAAAGAAAACAAAAACAAAGAAAAAACACCAAAGCATAACACCTGCACAAAATTAATTTACAATGTCTGGAAAGTACAAAAACTAAATCTGTGTAAGCTTTCATACCAGTTGACCATTTGATTCTAACAAAAAGCCAGATGATTTTCAGATATTCAAGGAAGAAGCCTTAATTACAGGCTTCCTACAAGGTGTTCTAGTTCATAGAAAACTGAACTTAGTGCTTTCTAACTTGTACTGTTTTCTAGTGAAGACTAATTTGGTCCTGCTTTGTAAGTTGGCCTGTCAGGACAGTTATTTTCTAATAAAGATTTGTTTTTTACTTGCTGTTTACTTCCTGGAATAATGGCATAAACATTGGAATAAAAACACTCAAGAAGTGTACACTGATGAGGATCTCTTCCTAAAGAACTTGTTATAGCACAAGATCATATCTGAGTAACGAGGGTATAAATGTAAAGCTCTATCCACAATGGTTTGATAGGGCTTGAATGCAAAAGCAAATTTCAAGAGCTCTTGCATGTTATTATTTTTGTATATAATGCTAGCATTTGAGTAGTGTGTGTTTTCATACAAAGATGGCTATAAAAGTCCTAAGGCTTTACTCGTGCCTCTTAACCATTACAATTCTTTCATTTTTTGTAATTGAGTCAAAGATTTATCAGGCTGAACGATTTGGCTCCTCAGGGCCTTTCCCTGAGCAGTAGGAGAGATGAGTATTGCTTGTGTGGATGTGTCCAGTACAAAGGTGGATGACAATACCACAAAGGAAGAACTAGATGAATTTGAGAACTGTAATAATGGCAATAAAATTGTAATTCAGTTATATAAAATGCAAATTCATGCCCTTTGAAAGTAGCAATAGGGATTTCTGCACTAAGTGTGAAGCTCATCTGCTGGAAATGGCTGAGGGAGGAAAGGACTTTGTGTACTCTTTCACAGAATCAGGCACTAATGAGACAGAGACATAAGAAAGATAAATGTGATCCTTCAGGATGCATTAAAATATGTGGGTTTTCTTCTCAAGGGGGAGAAGGAAATGTTAATGTTGTTGAGCAAAGTAATGTAGTGACACTTCTCAAAAAAAGCTGACTGCAATTCTGGTTACCTAGAATTGTTTAAGAAGATAGGTTCAAATGGAAGGAGATAAAGAAAAGGTCTAGTAATGTGAATGAATGACTTGCCATGAAAAAGGAAAAGAAAAAGGTGCAAGTAAAAGGTTAGACCTCTGTACTTGTAGAAAATGTTTGCTTTTTCAGCTTTTGTTTTGCTGTGCTGGGAAGAGAAAAATCTATTTAAATTCAGAACAAATGTGTGTTCTGGTAAATGATAAATGTTTGGCTGAGAAGTAACTTCAGAGGTCCCCAGCAGCCTTCCAGGAATTGGAGTGGGGGTCTAAAGACTATGATTGTTAAAATCTGTTAAATAGTAAAAGCTGTTGCAACTGATCCAGTTAAAAGTACTGATCCAGTTAAAAGTACTGCTGGATCAGTTTGTGAGTGTAATAAGGAAAGGTGGCTGTCAGGAAGATATGGTGCTGCTGGAGCCATGGGAGGCTTCAGGAATGGATTTTGGACAAGTTCCAGTGTCCCCAGGGTTGATAACTCCATGGAGAAAAGGCCCTGGGTGGCCACACACTCTTATTCTCCTGCAGCTGGGCAGCTCAGCACTGCAGGGGCACCCCGAGAGCCACCAGTCCCTGAAAAAAGCAATCCCTCTCCAGCTGGAGATGGTGTAGAGGCTTGTGCAGGCCCACAAATGAGCTCCATTTAAGGTGTTAAAGTGGAAGACAGGTATTCCTGTAAAACATTGTCTGCAGGAATGACTGACATTAGCTGGATCCTCTCAGAATGGAGAGAGCTGTTGGTGATGGAGCTGTTACAGCATGGAGTGAGGACAGAGACAGACCAAACCAATAGGCCAAAACTGTTCTCAGCACAAACAATGTTGGCAATTGCATTGTACAAGACTGTTAGGAAAATAGTGAGCTGAAGGACCTCTACCTATTTCCACTCACAACTCTCCATCCCCACCACTTTCCCCATTGACACATTTATCTTCTGGCAGCAGTAACTGAAGCTCAAAGGATTGAGCTCAAAGCTGTTAATGCTGGTCCAGGAGAGGAACATGGTTTATCACATGCTTCTGCCATTAGTGTATGCCTGTGGCTCTGACACTCACAGCAGGTGGCCACAGAGATCTGACTGGAGCATTCTCTGCAAAGATTAATTTTTAACCAATTCTGATTATTTTTAAGTATTGTAGAGTGATGTTGTCGGTGTCTCGCCTATTACATTAAATTTAGGTTGTTTATCTGCAACTGTGATCACACCAAGTGAGATAGTAGATTAGATTTTATGGATTCTGAAACACAGCATTTACTGGTTGAGCAGAAGTGCCACTGAGCTAACTTACAAGAACAGCAATAAGGAAATTTTTCAAAACATTGCCACGTATTAGGAAATTTGTGCCAGGTTCTGAGCAAGAGTTAGAACAAATGCAAACTGTGGAGTTGACCAGAAAAGGCCCTGAATTCCTCCTGAGAGACAATCATTTAGCAATGCTCTGGAGAATATTGGTAACTTATGAGAGTGTAGTTAGAGACAAGGAGAGGAATAAAGCATAATTTGGTGGTCAATGATAATGGTGTTTACTCATAATTTCAGGAAGATCTAGAAATGAGCAAAGTAGGAAAACAGATGAGGAAGCAGGCTAAATGGAAGGAACTAATCCAGTAACTATTTATTGAGCTATGAGCGTGACAAATTAAGGGCTTGGAAAAGCTCAAATTAGTTTGGCTCTAGGGTAGTGTTACACAATGGTTTAGGTTTAATTTAAAAACTATTCTCAAATATTATTTTTTTAATCTTATCTCTTGGAAAGTCCTTTTTATCCCGAGCGTGTTTAGATGTATAATAAATATATGTAATTTCAATCTATATAATGATATAAAACTGTATGTAGAATATAAATTATGTAATTTCAAGAGAGCTGCATCCTTACAGGCAGAGTTGTACAGGCTGGTGTCTGCCCCAGACCTGAGGGCACTGGCAGATATCTCCCCCAGGCTGCCCTTGCTGCCCTTGCCCACAGGTGCTGCTTTGTCACCAAGGCTCCACATTCCCCCTGCTCTGGGATCCAGGGGAAGTGTCTCTGGCTAGCACAGGCTCCTGATGCCTTCTGCACAGCTTCCAGCTGCATCCCAGCAAGCTCTCCCGTTGCAAACCTGCACCATGAGTGGTGGAAGGTGCTGAGGAGCACGGGTGTGGATGTGCAGACAGTTTTCCTTGAGGAGGAAACTGGGGCCAGTGTGAGCAGTGCTGTGGCAGAGAGCCTCCCTTTCCTGTGCTCGTGGCTCAGGAGGAGTTAAAAACCAGAGGTCAGCAGTGTCAAAGTAAACACCTGAGCCCTTTAGGAGACAAATTATGAACAAGCACTAGATGGAGACATGCACATGGAGACTATACAGCTGTAGTTTACTTCTTCCAAACTGCTCCAATAAGATATATCTGATGTTTTACTGGACTTAGCAAAGAGCCAAACAAAAATCCACAAAGTTATAGGCCTAAATGCACTATTTCCTTTCTACTGCATGATAAAGTTTGGGAAATTACAGCAATATATTTATTGTGCAGTATGGGAGTTGGTGCAGTGATAAGTACTGTCAAATTTATTGGGCTTTTATTAAGTCAAATATAAGGAAAAACCTAATGCAGATAACTAATGCATTGTTGTTTTGGTAAATTTTCCTTTTTCCTTTTAATAATGGAAGTCCTGGGGGTGGGTGTGATTTTTTCAGAGGCAAAAACATGGTCAAGTTTATTTACAATCCAATTAACAGCATGGTGAAAAGCAGAGATTTAACCACAGCTGGCAGCTAAATACCACACAGCTGCTCCCTCTCCCCCCATGTCAGGAAGGGGAAGGAATCTGAAGGGTTAAAGGGAGAATCCGGGGTTAAGATAAAGGTGGTTTGATGGGTAAAGGAAAGGTGTTGCATGCAAGCAAAGCAAAACAGGATTCATGGAGGTGTTTTTATGTAATTTATCATTTATGTGTTTTTCTGACTACATTTACATGCTCCAGCTGGAAGTCATCCCTCCAATACCTTGGCTCCTTCATACCAAGTATTTTGAGGACTACACTGGATGAGGTGGGAGTTCTGTGAAATGCAGCTTCTTGCATTGTGTGGTGCAGATTTATCCTGTCTCCTGGTCAGAGGAATTTCCTGTTTTTCTCCTTGCCTTTGACAGCCTCAGTTTTGTGAAAACTGTCATCTTCTCTTTTAAATGACTTTGTTTGAAGCTAAATAATTCAGTATACCAGCCGTCTTTACAGAGATGTTACAAATCAGAGTTACATTGGTTTGCCAACTACCTCAAACATCCCAAAATGGATATTGCTGGAAGTGAGAAAGGTTTTAATGTCTGAT
Source organism: Sturnus vulgaris (assembly GCF_052056855.1). Lineage (NCBI taxonomy): Eukaryota > Metazoa > Chordata > Aves > Passeriformes > Sturnidae > Sturnus > Sturnus vulgaris. Next base: position 20,358,689 of record NC_142251.1, on the reverse strand, counting down.
ATTGCTTTCTAAGGTGTAAATATGGGTGGCTACATAAGGAGGCAAATGGGAAGGTACAGCTGCCTCCCTTAAAGGAGAAATTAGAAGAGAGCAAAAGAAATTTCTGAAATGCATCCATCATCTGCAATAAATACATAGCAATAAGGGCTACCTTTAAAAAAATAGAGATCATTAAGGGAGATTTCTCTGAATATATTGATTAGGAAGTTTAGAAAAAATAGTGGAAAGAGGGAAATAAAAATCCTGAATTACCTTTAAAGAGAGTAAACTGATTAATTAAAGGCTTTGAGGTGAAAATTGAGAACTGAAATTGAGCTACTGAATCTAACATCTAACTTGGTGTCTTATTTTAGTAAATAATAGAAATAGAATTACAAAAACTGCAAATTCTGATAGCAAGTATGTCTGTCTCCTACCAGTGAGTGTATTTAGAGTGCTGAGAAACCCCACAACCCCTGAACTCTGTGATTCTATGGTGGAAGAACAAGACTTAGTCCTCTATGATTCCCCTTTTGTGAATGTTTCCACCCGGAAGCCTTCCTGGTGAAAGGCCATGTTAAATTCTGATAAGCAGCTTTTGTGTGTGCCTGCCCACCTTTCTCTTTATAAAGATTTTTGTCTTCACTGAAGTTATTTCTCACATAAATTTTCTTTCTGTCACTGTGACAAAATTGCTTTAATAATGTTGAATTTCCCTGTTTTGTATAAGTATCATTCTCCATTTATTTGAGGGAGGTGCATCTCTCTTGGGTGATAATACCTTTTTTTTTTGAAGCAATATTTCTTATGTTTCAGTTAGTTTACGTTTTTATTGTTTGCAGTGGGTCTTTATATGACTTCTTCTATAGTATATTGAAAATTATTATAATTTATACAAAAACATATTGTGAATTCAAAGGCAGGTGCACAGTTTATGCAAAGCAATCACATAATTTCTTTGAAATGTGGCACCTGAACAAGGCATTATGAACGAGATTGACAGTGGTAGACTGAGTTTGAATGAGTTCATTGTGTTTCAAAGTAAAGCTACTTATGTGTTTAATTATGGGAAATGATCAAATTACATATTAAGTTAGGATTTCTGGTCTTAGCAACTGCAATAAAAAATGTCTTTTTCTATGCTGTGCTATGGGAGGATCCATGAATCCAAACCCACTTGCAGAGGAGATTGTGTTCACATATCCTGCTCTCCAGCTGCACAGAAAATACACATACACTCAGCTTGTGCTGGCATGGATCTCTGCTTTCTAGGAAATATTTCAACCATTGCCCCAAAGTGTCACCGAATTTGCCAGGGAAAACTGAATGTAGAGCAAGATTGATAGTGCTGATAAATTGATTTGCCCATGAAACTTAGTGCTGTCCAGGTGTAGTACCTCTGTTGTAAAAATGGGTAATAAATGCAATCAACCTTCTAATGGCAAAGAAATGCATTAGGGGATAAATCAAAAAACAAAATAACAACAAGCCATCCCTGCAGATCCTACTAATAATCAACCTTTGAAAAATCCCAAGTTTTAGCTGGCTAGTGTCATAAAAGGGTCTCCTTTTTTAGCTTCTGTTGCCCCCGCTTCACCACCAAGAACAGAAACCTGGGGAATCCTTTCCCGTCGGGACAACGTGATAAGACACTGCCATCTACAGGGGACACATCTCCTCCTGAACCTGTGCTACGTGCAGAAATGTCTTTGCAACTGCTGCTGGTTATAACCCCAATATTCCAGACTCTTTCTTCCGAATTCGAAGTATACTTGTTAAAGAGAGTCCGTGGGGAGCACATGTAGCTGCAGGGTATGGAGCAAAATTCCTGTTCTGCTTGCACGCTGTCTGGATACAGGTATTTTGGCAGGCTCTGAGAATTTAAGCTCGAATCTGAAATATTTATGCCTGTGAAAATCTTTATGCTCTGAAAAAAATCCCTCTGAATTCTTGAGGGCTCATCACGAGCAGAAAAATGTAATTTTGTGTTTGGTGTCTGTTCACTGAGGCAGGGGGTTGGTACAGATTTCTCTGATCACAACTTCCCTCTCTTGCCCTTCCTCCATGTTAACTCTCCTGATAAAAACACTGTTTTATGGTGTGTTATTTGACTACTAAGCTTTGACTATGAGTTTTATTAATAGATTAAAAGTAACCATCATAGTGATGCTTCCATGATTTTCATCAATTCATTGGATGAGTGAAAAATGAGCATGCTAGAAGAGCAGTACTGCTGGAGTTAACATTAACCTAAAGATTTTAAAATTGTTCTAGTATTATCATTTCTATGGCTTTTCAAATGTCGCCAGTTTTAAGGTACTGGTTTGCTCAAAGGATTTGAGGAAAGATTCGAAGCCATTAACTCTATATCAGACTTTGTTTCAGGCTTAATTGATTGTTAAGGGATATTACAGAATAGTCATGCTCTGGAAGTAATGTGCTAGAAATAATCCTCCCTGAAGAATTCTATGGTTTGATGTATAATGCTGAAGCAGGAAATTGTGACCTTTTATTAAAAAGATAAAAAGCCTGGAAAATAAGTTTAACTTGTATAGTGTTATTTTGGAAATGGAGCCATGCATCAGCAAGAACTGTTTGTGGACCTGTATCTCAAGTGTGGAACAACCTGTTGATGTGATGGGGTGGTGTTGCATAAATCAGAGGAGGAGGCCTGGAAACTGTGTAGTGTAGTGAAAGGAGTGAGATATTTGAGGGACTGGGTGTCCCAGTTCAAGAAAGTTTTTGAATTCTTACCACCAAGTAGGTCCTTGGCTTTGTCAAAATGTGTTTTTGAGCTGCAGCATGCACAGAAAATACCTTTCGTTTTGTATGTAAAGTTACTGGAGCAGTATGGAGATCACTGTAAACATATGGCAAAGAATGTCTTATTGAAGTGTATCACTCTGCCTTTCATGATGCTGTATGTCATAGAAATGTCACCATTAAAAGATAATAAAAAAGCTTAAACAGCTTTTACCTCTGATTTTCACACGTCTTTAATCTTCAAAACTGTGCTACCTTGTGCTTTAGAATGCAGCATTTCAAGGGGAGATAGCTAAAATCTGCTGGTAAAAACATTTTAGGATTCAAAGAATCCATTGTATATTTGGATTTCAGACACTTCTAGAATTTTATTACCTTGTAATCTATCTTGAAAATAATTGGTTGGGTTTAGAGGTATCAAATATCTGCTTCTAACCTCAGTTGTTCATGGTCTGTAGTTTTTAAACACTTGCTTCTCAAAGGAGGCCTCCCCACCCAATAAATGCTGTGAAATTGCACAGTTGAAAAGGATAGAGAGGGTGTTTTTCTTTTCAGTTATTTTCAGATAAGTTTTATCTTTGGGGGGTAAACGGGGACTGTGTGTTGGAGAAAGGAGCAGCAAAATTAGAATGCTGATCTTTCCAGTCTTCCCTATGGCTCCTCACTCACTTTTGTCCCCTAACTACATTTGTAGCTATGGACATTTTTTCTTCCCTTTAAAAATGCTTATCTTTATTTTCATTTTCCACTATATGTAGCCATCTCTTCTCTCTATTTTAACCAGGGAAATAGAGGATTTCTTCATCCTAATGGTCAGATTTTCCATGCCTTTTCATTCCCAATAGCTCAGGAGTTCTTGAAAAAGTTATCAGGGGTTTTCTCCACCAGTCACCTTGTGTTTCAGTCACCTTGATCAGAAACAATGCTGTGTTTTGCCCCATTAGATATTTTTATTGTTTCATCCCCAGTTACTTGAATTTTGGACCTTGCTGCAGACAGGGCTGTAGAAAGAAGCTCTTAGTGATTTCAGCATCCTTCATGTCCAGTGGAAATAGAGAATCATGTAACCAGTTATGGTTTACATTTAGCCAGCAACTCGCCTTCTGGACGTTTTTATGCTTTTCCAAATTTGTTAAATGATCAGAATTAATTGCTGTGACAGGCTCAATGCTTGTCATCAGAATTTGAAGGTGGCCATGTCCTGACACCATGAGCTCTGCTGAAGCAAGGGGAATGTGGCTGGCAAGGGGCACCAAAGCCAAGCCCAGGCAAGGGGGGCACAGGGAAGGGTGAGGCCCTATGGAGATACAGAAAAAGGAAAACTGTTGTTTATGGTTGTAGGAGAGGCCAGAAGATAACCTGATATGTTGGAAAGCAGACAAGGGAGAGAGAGAGAGAGACTGGAAAGGCAAAGGAGCTGAAGAAATGAGGATTTGAGAATGGGTACAAGGAGGGGATAGACACGTCTGAGGGAATAGGTGATGTGTCCTGGGAAGAGGTCTCAGGAAAATGGATTCCTGAGTGCTGATCCAGCATGTTATACATGCTCTTGACTTCAAACCTATGAAGTCAGTGCACTTATTCTAAGTGCATTTTAAGTATCTTATTGAATCAGGCAAAGTGTGCAACTCCATGTTTAATTTAGCCCTTACATACATTTAGCTCTTCAGCCAGATTTCTGTGAGCTTTATCCTTTAAAAGGTTTGCAGGAACATGCATGTTTTTGTATGAGAGAATTCATCCAGACTAACTTCTTTGCAAGCACAAACATTTGTCGTGCTTGTTTGTAGAGTTGTCCATTTATTTTTGGTTATTTGACTTAGAGTACAACAATTGAGTGATTAAGTTTTCTCCAGAATACGTGCTCTGTTTTGCTTTGTGCTGATGCAGGGTCTGGTCCAAAGCCTACTGAAGCTGGAGGAAAGACTCATTACTTTCACAGCTTTTAATCAGACCTCTAAGGTACCCAGAGGCCCAAACAAAAAACTGGAGCTTTTGAATACCTTCACCCAGAGAGGCACATTATGCTGCTTTAGCACTGGAGCATCACAACACTCCAAGAGTCTGCTTTTTGCCTTTCTTTTTTATTCAAATCAGAGCTGTTTTTATTGTAACCATAGGTTTGTAAAAATGGAATTGTTCTTTCCACTCTTAAAGGGAGAGGCTAAGACTTTCTGAGGTTAAGATCACTATACCAATTATTCTTTTTGTTATTTCCATATATAAATATAAATCTGCACCACTTTATTTCCATTGCTACTGTTGTTTCCAGGGTCATTTTCACTTATTTGCTCTACAGATGTGTTATTTATATGCATATGAGCCAGGCCTCTTCTGACAAGGAGTTATACTAGAAGGGCAGAACTGGATCCAGTTAAGTTTCTTCACCAAAATTCCTAAGCTTCTTAAATGACATTTTCAGATCACTACTATCAAAAATGAAAGGAGACTTTCCAAGATAAATTGAGGCAAAATTCTCAAGTCCAGGAAGTCTCAAGAATTTACATCCTTCAGGGTTATTCTACTCCTTGGTGGTGGTTTAGCAGCACTGGACACAGAGCTGGGGACTGGGAATTGTCAGTATGTCAGAATTGTCAAGGGACTTAAGAAGCCTGGGACAGCTTGGGAGGCTTGAAAGTGCACTACCATGTGAGTAAAGAGCTCCAGAAGTCAGTAGGTTGATTTCCAGAGGTGCTGAGCATGATACACTTCCCATATTCATCATGGAAGAAAAAATATCTCATAAACAAACATTCAGGATACGGCACAGTGCTCTGCATTGGTGAAATGAAAGGTGCAGGAGAAGGATATAGTGAGCTGTACAGGACCCTTCCAATGCCACTGTGAGAAGTAGCTCTGTCATAGTTTAACACCAAACCTAGACCATGTCATGTTTTTAGCAGTGAAGACAATCTTCTCTAATTGGTTTTTGGTATTTATTTACCTGGGACTCCTCAATCCAATGCTTAGTATAAAGGCTAAAAAACTAGCAGATTACTTGATTATTCTTTTTTTTTTTTTTTTAACTATGATTTAACAAAGTGAAAGACCCGACCTTTGAGACGGGCACTAAGTTTTCAGGTCAATTTCTGTGGGTTATCAGAGTTTTGTGATCTGAGGTCAGTAGCGACTTTGTTGTGATTTAAAGGTCATTTGGAAAAAAAACCAACTCTTTGATTCTCTTTATGACCCCACATAAGCTTTCATTTATTTGCATGTGTGTAGGTCACAAATTCACAGAATTCACAGAATCACTGGGTTGGAAGAGACCTTCAAGATCACAGAGTCCAGCCCATGCCCTAACACCTCAACTAAACCATGGCACTGAGTGCCACATCCAGTCTTTTTTTAAACACATCCAGGGATGGTGACTCCACCGCCTCCCCAGGCAGACAATTCCAGTACTTTATCACTCTTTCTGTGAAAATCTTTTTCCTAATATCCAACTTAATTTTCCCTTGACGCAGCTTGAGACAAAAATTGCAGTGAAGTCTATTTCCCTTCGCCCTGTTCTTTTATAACACATGTAAAGCAGCTTTTTCAAAGACCCAGCATTACTCATTTTCCTTTTTGGGTGATAGGCACTGGAGTCGTTAATAGTGAGTGTAACCTGTGAGCTCTGAGCCCCCTTGGTGGGATGAGGGGTGCAGAGAGCAGCAGGAGCTCCAGGGTGGGATTCCCAGCTCCAGCATCAGCTGGGATTCTTCTGCTCCTCACCACTCAGAGCTGCTCCAGCAGCTGCACTTTATATTCCAAAGGTCTCACTTCACCTCTACAGCCCGAGGTCTGCTGTGGCAATCTGGGGGTGTTTCAGCCATTCTTAGCCAGTTATTTTGCTTATTTCCTGTAATTGCAGAATAATTTTCTGTGTGTCTCAGACAAAAGCACGGAGTTGGTGTCCTGAGTGCTGCACTGGAAGGGATGGGTTTAGGCTTGTTCCTTGACACCAGTCAGACTGTGCAGCTTTTTGTTACAGGCATCTTTGAGGGAAGGTTTCTCTTCGTCATATTCAGAAAATGCCTCTCTGAAGTTGATTACTGTCATTTTTTTCTTTGATTCCTGGTTTCGCTGTTTTTTCTCTTCTGTTGTAAACATTTCAGCATTTCCTGTCAAAATAGCAATTTACTTTGAGACAGATTGTGTTCTCACAGAGATTTCCATCCTAGAGAGCTGGTGGCTGCTCTGTGCTGTTCAGTATTACCCAGTAGCAGAACTAACCCTTGTTGTAGGGTCAGAACACCTATATTTGTAAACCAGCTACACCAGGTAGCCCTGATAGTCTCTCCCTAATAAGATTTCATCTCGTTTTTATGTGCAGCTGAAATAAATTGCTTTAAAAAAAGTGCCATATCACATTAAATGGGGTTATGTGCAGTTATCCTCTGTCATGTGAAATAATTCTCAGTCTCACAAAATGCAAGCTGGAAAGGCACCCCCAGGCATTTGAACTTCTTTTTTGCTTTCCTTCCTAGCCTTGCAATAGCAATTTAAACAGAATCCATAGACATGTAAAAGACTAGTCTGATATAGATTCTTTCCTTCTTTAAGCCTGATTCTGGTGTCATTATTAATATTAGAAAAGCATGCTAACTTGAAAAAAGTTTAGCCAATTTTTTATAAGCTGGTTTTCATGAGGATGCCTTAATGTTTTGTGGCTTAAAAAGATTTTGTGTGTATGTGGTATAAAACGTATTTTGAAGAGAAACTTTGATAGAACCCTTTAGCAAATATCAGGAGTGAACTGTTGAATTCATGTTATAGATAAGAGTATTTTATGGGCACACAAGATGAGTATAGTAAGTCTCAAATTATTATGGTCTGATACATATTATTTTATAGTTGCCTCATTGAATTGTCAATACTGTGTTTAGCAGAAAATTAAATAGAGATTATTTTTGTCTTAGAAAAATTAAAGTAGAATAAAATGCATGTAACACTGTTCTTGACCTGTGGAACCACAGGAAAAAAATTATGAAAGGCATCCTTTTTCTGTCATCTGCAAAAGGGCAGGTTTTGGACCTAGTGCCTTGGCTGCTGCTCCTTCAAAAACAGCTCTCAAGTTTAAATTTCTGTTCCAAGGAGTCTTACTCTTTGGATATTACTAGTTTTGAAGACTGCCATCCGGTAATAATTTAAAGATTATAATTCTTTTTTAAGCATAGATTTTATGAGAGCTTTCTTTTCCTCAGTTAAATAAAATCCTGTAGCTCATTTCGACATACAACATGACTGTATATTTCTATATTATTTCTTACTGATCTCTGGAAAAAGTCTAGGTCAGAATTGTCAATTTTGAGAAAATTATCTTTAAATACATTGTTCTAGAAGAGTTTGTCACTGGTAAGTCTGCTAATGCCAGGAATACTGGGGGGGGCACCCTTTCCTCTCCCTGCATGGAGCCCTGGGGGGCTTTTGGCAGCCCCTGATGCTGCTGGCTTCAAGAAATATAATTGGCCTGTGAACAATTCACTGATCATAAAATAGAATATAATTCAGTGAATGTTCTGATTAGTTCTGTGCAGTTCTTGGAAATGTCAACTGATCAAAACATTGCTAAGCAGTCTCTGGGTAACCTGAGCATAAACTGCTTGGATGTGCTGTGAAACATTTCCTGCTTTTTCAGATGCTGTTAAGTATGAGAAGAGGCAGCAAACTCTGAAATATGGAAGTTAGGGTGCATGCAAAAGTATATTTTATTAGACAGATATAGGCCTCACACAGTATTGTCTAGATGGTAATTTTCAAGCCTATTTCTATGTGTATACAGTACATGCCTATATTAAGGAATATATACAGCCACCATGGTTCTACAACTGTGCACACCAGTTTGTATGGATATCTCTTTCCAATATTTTTGCAGCTGCTTAGTTTGGGTACTAGAAGACTGACATCCCGAATGGTTGGAATAGGTTTAAAGCCAGTTAATGCATTAGTTCCAATAAGAGTGTTCAAAGGGTTAAAAACGCAAGAAAAGTATGCACATAAATTAACAGGTGTAGAAAACTAAGAAGACTATTTTTGCACCTGGTTGACCCACTGTGAAATATCAACCGAGTGTTTGGAGATACAGAGTGCAATAATTTTAAAGAAAAGAGAACCATGAAATGTGATTTCAAATAAAGCTTTCAAATAAGGATAAACCACTCTGGGTACATGTGGCTTAATAGAATGTAATTGTTTTAATCAGTGTTTGACATACACCGTCATTAACTGCAGAGATAATGTCTACCTTGTTTAATAGGATATTAATTCCACAGCTATGCAGCAGTGTGTGGAAACTGCAGGGTATCCCAAGAGTGGTATGATATCTTTTTTTTTCCCTTTTTCCCCAAAGCCTTATTATGGAGGGAGAATTCTTGAATAGTTACCGGTGTAAGAAGTTTCTTTGATTTTGTGTGTAGGAGTTTAAGCTGGTGTATCACAGCACTTCAGCAGTGCTCACATTTGCAAAAACAGCCTGTCCTTCAGACATCTGAGGCCCATTTCAGAAGCATTTTTCTTTGCCGTTTCACTAACAGAAATCACTGAAGGACACAAATCTATCTCTTTCCCTTGTACACAGAAAAAGCCTTCCAGGCAGTGGTTTCAGTTCAGCACATTCATTACCTTTTAATTGCTTCTAAATTGCATTGTGACCTGCTGCATCAATAGCTGAATCTAACAGAAAGTAGCACGAGCTGAGCATATGTGGTGTTAGAAGCTTAACTGCAGTTGTTTTGCTGCTGGACTGCAGAAAGGACACCACATGAAGGACGATGGCATTTTGGGATCTTTTTCAATAGAGTATCATTAACATTGTTTGGAAGTAGCTGTAACTCTCAGCTTGTTTATATCCCATAAACGTTTCCTTTGGGCAATGAGCAGCACAAAACTTTGTTATATCGCTATCAGATGTGCATATATGTATTAACTTTTTACTTGCCACTGACTAAATGTAAAACTTTCAATGTCAGCTCTGGCATGTAAGAGCTTCCATGGAAAAACGTACTTGTATGCAAAGTCACAACTGAATAAAGCATTTTATTTAAAATTCTAAGCCATGGTATAAGAATCACCCTTGGAGGAAAGATAAGCTTGAATACGTTTTAGGCTGAGCCACAGCAGGCCCGATGCTGTAAAAGGTAAGCTATCACACCAACCACTGTGGAAGCTGAGCTAGAAAAATCACTGCTCCCCTGGAAGGCTTATTCAAAGCTATTTTGCAATCACTTATAGAATGTAACCACACCATCTTACCTACTGATAATTTCAGCCAGCTAGCATGTGTGTTTTAGTCCTTTGTTTTACTCCTCCCCACCACCAAAAGAAGGTACAATAACTGTGAGCTTAAGTGTGGTGTTCACTGTATTGCAAGTGCACGTTTCCTTTTCTTTAGCTTTTACATTTAGCAAACCATGTGTATAGAATTAGTGCAGCTGCTGTTCCTTTACAATTTTTGGAGGATATTCTTTGTATCTTTTTTTTTGTGGGAAGAGTATTTGGTTAATAGTGAAGAACAGCAGTATTTTTAAATTATATCTTACTTTGAAATTGCCCTACTTTAGGGATTGTGTCTATTATAATGGCTTAACACCACTGGCTTTTGTCCACTACAGAGACTGCTGTGGCTTCTTTTTGTAAGACATTTTCTCTCCACTTTAGAGCCAGGCATCATTTGGATTGCTTCACAGGCTGCACCAGTCTTTGCAATTGGAGACACTGGTGAGAGATTCAAAAGAAAGTGGTTTGTGTGTATTGGTCTCTTAGCTAATACACACGATTGCAAACATTTAGATCATTCTTATGCTGTTTTCAAGTTTTGAGGTCACTCTTTATTGAACGCTTTCATCCAAAAAGGCTTTTCCCAAGCATGCTTGGGAGCATTAGAAATCCTAGGTGTCCTTGAGCTGCAATAGCATCACCCAGCTCCTCTCAGGTTACTCCTCGTTATCTCTTCTTTTATGGTAGCAGAGAGACCCCTGGAGGCAGCCAAGTGCTGGAAGTGGCAGGTGGAGTAAACTGGCAATGCTGAAAACTAGGAGAAATAGCAACAAGTTTCTGTGCAGAGATCCTTGGTGGACAGAACAGCCAGAGACTGTGGAGAGGGACTTGGTTAGGCTTTTACTGTAGGACACATCAATACCACATCCAGATGCAGGTCAAGTCCTCAGGTCCTATTCCAGTTTAGCAGAGCTGTTCAGGTTGTTGTCATGCACTCATCCTGGTGGAGATGCCTGGCAGAGTACTGAGAGGGAAGCATGAAGGGTGTTGCAGAATTATTTTTGCTTTCAATTTGGACTACATCTATCTCAGCTATGGCTGAACTCCAAATATTTGCAAAGCCTTTAGGAAATGTTGCAGACGGAAATTAAATGTTTGGCTGGAAATAATATAGGAGACCATTGTTGCTTTCTATTTTTTCCTAGTTAGAGGAATTAATGACATTATTAAGCTAATTAGATTTTCATTACATATAAGGAAAAATGCTTACTGAAAATCTGTAGCCACAGTAATGGAGTAATCAGACTACATGGTTACATTCTTCAATTCTGACCTTAAAAGCTAGCTATCAAGTATATGAAGCATTTCCTCAAAGCTACTTTCAAATTTGTCATAAGGATGAGTAAATAAATTATTCACAAGCACTAGCCTGGTTAAAGCAAAGTATATTAGAAATATTAACCATATATATGTCACCTCCTCTTTGAAAACCATTTTTCTATTGCTGTCTATTACCTATTGTATTGCTATCTCCTTTAAAAAGGAGAGAGGAAAAAAAAAGAAAGGCAGCCACATTTATACTCTGTGCCCTAGAAAGCTCTCCTGGAACAAAAGATCTCTTAGACTAATGCATTTCAATAGAGTTCAATGGAGTATTTCAATGAAAGGTCTATCCCTATTTTTCTCCTCATATGGTAGCTTTCAAATGTTGAACAGATGTGATCTACTGCCACGCTCCAGAACTGTCTGATTGAAATCAAAGATGAGTGTTTTCTTTCCTTGAGGTGAGCAAAAGTTGCCTGACCCCACTAAATAGAAAGCTAAATTCAGAAGCTTTTTTTTTAAAAAAAAAAAGAATGCTAATGTCTTAATTTCTGAAGTTGGATGAGTCACTGCAGGCTGAGGCTTTCACAGGGATTAGTCATTGCACTGTGGGTCTCCACTGCTCTCAATAAACACCATATGAGCTTTGGAGCAGGGATCAGTTTGAGCTCGCTGTGGTACTCTGGCTCTGCCTGCAGGAAACTGGCTGGGTGCAAATGGGCTTGGATGTGAAGCCACATCCCTTTGCCTGGCATGAGCAGAAGGAATATCTGTCTCTATCTGTTCCTTTATGTACACTCTTGGACCTATTGATTTTTCCGATGATCTGTGGGTTACAAAGCAGAGTTTAGGCACAACAGCTCTGCCAAACACTGGATAGCTGTGGAGTATGATAAGCACAACATGGTTTATAATTCAAAATCATGGTATCAAAGTACTTCAGGAAAAAAGGGTTCAGACATTCCGCTTTCTAAACATTTTTCATACGCAAAGGAGATAATTTCCTTTAAGTTTTCAGATGTTATTTCTCCTACACACCTAAGGTGCTGTGGCTTTTTTATGACTGTCACTGTATGAGCTGACCAAGTGACTCAGAATGCTTTGGGTGGTGGCATTGCAGCTCACCTCAATAAATGCCCTGTGCCACTCTCGCAGTGCCCAGCAGGCAATGCCACTGAAGGGATGCGCAGGTGCATCTGACTCGTAGCTAAGCCAAGTCTCTTTTGTCCCACTTCTTGGCAAAGGGGCAGGAAGGAGAAGCATTATTGCAGCAGGAGGATGTGAAGAGGTGTCAGGTCCCCTCAGGCAAGGACTGATCTTGAAGCTCCTTGCTAACAGCTCCGTGTGCACCAGCACCAATGGAATAGAGCTGCCTTGCTGACACTTTCAGCTTGTTCAGACTGAGCCTCAGAGCTGCTCTCATTAATGTGAGTTAGGCTTTGCATTTTTTTCACTTCTGACAATTAGAGAGTTGACATTTGCTTTCCCAAGGTTACACAAAAAAGGGATCTTGAGAAGAGAAGCCAGGTATCCTGGCTGTCATTAGTCTCAAAACATCTTGTCTTCCTTTGCTGCTACACATTTATCTCTTTTTCTTCCACGCTGCTTGTGGGGTTTTTTTGCTGCACTGTACACACTGCCAAGGTTTGAAAACACAGTGTTGTATGTAATGAATGGTATCAATTTTCTTGCAAGTACTCTGTATTTGTAGTATAACCCTATTAACTCTGACAAGCTAGCTTTTATGATTGCTGAATAAATCCTGAAGGCTAGGTCCTAAGTAAAGTTAATATCTGCCACATAGATATTACCCAAGGGAATATAGCACTCTTTGAAGTAGTTTTAGTCCTTGCAGGACTGTGAAAGTTTAATGCAACCCATAATCTGTTATCAGAAAATATTCATGGGAAAGCTCAGGATGTGAAAACACTCTGAAACTGTCTGTAATTTTCTTCCTTAGGTACTGAAGTGTTGGTGTCTTTTTAAAATCTGAAATGGAAATGAGACACTACGTAGTCAAGTACTGCATAATGAAATAAGCATGCACCAATAAAATAACTTCACTATGGAATCCTTCAATCGTGAATTTATGTGAAAGAATTCTGTTTATAATTTAGTTGGAGTGATATTTAATGAAAGTATCATAGCGTTTGAGAACTAAGTTCTGTACTGTCAATGGTGTTTAGTGGGAAAAGTCTAAGAAATTACCCTACATTTGAAGTAAACAGAAATGCCATTGCCAAAACATAAGAGCATAAAGAAAATTCTGAATTATGACCACCAGTGAATCAACTTTGCTTCATAAAGTTCATGTGTTACAGTAGATAATAAATATTGTTGAATGTTCTGAGCCTACATAAAAGTGCTCTATAAAACCACCTTGGATGATTTTCTGTCTAGCAGTGGCAAAGTGAAGCTGAATACATGTAGGTAGCAGAAGTAAACTCTAATTCTGGGGACAAAGCAGGGGTCAAGACGGATCCCCCTCTTAATTAGAGTGGCCTCTAGGCTGCTCCATGTGATGTTCAGCTGCCAGTGCTCCCCGGAGTCACTTGGAGAGGGAGGATTTTTGGGGCACAGCAAAGCATCATTACACCTGTGAAGGAAGCAGTATTATGTTACCTGGAGACTGCCTTGTCCTGGGCACATTCTTGGGGATTACTAGATTTGGTGAAGGATGAGATTCATCATTCTGTGTCAACTTTGAGAGTTAAAATAGCCAGCTTCACAACCCCACAAAAGAAAACAAGGAAAGCTAAGGAACTCAAATGACTTGCACCTGTGGGGGATATTTTAGGCTGTTCTAATACCTGAACAAGGATATAAAAGTCAAGCAATATACATTTGGGAGTGAGGCAGGGGGTTTTCAATAAGAAATATCTCTCTGTCTGTAGCTATTGATAAGGTATTGAAAGAACTGTATTAGCTTTCTCAAATTCTGTATATCGTTATCTATCAAGTTTCTCTGTCTCTTTGGAGTTATCTCTCAGCTTCAAGCATGTTTATTTTTCTCTTCTACTACATTGGTCCTAACTAACCCCCATAGTGTTTGGACCCATTACTTGTGCTTCCTTTATCCCAGAAGCAGGGTGGGCACACCAGTGCAGATGGGGGGCCAGCAGCTGGATGGCACAGGCTGGATATTTGCAGCTGGACAAGGCTGGGTGCATCCAGCAGCTCCAGTCCAAGGCAGCTCTGCCTGCCCTCCTATACAGCACAGATCCTAATGCATCATAACACACATTTGCTAATTGGTTTTATAGCTTATTCACTTACTGCCTATACCAATCATTTTTCTTGCTGTGCTCCAGGCTGTGTTCCCTGATTTCACATGTCTTGCTGTGTGACCTTGGAAAGGCATTAACATTGTGAATTTTGAAATTAGATTTGAAATTAACTTTCTTTGTGGGCTTTTTTCCCCCATGCTATAGTCTTGTGAGAGAATCACCTTTAGGCTTTTGCTGAAATAGTTTGGCTTCTAAAGTACTGAGTAATAAATTGTACATTCTAAAGTTATTTCTCCATGACTGCCACGAAATTCTTTATAAATAGATGAATAATTTTCTCGTGACCTGTTTAAAGTTAAAAGGATGAAAACCAGTTTGACTGGCACAGCAAACCACCAGCACAGTTTGGTTTTCTTATCCACTTGAAATTCCCATGTTCTACTTGAATACATATTTTTGAGAAAGTTAGAGGTGGTTGGAGACCAAGAGGGTTGAGGGAAAATGTAGGTGGGAGGATTCCTGGACACTGTATCTGTTCTCACTTCTCTTCTGTAGATTTAAAAATTATTAGTCTCACTTAATCTGAGAGCCTTCTAGATTTGTGTGTGGGCAGCTGACACCCAGCACGTTACCAGCTAAATGAGATTATTTATTGTTTGGGGATGTGCATGTACTGTGTGGTGAGCTTAAGTAGCAACAGGCTAATTACTGAAACCCATTCCAAAACACATTTTGTGTCTGAGGAGGAACTTCTAGATTACTTTGAGAGAAATACTAACGGAATAAGAATATGCTAAGAGGTTACTTTTTTAAAAAAAAGTCAATTTTCAATATAAAACTCTTAGGAAAAGTAGCTAAGCAATATCATGTTTGGAAAATCAGTGAAAAGAAATGCTTGAAACAGTGACATCATTGGTGAAAATCAATCTCCAAGTGAAATTTGAGTATCTCATTGCTCAGATGCTTGCAGTGAGGCTGGACAAAGTGTTCTCTGTCTTCAGTGGATTTACAAGACTTGCACTGTCACCTGGACTGAAATGTAGCTTCTAATCCCCAGCCAATTAGAATTCTTTTGCCTAAATTAGTGTCTTAAAAAAATAAAAATCAAAAGCAGTTTTTTGTGTCCAGAAAAATGAAGCACAGAAAACATATCAGTTGGTCCTCATTGTTTGATTAATATTCTAACTCTTGAATTTTTCACTGACAAGATACTGCTTCATATTAAGGCAGTTAAACCTTTTAATTTTAGACTTGGTAGGGAATTTTATTGTCTAGCTGCATATTTGCTGAGAGTTAAGATCCAAGTAGAAAAAGGTCACCAAAACTTAAGTAATTCAAGGCTATCATCTCGTGCTTATAACCCCATAACATCTCAGAAAAGAAACTCATTATTGATTGTGCCTAAGGCCTAGGATAAAGTATGTCTCTGTATAGTTAATTGCACCCCACGGTACTGCATCATTTCTGCTGTGGCAAGCTCAATTTAGTTTTGTGGAAGTATTACCCAGTAAGATTTGCAGATGGGGTGATAGACATCCATTAATTAGGTGACCACAGGAAAAGTGGAACTGTCCAGTTGGGAAATGGGACTTTGTAATGAATTATGTCTGGAAGTGCCAGTATTAATGGCACCTCAACATTTGTTGATATGTACCAGGGAAAGTAAATCAAGGAACTGTTTAGATGGGTTCAGCTGAACTTGTGTTTTGCAATGCAGATGGGTTGCAAGTGCCTGGTTCTGGATCAGATCCTAATCTGTTTCAAGTCCTTGCAACATTAAGGTCACAGGAAGTTTGAGACTGAATCTGAGTTATTTATGTCCAGACATGCACCAGAGGTAGAATGAAGACTAAAAACAGGGTTTGAAAATAGCAAAGGCTTATCAGTCTGTATCTTTCTGATTGCAGCAATAAACTGGTTAGCTCAGTGCTCTGGGCCCCTGTGCTCTTGAAGGAGGCAGAAAGAACCGAGTTTTGTAGGAGTATCTCAGCTTCCAGTCTGACAGAACTTATTTCTCATGGGAATTGTCACCTTTAAGAACCATTTTAGCAACAAATTCGTATTTCATCTATTCTCCCTGTGAAGTGGCTTGAAATGCAGAGTATTGCACACCAAAGCTGAGTTAAAGTAATGCTCTGACTTCTGAAGTATATGGCCTCCAAGGAGTTGCCAAAAATCTCCTTATTTTTTAGGGTAAGTCGCCTAAAACCTTAATGATTACCACTTGATTACAGTGTACTGCATGGCACTCTTACACAGTGCTATTAATGTCACTGCTTTTCTAAATGCATCACTTTTCTTCAAATACTTCTTGCTTGTGAGTTCTGGTTTTCAGCAGAATTTACATTCTAATAGTATAAAAATGTAGCATCAGTTTCTGTAATTGTACTTTTCTTGATGTATGTGGAAAACAGCTCAAACCTAAAGGGTTCATGCCCCTCTGACTGTGCTTTTACAGTGCCATTGGCCTCCTGTAATTCAAGCATCTTTTTAGAAATGAGTGTGAAAAACAAGGACTACTTTGAGCAAAAAATGGTTGTTTTTTAAGCATAATGAGAATTATCAAAATTGAAAGAAAATAAATGTCTGTAGTAAGCATCTAAATTCTTTGAAACAAGCAACCTGTTGTTCCTCTCTCTTTGTAGAACAGAAAACTGATCAGCTGGAGGTGTTTAACATTTTAGAACACTTTAGAATTTTTCTTGTTAGTCTTCAAGTGTTCTGTGGAAATGTAAATTACCGTCTCTTGGTTTGCTCAAAATAAGTTATATAACAATAGACATTGCCAAGAAAATGGTTGCAATTGTAGCAAATGATTTTTGGTGATATACCAAGTCTTCTTAAGCAAGTTAAATTATTTTCTGGACTCCCAGACTAATTAGTGTCATATCAAGTTATTTGGAAAAAAGTAAACTGGGTAGGATTTGCAGAACTGTGTTTTTGCTCAGTGGGTGGTTTCCATGGAAAGCCCACACTGCTGCAGAAAATTCTTTTGTGTGCGTGGCAGCATGTGAAGAAAAATAAGACCATGTGAAAACAAATGCTCAGAATTACAGATTTAAGAAAAAAAAAAAAGTCTACTTTGCAAGTACCAGCTAAAAGCTCACAGTTTTAATTAATCTAGCACACATAGGTGGAAAAACAATCTCTGACCAGAGCCAGATATTATATTTGTCCAGGGCAGCACCTACAGATCATATATCATTTCAC
Organism: Sturnus vulgaris; assembly: GCF_052056855.1. Classification (NCBI taxonomy): domain Eukaryota; kingdom Metazoa; phylum Chordata; class Aves; order Passeriformes; family Sturnidae; genus Sturnus; species Sturnus vulgaris. The sequence goes on along the minus strand of NC_142251.1, from coordinate 20,340,987 downwards.
TGAACTGAGTGATTCATGGCCCATGTATTATTTTCCAGGGTGATTAAGTAATAAGACAAGAACATGAAATAAGGAAGGAAATAAATTGGCAGTGTTCCTATAGCTACAATTCTTATGGCTTAATTGTTTAATGGAAATGTGATGAGGTTCATACATTTCTAATTGGAGGAAGCTATGAGCTGATAAGATAATGCAGCACTTCAGCTGGCTGACTGCTGCTCTCAGTCCATGTGTACAAAATTTCAGATTAGCCTACTGATCATCTAGTCAAAACGCCTACCATGGGGAACACTAAATTTGCCCAAGAAAAAAGTAGAAGAAACTTCAAAAGATCTAATAAAACTCTCACAGTTATGCACTCATTGACACAGTGCATTCATTTTTTTTACTTGGTTTAATGAGTCTGCTGCTGCACATTTAATTTTTACTGTCTTTAACTTTCAAAGCTGTTATTCATTCTTCATTATTTCTGCATTTAAACAAATGCACCCACACTTTCAGACTACGTAGATGTTGGAGATGGGTTTTTTCAATGAAGCAAGAAGTAAGCAAGTTATTGCAGACCAAAGAAAAAAATTGTTTATAACCTGTTTGTAACAATTTTGAAATTGGATTTTATTAGAGAAAAGTATTTCTTATTATTCTAAGTATAGTTGGAAAACACTAAGACAGCAATGAAATAAAATGTGAACCTTTCCTAAAATAAATGATAAAGTGTGATGGGTTGCAGAATACAATGAGGGCAAGTACATGTTCACCTTATCTAGGTGTCATCTAGTGGCCACCAGTGCTGAAAGCTGCTGCTGTCTCATGAGCTCAGTGACACGTGTCTGAAATTAATTAAATGTTTGTCAGCACATTGGGGTGTCCCCAAAACCTGTTACACGCCCAGCACCTGTTGTTCTTCCATAGGCTACAGGAGTGTTGTGCTCCCTGCAGTACCTTGAGAGCTGCTACCAGCTTTCCTTCCTCTGCCGTGATGGTTTTATCTGTGCAGGAGCTGCGGCTCCCTCTGCTCCATGAGCACAGCAGCTTTTCCCTCCCGTGCACCAGCCCTGAAACTCTTGCAGGACAAGCTGTAGGAAAACACAGAAATGAAAGCAATGGGAGACTTGGATAACTGCAAATTTGTAAAAAAAAAAAAAAGTTAATCTTTAATTTCAGCAATTTTTTTTTATTTTACTGTAGCAAAGTGGATTCGAGCAGAACAGACTGATCATAATTTAAAAGCTACTTGCAACGCAAACTGATTTTTCTTCACGCACTTAAAAGCGCTTGCACAAAATCTGTTTTGGGGAAAGGAATTATCAAAATATATTTAAAATTAAACTTACTGGAGCATAGGCATCTTTGAAATGGGAATGCAAATGGCTTTCTAGAGAATTCATTTAAATCACAATTAAATTAGATACCTATTGATCACAGTCTCCCTGTGGCAGAAATTCCTGCTGATTTCTGAAGGTTCCTTCAGCTGCACTCTTGGGATTTTCTCCATCATTTCTTTCCAGGGCATAAAATCCAACAGGAAATGCATCTGCTTAGGGGAAGGCGACAATTGTAAATAAGAACATGGTTATTGTTCAGGACCTCTACAATTCTAATAGTATTCTCTGATACTCAACTAGAAGTGTAAAATATTCATTGAAAGTCAGCAGCAAGGGGTCCAACTAAGAAATTGATTCTGGTTTTGTTTTGGTTTTTTTTGTTTTGTTTTTTTTTTTTAATTTAGCAGAATTATCAAATGCCTAGTGTAAATTATACATTTTGTTAACTAAAAGGCTTGTGGCACCTTCAGGAAATGCATCTACATGAGAGGTGTCTGTAATGATGCCTCAGGGGACAAAGGCAGACTTTTAAAATTTCTGTGAGAAAACAAAATACCCAGAGGGAAGTGGGAGGAACAACATTGTCCCAGCACACTCACTGGTGGTGGCACGCTTTGTGCTAGCCCTTTTTTTTGTTACACTTCATTAAATATATGACTAAGCATTAAAGATATATTTAAAAAGCCAACCTTTAGCTGTGTCAGAGAGAATTTACAGTTACAGATCTTTTAACTGAAGCTGTTAAATAAAATATGTTAAATAAATGAATTGATGCTCGTTTTTGAAAAAGCAGATTGAATGAGAGGTAACCCATTATATTTAAAATATATTACGGAATTTTTTTGACAAAATGTCATAAAATAAATATGTATTGTGCTCAGTGAATCTTCTGAATTCTGGAAATTTAATTACACATTCATTCTTACAGTCACATGGTCTCTCCTACAGATCTGTGAAACAGAAAAAGCCTTAAACTCATGCACCAGGCTGTTTATCTGTCCCCAGCAGTATCAAATAATATATTTTGTGGTGTCTTCATTCTGCAGGTTCCCTTCAGTCATATATTCCTTTGGTCTTTGTATATTGGACACTTTAATGTCACTCACTGTATCTCAGAGCAAATATATGCAAGCTTCAGAATGAATTCTGCCTGATAACTGAGGGTTTGACGAGCAGCCTGCTCTCACTGCCAGGTTCCATTGCAGTGGTGCTGTCCCAAAACTGTGGTCAGGTACTGGTTCTGGCAAGTGATGGTTAAAGCACTTGCTGAAACCATGGAAAAATGTGGCCTACACCAAAAATCTGGAGATAAGACATGGTTGGACTCCTTATAGCCTTAACTCAGGGCCCTTGTTCCTGTAGTTTATGTGTAATTCTTTCTGCCTTACAGATTCCATGGGGTATCACAAATAGCACTGGGCATGGAACCTGAAAGACTTCTTTGGCTGCTGACAGAATTCAGGCTACACAGCATGTACTGAAGGAAGCATAAATTGTATAGATATGATTTAATAACATTCAGTGAGGCTTAGATTAAACCCAAGAGGCTTTTCCTGTACTAAACATAATGTAACTACAACAGGAATAATTCCAGCAAACCATTTGAAAGCAATTATTTTTACAACTCTGCTTTGTCCCATAGGAAAAAAAAAAATCAATGATGCAGTTCCCATCTGAGTTACTTTTAATATTTAGTTAACAGTAGGATATATATCTATGAATAGATGACACATGTTTTTTGTTCTATATCTCTAAATACTGTATTTAATTTCTTTCTACAAAATTCTAATAGGAAATTTTGCAGTAGGAAGTAGATGCAAATCCAGCACAGGAGGTGATGGCACAAAGTTTAGGATATTTTTCCCCAAATATATGGATTGGTGTCTTCAAGTTGCATCATAATATGCCTTTCAGCATATTTTAGTCAAGTGAAATCTTTCAGCTGCCCAAAAGGTTTGTTTCTACCTTGCCACCAGTACATACAAATTCATTAATCTGGAAGATGACAAATTTTCAGTATATTATGCTCTTTGAACCTGCTGACCTGTAGTCATGATGCATACACAAAAAGGAGGTGTTCTTCCCCTTTAATGTATTGTCAAAAGCCAGAGAGGGAAATAGTGTATTTTCTAGAAAAGCAGTAATTCTAGCAGGGCAGATTGTCAGTACTTTGACTGCATTCTGGGAACTCTAAGAAATGGTTCCCTACGCAGTTTAGTGTTTGAGGAGTGTGTTCTTAAATATTTCTCCACTAACCCTCAGAAGTGCAAGTGTATTGCTAATTTAGTTGTGATTACTTACACAAGTATGGTGCAGTTCGTTGAGATTCCACTCAGCCCTCAGACAAAGATCCATAGTTCTTGTATCAAAGTGCTATCTGAGAATGGCAGTGTCATAGAGAAGAGCAAAATTAAGGAAGGCAGAAACCTATTTGACCCACTGACACACAGCTACATCCACAGATAATGTTCAAGAGACATAATAATTATGTTATTACCAGTGGGAGTAGAGCTTTTGTGGTAGATAGGATCCTATAGTAATCCTTCCTTAATTTTTTTATACATATCCAAATAATTCTCAGCGAGAATTCTGATAAAGTAGGAAGCAATTAAACATCTTTTCCTTTTCCTTTCAGCTTAGACTGTGATATTTTATTTCTCAGGCAGTGCTTTACTATAGAGAAATATGATTGACTCACTGCCTCTCTCTCTATATATATACACACACACATTCTTTGTAAATATTGCAGTAACAGTAATGGAGGGTTTCCTGATTCTGTCACTAAGGTTACCAGCTTTGTCTAGGAGTAAATTACAGTGAACTTACATTGCTCCTATTTATAGGTCTAGTTGCAATTCTGTGATATGGTCTCCTGAGCTGTGACCTTGCTGCTTCACAATACATTTCCCTGCTGAAGAAGTAGAATAACCTGACTGGTTTTGTCTGAGCTGGACTCACTAAAGTACCATGTTCTTAAGCATCATAAAGGCACTTGGCATTTCAGGTGGAGAGCAGCAAATTCCAGAGTTGAAGACCTGCTGGAGGTGCTTTGGTTATGTTTAAGTACTGAATTACAAAATGCTGCAAGAAAACTTCAGTAGAGGCATCTCTGAATAGTATGTAATTTGGCTTTAAATATCAAATTCATCAAGCTTTCAAGCCCCTAAATAATATTCCTTTCAAAACTGGGACCTTAGTAAATTCACAGAAGTAAATTCAGGAGCTAAGCTGTAATTGCATCTGAGCAGCCCACGGCTAGAAAAAGATTTTTAAGAAGTGCTTTGTATGAGAAGCCTATTAAAGGGAGCCTAAGCAGTTTATCTGATTGTGGCTAGTGCAGAATAAACAAGTGAAGGTGGTGTTGAAAGTGCTACTGTTCCTGAATGCAAGGAGGAAAAGAATCTTATACTGATTCATGTGCAACTATGCATGCTTTGTTATTCACAGCTGGCTGAAAAATACAAGGAATTTGAAATAGACTTGATGCAATTTTCATGCTGTTAACATATGATGCCTTTATAGGCAGCAGATAGGGGACAGTTGGAATGTATTTTCAGTTTCTGGTGGCAGGCAGTCAGCAGCTGGCTTCTTATTTCTGTAAGCACCTGTGCACAGATGAGGGGTCAGCACTTTATAGCCAAGACAGTGCACATCTGGATTAGAAGTGATTGTAGAGCTGGAAATATTATAATCTAAGGAAATGGAAGCAAATAGTGTTTGAATGTGTGATTCTTGAGTGAGGTATTGCTGAGAAAGGCTGCACTGTTGGGGAGGAAGTTGCTTGGTGAGTACAGTTGGAAAGGGTGGATAAGAACACCTGATTTCTGTATGTGTCATGGGGTGCAGGGCTGGGATCTGCAGCTGCTGCCAGCCATAAATAACACAATAAATTCAGAGCACCACCATGGCTGGCTGTTGTCAGTACTCGGGGAAATGAAGGTTTGGGAATCCCTGAAACAATCAATATCTAACCATGGCACTGTGTGTTTTCTGTTTGGAAAAAACAACCAAACAAAAGCAACTGGCGCTACCAGATTCTTTTCCATGGCTCATGCTTTTCAATGTCTTTTCTTGTGCTGGAGCTTTCTCCTTGCATTGCTGCTTTTTTCCTGATGTTTTCATTTTAAGCACACCAATGTGCCCACTCCTGTGTGTGGAGTTGGTTGCTTGGGAAGCTGTGCTTTTCATTCCCAGTCAGCTCTTGCTCTGGTATTGCCATGTAGCTGTATCTTTAATGGTACAATCTATTATTTTCTTTATCTCACTCCATAAAGGAGCTTAATTGTTTTGTTTCAGGCTCTTTATTTAGCATGACTGATGAGCATACTAAGTACAGTGCAGCCTCAAGGCCTGTGATTGCCCATAGACCAGGGCAATGATGCCACGAGGGCTTCCAGAAGAGCCTGGTGAGGTGGCTGCAGGCTGGTGCTGCTCAGCAGGGAGATGTGGAGCACACCAGCACGGAGAGGGGCTTGGCAGACACCCCGTTTGTGTTTGGGAGGGATTCCACTGCATCAACCAGCCTGGCTTCCAGTGGGTACTGAAACCCAAAACGATCCCTGCCTTTGGTGCTCGTGTTTTGTGCTGCTCCTACATACAGATAAACAAGGATGGCTGCTGCATCCCATCATATAACCTGTCAAAATCGCAATAGAAACAACTTTCTGCACTTGTTATAACTGGAAATAAACTGTATTACTGACAAAATTGCATTGCTTTTTCTGAGGAGCATTGTCCATAAGGTATTTTTTATGCATGTGATTTCTATGATCCTTTCCATAATATTCAGATTTAGGAACATGGATCTTGACAACTTTCAATTTGGACAAAAATACCAGGGGCATGTCCTACTAGGGAAAGAAAAAAAATATATCAGCTTTCTACTCAAGATTTTCTGTTGGTGCTAAAACACATTGGAGTACTCTTCAAAAATTAAAACAAGTCTGTGTAGCTCTAACTTCAGTGGTGCTGTCTAGAAATTGGGATTTTAAAAAAACCTAACTGAACAACAAACAAAAACCCCAACCGACCACGGGAGAAAAAAAAATAGAACAAACCTGCCTGCAAATCACTCTGAGCAGCACTGTTGGAAAGAGGCTGAAAACAGTGAGGCATAATCTTTGCCTCTAAACTTGTACCTTGGTTTAGAGCTTTCAGTAAAGCTATTTGCAAAAACTGGTAATTTTTTTTTCTAGAAAGAAATTGATTTTTAATCTGGCAAGAGCTTTTTGTATGTGGTAGTGATTTAAAATGGATAATAATGCCAGGAATAAGGGGGGAAAAAGACTGCAAATAGCTCAAATAAGTAAAATGTATCAAAAAGCCCCATTCACTTATTTTCCTGCCAGGTACATGAGAAGCATTAATGTGATAAATAATTTTTCCTTTTTTTTTTTTCAAATGGACAAAATAAACAGCCCTAAGTTGGAAAAATAGAACCTGTAGGGAATTAAAAAGACAAGAATGTGGAATATACAAAATATATGTAGGAAATTATCACCAAAATTGTAAAACACCACAGTAATATCCTAATTATCTGGGTAGAAGTAAACTATGCCTAGAATTTTAGCTGAGAAATTGCTTACTTAAGAAAATTCATATTAGTCTAAACATTTTTGTCTTAGTTTTGTCAACTTGTATATCAGAAGAACCATCCAATGCAGTGCAATATCCTCTTTCTGACTAGATGTCCTTTTTTTTACTAGCAAAAATGAATGTGGCCACATTTGAGTTGCAGAAAAAGCAACCTGCAGTTGTTTGGGGACTGTAAGTGCAGTCTTATATTTCAATCGAAGGTTAGTGCAGATATTCTAAATGGGATTTCAATAGAGGAAAAGGGGATAATGAGAAACTGACTCCTTCCTGTCATGGAAAAGTGTATTTTATGCTCCTGATAGAAACCTGCAGTTATCAGTAGCACATACTTTTTGGAAATGTGAAGAGAACCAGTGTAAAGTTTGCACATGCAAACTTTATTCACCAGCACATTTTCTTCTAGATAGATATGCAGGATATATCTGTATTTACCTCTGTGTAAGGATGTAGCTTAGGGATGGAAATTCCAGCACTGATATCAGAAATGATACTATAATTTTTTTTTTCTAGTGCAATATAAATGGCTTAGCTTTTTCAAAATAAATCATTAAATCTTTTCTGGATTGCATGGCATGGTTATTTTTGTTCTCTTCCTTCCTTGCTGCCATCTGTCTATAAACCTATTGATTGTCCCAGTATTCTCTGGTTTTGCTGCTGATGCAGTGTATCAGTTTCCTTTTTATTACAGGGACTTTTTCCCCCTGATCTTTGGAGGACATTTATGTAAACTGAAACAAAACTTAGTTATAATGGTGATGTAAGCAAGGGGATAAAACTGCATTGATCCAACATTGATTCTAATCAAGAGGAATAAATCACACCCTAGAAAAAAGGGATGGGGTCAATAGGTTTGAACTATTTGTTCATTTCATATGATTTTGATATATTAACGCCTGGTTAATTTTTTTATTCCCTATACTATTATTGTACTTACCAGAAATACTCTTGACAAGCTTGAAAGAATTTTGTCAAAGGCCTGTTGAATATTTTTAGAGAGATACTTTGAATATTCTATTTTACAGCTTCAGGTAGTTAACCTTTGGATAGGTTATACAGCTCCTATCAGACTGATCAAAAAAGATGTGCTGGGTCAAGTTCTTCCTGTCTTAAATAGTCTTACAGTTTTATAGACCTGGAATTAAAGCAACAAGTTTTTGTGAGGCTGATTTCTAGATTCCTTTTAATTTACTTAGCAAGCTGTGTACATTGAAGAGCATGGCAAATAGAGGTTGATCCTAAAAGTCAAGGTTCGAATTAGAAAAGAGGCAATAACTCGTGTCTCTGAAAAGAAAAGCTGTGTTCCATATATTTATCCTTATAAAGACTGTATAGAAATTAAACTCTGTAACTCTAGAAAATTAGTCTGTAAATATTTTTGTTGCTTCTTGCAACTACCTTTGCTTAGGTGGAAGATACCTTTCTGAAAGATTTTGGTTTTTTGCTTATGCAAATTTTACATAAAGGCAGTGTTCTTATATGAGTGATTTTGTTATCTGAAAGATAAAAGCACAGACAACAGCTCTGAAGAAGTGCCAATAAATAACAGTTATAAGAGCAGAATACCCTCCTGTGTTTTCGGATCACACTTGTCTTAGCACTTAATAAGTTGATTTCTTCTTAAAGACAGAAATCACTGATTTTCTCTCTTTCTGGTACTTTCATGGAACTCAGGCAGAACGGCTTGTTTCTGATGAAAGGTATGTTCTGATATTAGAAAAGACTTTAGCAATCACCAGAACTAATAAAGCTCTTGCAGAACTTCAGAAAGTTCTCACTGTACTTTCCCAGAAATGGGGATTTCTTAAAATCAAGTCTGTGTTGCAGGAATTATATATTGGTTTTGGTAGGGATAGAGGTCTAAATCCTCAATCTCAACAGATTATCTGACAGATAGAAACGAGCCTGCATCTCACTCTCACAGTCTCATCTGCTCCAGGGTCTTTTCTTCTTTCATGCATGAGCTTTACTTGAAATGGTCCAGAGTTTATCCTGGTGAGATATGAGGAGCCTTTGTGAGACTGAAGGAGAGTTTCACATCCAGATTTCTCTGTATTATGCTCATTAGACACTTGCTGTTTTGTTAACAACTTGCTGAACAGCCATCCTTCACTGACTGTGGGGAAGACAAAGCTTGCATTTTACCTTCTTCACCTGATGTGATTGATTCACCAAACAAAGGTGTGACCATTAAACTTGTGTGCATATAAATTCATAAATTGTCACGAAGGGACCTGTCTGAAAAATATTAAATATTAGTTCTTAAAATGGATACAGAGAAATTTGACAAAATGTCCCTAAATTCCATATTTTTTGAGTACTCAACAGCTTAATCTAAAACAAAGTTTTCCATGTTTCAGAATTATGGAATTGAATAATTTGGTTGGTCCCATGACATCTTTCCTAACTTGGAGTTTAATTAGATGACTGGAATTACCATTCAGACTGGGATTTTCCAGGGTAATCTTAGGAAGTTTAAACAGATGCTTAAAAAAATATTTTGGACCCTCAGGGTTGGTAGGCTGCCTCAGGCTGGCACCCCATATTCTCAATTGCCCCTTGCTTCAGGGACATGCTGGGTCTGCAGAGGGTATCTGGGAGTGTTTCATAACCTTAAAAAAAAAATTCCCCACACAAACCAAAAACACTACTCTGATTTCAATACTGAAAGAAATAACGTGGAGTTTGGGGATTTTTAATCACTTAAGGCCAACTTTGCTTCCACCTCTCTAGAACTTGGGGTTTTTTTCTGAACAAACAAAGCTAAAGACTTTTTCAGAGAGATAAAAGTGTTGATGTGGCTTTTGGAGAAAGTTCCTTTCTTTTTGTTGATTCTTAATTTATTTTAAGCTTGGGAAATCAAGCCTTTTTGAAAGATGGCTGTTTGGAATATTGTGCATTCTAATCTTGTTTCTTTCCCTGTCGTAATAGCAATCTCATTTTTAGAGATACCAGCCTCCTCCTCCAGCCAGCTGGCACAAGCACAAATGTTCTGTGAAAAGCTGACACCTTACAGTGGTTCTCTTGATGGATGCTTTGCTTTCTCATTGGGAGGGAGGGAACAACAACTTTGGTTTTCTTACATGACTTGTCCTTGATAATGAGTTCTCCTCAAAAGAAGGAGGACTCTGCTCCTCAGCTAAGGAAAATATTAAGGTGGTTTTCTTATGATGACTGAATAGCTCCGTATTTTCTGTTAGTTCAGCCTCTGAAAAGAAATAAAGCAGCAGCTGCTGTTGCTTTCCAGTGCAGGAATGTAAAAAGGAGTGGATTTAGACCCATGAGCTGTCACCCTCTGCTTTGGCTCTGGAAATGAGAGGGAGCCCTGGCACTGAGCAAGGGAACTTCTGGTCAAGGAACTGATGAGTGGAGTAAGGGAGGGAGAAAAAGGTGTAGAAGGATATGCTTGCAGAACAGATGAGAGACTGGAGGAGAATTAGAAATAAACTATAATGAAAGAAATAGTGAAAATAGAGAGGGACTATAAGCTTATGGAAAAACGCTATTAGATTCCTTTTGTTCTTGTACTTTTCCTTCAGAAAAGCGACTTAAACAAAAGAAACTGTAGGGGATAGACAAGAAGAAACAAAAGGAGGAAAGGCATCTTAGATTAAATGTAGAATAAAATAATAATGTAGAAAGTGTGAAAACAGGTGATCCTAGGAAATATTTCCTTTTTCAATTTCAAAAGGATATGCAAGGGATAAAATTTTAAATGGTTTGCAAAACCCAATAAAGAAAGCTTTGAGTATTCTGACTGTTTCTCTTTGTTTCCTTTTTCGACTATTTTTCCAACTTATACACTCTGCTTTTGTTTTTGGAGAAATATTTTATAAAATGCAGAAAGTATTAAAATGCAGCTGATTATCCAACTCTAGGCCCATCTTTGTGTTTAATATTTGAGATAGCAACATATTGATTTCCTTTTGTAAAGAAAATAGCCACTAGTTAAGGATTGTCCACTAGTATTGCAAATATATTTTAAGGCACTTGGTTCACTAAAGTTATGACACACTCTGTCATTCCAAGGTCACATCTCAGTTCATGTTGTGCCCTCAATAAGGGTGCATGTTTTGAACACACATTGTAAATCACCTGCTGCATCAGTGGTGAAAGTTGGCTTTGGATATCCATAGTCCCCATGGATGTAACGTAGGCAACCACCTACAGCTCTGGGAATTACCTGACACCTGGGTATAGCAAGTTCCTGCCACATGTTCAGTTGCTAGTCTGGTACTGTTCTCCTTATAACTTGTAGTATTAAATTATTTCATTCTTCTCTTCCAAAAACAGGGTTTAGAAGCTAATAAGTTATGATGATAAGTTAATGATGCAAAGTTGCCTGCTGTAGCAAGAATCTACCTAAAATAAAAAAATGTGGGTATGTGTAAAAATGAAATGCAACCCAGTTCCTTTTTTAAATGAAGATGTGAATGAGCTTGACTTTGCTTTATATACTTAATTTTAAATGTGTGGTTTTGTTTGTTTTGTAACTTACTATGAGCCACTGATATTTGCAGCTGTGAATTTTTCAGTTTTTCATGCAAACTTCTCCTAACTATCTGAGATCAGTAAGAAGATACTAGAGTCTGTATCTAAAATCACCATTGACTATAAAGAGACTTAAAAATGTAGGAAACCAGATCAATCATTTAGGTAATTTTTTTTTTCTAGAATGCTATTTATCAAAATGTTGCTCAGTAAAGATCACTTCAATGACTATGGAGACCTGAATCCCCCTGGCTCAAGCTCTAATAAGTACTCATACTCCCCAGCCAGTTAAAAGCTAAGAATTTGTTGCAGGGAGAAGAGGGAAATAAAAAAAAATGCTAGTAAATAACATTGCAAACGGCTTTGCACGATCACACTTCAATGGCTTTGAGTTGGTAAACAGCACAATGATATCAAATTGAACTACTTAATCATTAAATAAAGAGTTGTGACCTATACAAGGTAATTCTAATTAAAATCCAGTGTCTGTGAACTGCAATTTATTGCATCCATTGCAAGCTCTTTGCTTTCAAAACTAATTAGAGTGATACAAAGAGAACATATTTTAATATTGGGGCCCTCATTGCCATACATTTGTGGTACCTAATGCCTGTTTCATCCTCATGCCTTCTCTAATTTACCCTCAAAAATTATGTTTGCAGCAAAATTACTTTACCCTCCCTTACCTACTGCACACCTTAGCTGTGGTCTTCTCAGAATTTTCTCTTCAAGTATGTTTGGTTTCTTCAGGGTTTTCTGGGGGGATTTTTTTTTTTATTCTCTTATTTGTTTGGTTTTGTTTTGGTTTTTTGGTTGTGCCTCAGTTTGGTTTTTGGGTTTTCTTTTTTTTTTTTTTTTTGGTAATGTGAATATATTAATAAAATATTTCTTGGCTTACCATAAACCATTTGAGGTGACATAGTCTTGTCAATGAAGTACTAGCAGCTGTTCTTGTTCATCATGTGTCTGCTTTGGAGTTCGAAATCTGGATAAAAAAAGACCTTTTATCATCAAGTAACGTTATAGATTATTTCAGTAATGGTGTGTTTTCAGAAATATTGATATACCAATGTGTGGCAAACCTTTAACAATGGATACGAGAGTATCTAAATGCTTAAGGGAAAGCTTCACCAGTAAAATAAAAAATACTAGGTGTGGTGTTGTGTGCACAGCCAGTGAATGCAGTTTGCAAATTTATGTGCAAGGCTTAATGACAAAACAGCATATTTTGGGATTTAGTTTAGAGAAAGGAGAAGAACATTCCCTGAAAAGAAATCTGATATCTGTTGTTTGTTTTGATTTTCTGAAGCCAAAAACATTGTGAATGTGATAATCCACTGTTAGTATTTGCTTCATTAAAGTAAATTTGAGAAGTTTTTAACTAATTATTGCCTTCTTTAATTTTTCTTTTTGTTTGGCACGTGCACAGGATTTTCCTTTAAGCTTCCTTTTATATACTTTCCTCACAGCCACCACCAGAGGCAGACTTTCCTGGAGACTTGCAGTTCATTTTTGTATTCTCTTAATCCTTGAGGATGCCAGCAATGAGTCTTGCATTAAGTGTAGATTGTGTATATGCTATGACAGTCATTTAAATAAGTCAGTATTTCTTCCCAAAGATGAGATGTTTGAGCCCAGGTTTATTTCTAAGTGTGATTGAAGGCAGGCTTTTGGCAAGTGCTTCAGAAAAGCAGGAAATCACTGGAGCAGGTCATGCTTGTTTTTATGTAATGGCTCCCAGCCCAAAGGCCCAAGAAAGACACTTTGATATCTGTTGGAACCCAGAAGCCTGGGAAGATGGGCATTCTAGGGCAGCAGCTTCCTCTTCCTTCTTGTTCCTTCTTCTTCTTGACTTTAAGTAGTAGTTTTTGGTTGAAGAGAAAGTTCTGCACTGCAGGTCACAAGTGTTTAGTCATTAGGTCAGAAGTATAAGTAATATAAATGCTAGCTTTTAATTAAATAGTTAGGCCTTAGAAGACCTTGTAACAAGCAAGATACAGCTCCAGTTTGTCATTTTTAGCTTGTTAGCTAAAAGTACTGTAGAACTCATTGTACTATAATTGAAAATTAATAAACAGCCAAGTCCAAACGTGAAAATCCATCTCTTGTCCTTCAGTCTTGACTCTGAATAAAGGCAGAAAAAGGAAGCAGCCGGCCACTAATGGGTATGTAGCTCCACACTTGCAGGTGCAGGCAGTGTCTGCTTGCAGTTGTACCTGGAGATAAATGAAACCACTGCAGAGACAGGGTTTGGTTCCAAGCACTGCCAACTCTGCCATGTCAGAGGTGCTTCACCTTGTGTGCTTTGGGAGCAAATTAATGTTCCATTTCTCTTTCTTTTCAACAGCTGGTTTAAAAATCTGTTTTCATATTTCCGTTTCTTTGTTCTGGTTCCTTAAAAAACAATTTATATTTTCTGAAAATCCTGCTCTATTGGGTTTTCCTGACAGCAAAAGTGTGCTAATGGCAAGAAGCAAAATTTGGCTTAGAACTGAATTTCCAGCGCTTATTTCTTAAGGTTTTCTGTAAGAGTCTTAAAAGTATGAAGTTATAAGATAATATCAAATTATTTTTTTGGTGCAGCTGTTTCTATTAACACAATTCCATTTTCTGACTTTCCCTCTCCCATTTTTAATATATTAGCTCAAAATCATATTTGTTTCTGTCAGACAAGACTGGGATATAATCATGATTTCAAGTATAGTCCTGTTTTGCATGCTAGTTTTTCTTTTTTTTTTTTTCTTTTTTTTTAATAAAGTGAACAGTGTCGTGTACTTGAGAGAGATTAAAATGAAAGATTTGCTGCTTTTTGGAATTTTATTGTCATAGAACAAGAATTCCTGCCTACTTAATCATGGAGAGATGCTGTTTATTCAGATTTGGATGTAAGTCCATGTGAAATTCTCATATTAATGAAAGCAAAGTTGTTTGTGTTCCAGCACAAAGTAATTTCTGATCCAAATGAAATGATCTTCAAAAAGCAGAACTCAGTTTCAAGTTCTGAAACTTGGAAGCAGCAGAGCAGAGTGCAGAAGTGTGAATTTTTTTATTCCTATTGATTTAGCGTTTGGGATTGGTTTTCTTCAAATTTATGATTTGTGCTATTCTTCAGAAGTATTGATAACTTCTGAAAACTGTTATATTTCTGAGTCAGTTTGATATTTTTGAGAATCCTGATATAACACTGGCAGGGTCTCCTGGTTATTTGATTGAATTTTGCTGTTGGAAGTAAACCATGCCTTGTTATCCATTTTATAAACCAATGATTATGTAGACATCTTTCATTTTAGAGCCAAGCCTTGGTTAACTTCAATTACTAATCATTCCTCCTGTAAAGTGGCCTCACTCCCTTTCATTTTTCCTCTCCTCTGCTTCCAGGACAAGAAAAAAGTGGTTAGCAGATCTAATCCTTACTTTTATTTGTGATGAATTGTCATCCTGAGTGGATGGGAGCTTTGTGTTTTTCTGAACTAGTCTAGAATGTCAAATGTAGTCACTGATAGAGAGCTGTGCAGGAAATGAGGATAAAAGGAGAGGATTATGATAAGATTGTACAAAGCCATCTAAATCTATTCCAAGCCTCAATGAATAAAGCAAGTGTGAAAGATAACTCTGAGAACACTAAATATGCCGAATACTAGAAAATTTTGACAAACATTATTCAAATTTGTATTTCAAGTTCCCTGTTGAGGGAGAAATGACAGAGGATGCTGTCTTGTTGAGAAGGATGAGGAATACTGAAGCCTCATTCTTGTTTCTCTAAATTTTCCTGTACCTCTGAAAGGAGGAAGTATAAAATATCAGCAATCGAATGAATATTGAACGTTACCAGCAAGGTAGATTTGATGTTTTCCAGGAAGAGACATCTTGTTTGAGCGGAAAATATCCTGTCTCCATTTCTTGTCTGATGTGTCGGTTTCTTGCTGTCAAAAAGTGCTGTTGCACTGCTGGTATTGCAGCATCCATCTCTGTGCTGTCACACAGTGCTGCCTTTGGCTGTCAGGCCCGCACAGCCTCCATTCCAGACTTATCTGTCTGCAGCAGGATTAGACAGAAATATGGCTCCTTCACATGATGCTCCAGCCTTGGGCTGCACCAGCCTCAGGAAACTTGAGTGCATTAGCTTCAAAGAAACTGTCTGCAACCTCTTCTGACAGCACATTTTACTAAGTACCCTCCAATCTATTCCTCAAGCTGTTTTCTCTGTCTCTTTAATATTTACTCTTTCTATTGAATTAATACTTTGCCACTTGTCTCTGGCAGTTCTGTAATAGGAATTGTTAGACCATTCCTTTCTAAGTTTACCTTAGTTATGTGCTAATATATTTCCAGTGCAAAAGGGTCCTATACTTGGAGCAGAAGAAACACAAATGACAGGACAAGAGAGTGTTTGTTAAAGACTGTCCCCAGATTCCCACTGTATCCTGACAGGAACTGTTTTCTCCAAAACAGCTGATACCCTTTGTTTGGTGGAGAGGATAAGAAATATTGTGAAATATATCATCTGAGGAGCTCTTGTCATCAGCCTTTTTAGGCCTCACTTTTATTATTGCAATCTTATATTAAAAGAAACATAACTTCAAAATGTGGTTATATTCATGCCTCCGTGCACATGCACTCCATAGCCATGCTCGTGTTATGTATATATACACACACACTTGTAACTGCACATATATAACCTCCAATGAACATTTCATTTTTTACGAAATAGTGTCTCACTGAGCAGCTCTAGTTTGCCTGTAAAATATTAGGCTATAAATTGTATTTATTCTGTCTGGGTTAAGCTGTGTCATTCTGCAAATAGCCTGGTGCTACACATTATAGCATTTAGTGCCTCTGAAAGCTACTTGTTATCAGAGAATGCAGCTTATAAATTGTATATTCTTACTAATAACATAGTCTGCCTTGTATTTTATGCCACTTCAATTCATACATATCTCAACAATAGTATGTCCCACCCAGACCATGATAACTAAATACAGCTGCAAAACTTGAAGTTAATATGGCCAAAAACTTGGTGTTTAGGTACAGACAAGGTTTCTTTCTTTTCTGAAGCACAGGAGAAATGAGATCTGCACTCCTCTATGAGAGTGCTTCTGGTTTTACTGCTCTATGTAGGGCAGGCAGGGATACAGGAAATACAACTGTGAAAGCATCGTTAGACCATGATGCCTTGAAATTCCCAATTTTAGCTGCCTCTGTTTCGACAGTATGAAGTATTTGTACAAACATGAATGGCTGCAATGTGCTGCCCATTTCTGCTGTGAATGCTCTGACTGAGGAAAGCAAAGAAAAAAATATCTTTCCAAAGGAAATAAATTCAAATTTTAAACTAGCCAAGAACCAAACGTAAGCCTCTCTACAAAACAGTATTTGGCTCCTCTGAAATGTTTCCTGCTATGCATAAGATTTCAGTTCACAATAGACATGAAGTTACAAGAAAACATGCGTTTTCAAATGTGTCATTTAACCAATACTATAATTTTTATTTTAAAAACATATTTTATAGCAAAAAACCTTACAAATCCAAAAGATGAGTATTATAGAGCATGTACAGAGAGCACCTATTTTGGAAAACTTTAATTCTTGGAGAGCAATACACAGCAAGTGTGACCAGGATAATTTGAGCTGAATTATTATTATGAGAAAAGTTTGTAGCATTTTTTGTTTTGTCTTGGGGGTTTTGTTTGGTTTTTTTTTGTTTGGTTTTTTTTTGTTTGTTTAGTTTGTTTTAGAGTTTTTTGTTGTTTGTTGGGTTTTGTTTGTTTGTTTTGTTTTTGAGAACACATTGGATTAACAGGGAGCAAGTTTTGTCAGGGATGCACCTGCAAATTTTTCCATTCAGAAAAAATTTCTGAGATAAGCTTTGCAATTCACCCCTGCCCATTCAGGTCGTGCTCAGGCTTTGCAGCTAATGTGCAGCAGCCCAGGACAGAATATGGCATTGTGAATAACTGCAAGGTTTAGATGGTTTCAGTCATGCTGGGCTTGGTTCGAGGGAGGAAGCTTTGTTGCTGTTCTGTTGTCAGTGCTAAATTGGAAGTCAAAAGGAGGATGTGCCTGCCAGATTTTAATGCAGAGAGAGTATAGAATTGCACAGGGGCTGATGGTGTTTGCTCAGTTAAAAGGTGTGGTGTTCAGAAAGGTATCAAAGGAACCAGACTGTGGGCTGGGGAGAAGCTAGAAACCTGCTCAGATGGGAGGAAAACAAGATGCACGTTGTGGGGAAGTGAAGGGGAGTAAGCCCAATTGAGCTTTTAGAACTCTAATTCAGAACCAGCACAGGCATTTCAGCAATGCTAGAAAAAGCTGTTTTGGCCTGAAGAAGTTTTATGGGGTGCAGATGTAATGTTGGAATAACTGTGTAGATGGAGGCTTTATCCCTGCAAAGGGAAGCTCAGCTGCTCTATGTCTACACTGCACTTTATATGAAAGTGGAGATGTCCTTGGGAGCTTCACTGTATGGGAACTGGATGCTTAATTACTTATTGTACAAATGTCACTAATGAGGGGTGTGGCTTTAACTCAAGGTTTTTCCTACATAGTAATTAAGCCATTTTCCTCCCCGTGTCTGTCCTTTATTCTTCATCTTCTGTGGATAATCCTGTTTTCTCCAGTGCTTGTCTGGAGCTATCTGTGAGCTGGATGGTTTGCCATTTCCAGGGTGTAGATTAGTCAGTCACTAGCTGCAAGCTGGAGATGAGCCTACCTGCTTTCCCATCTGTGGGAACACTAATTAGTTTTCTTTCTCTTTCAGGCACAATTTTTTTCCTGAAACTTTCAGGAACTTAATTATCTCTGAGAATTTTTCTGTCCCCTACCCTGTGTCAATTGGATAAAATTAAACAGCAGAATTTCTCAGTCATTAATGTAAAAACAGTGAAACAGGCAGTGCAGTCACCTAAGTGTCATTGCTCTAGGAGTCAAGATAAAAAAGATTATTTATATTATGGCAGCACTTCATTGATAGAGCTACACTAGTCCTAAGACATCCATTCCGGTCACAGGAATTTTTTCCTTCTGTCAAGTATGCATTTTCATAATACAATGGCACAAAGATCAGATTCTTCTCACAATCCACAGCAGTGACACAACTGCATACACTGGCAAGAAGATGGCTAGGATGGAGCAGAGATGCTGCTCAGGTGTTCATTTCCTCTGACTTCACTGGGTTATTTTTAAAATATCCTTTCACTTCAAGCTACATAGAGAAGATGAGTTTGAATGGCTTCCTCTTTTGCTTAACCTTCATAAAGGGACTAAGCAATGAGGTTTGCCTAAATGTCTGTTCTGTGCTGCTCTGAAAATGAGCTGTTACAATGTTAACCAGACCTTCATTTGTCCTTTTTCATATGTTAACATCCGTAATGTTCTGATTTTGTGACTACAATATAGTTCTCTAGGGAGTAATTTGCCCCAGTTAGACCATCTGAAAACAGTTACTTCATGTTCATTATCCTTCAGTAATTCAGCTATTCCTTCAGTAATTAATACTATTTTAATTAAAGTTTAGTATATCTCCCTGTATGTACTTAGGCATAACCTAAAGGTATCCCAAAATTTTTATGTTCCCTGGTTTTTATTACAACTTTCTCCACAGATGTCCCTGATTATTAAAATAGAGAAATAATGAAATGGAAGCTGCACAACTGAAGGGCTCATTATTGTTTATTGCACAGGGTAGAGCGTGTGCCTAGGACCACTCAGGTCACATATTGATTTCTCCAAGTAAATCTCTAAACTGCAGTTAATATCAAATTTTGTACTTCTGCTGGTATGGGGGGTTTTTTTGGTTGTTGGTGTTGGGGTTTTTGCTTTCTTATTTTTTTTTCCAACTCTGCCAGCACTTTCTATTATAAAAATATGTACAAACACCCAGGAAAACCTTAGAGCAAGGAGTGTGCAGTGCAATAAAAGAAATCTCTTTGTCAGCATGAAGCTGAAGCCAGTCTTTCAGGTTGCAGCTAAACAAGCACTTAAGTGTCTAAATATTTGAATTAAATGTATAGCTATGACTATTTCTGATTATAAAACTCACAGAAACATTCTGCTATATGAAATTCACTTAATTTGAAATATCTATAAACTGTCATCAGGGTAAAAGTTTTCTCCCCTAGACAAAGACACGTTTTCTCATATGAGGCATGTCTTCTTAATAGTAGTGCTGCTTCTGGTGAAAGAAAGATGCTGAGCATATTTTCTTTATTCTGGTAGGGAAACTGCACTTAATAGAAGAGAAGAAAGAAAACACTTGACAGCTATTAGAAAATCTTGTCTATTGCTTCTACTGTAGGACAGTATCAGAAAATACTTGGATTGTTGCTACATCATTAAGCTTCAGAAAGTAATTCTGCTCTACAAACCATTTCTGTGGTTTATATGTAAACAGCAAAGCTCTGCATCAGGGAAAAACTTTCATAAGATTTTTTTTGGTGGTTTTTGTGGGTTTTTTTAACTTTTATTCCACCCTAAAAATCTCTCAATATCAAGTTTGAATGTGAAATTCAAGATGGATTCTTCCTGGTACATATTTCATCAACAATGAACTTTCTGTAATCACAGTTTGGAAGTCAAAGCATGAAGATGCAGCAGTTTTAAATACAGTGTCATTGGGGAAGACAAAAGATAACTGGTGGTTGAAGGTTTGAACCAGCTGCTTTCTGGGGTCCAGGGAGCTATAGGGATTGCTGATGTTCCTGTACTTTGATGGTTTTGTCATTTAATTCCCTGTTCAAGACTGTAAATACTTGTGTCTGACAGAGATGCTATTCTCTGATTTCCTTAGCTCCTAAAGGAAAAATGATAATCCTGGGACATGTCCTTTGCCCTCTGCTTCCCTCTGGCTTGGCATCTGTGGCAAGATTTGTCACCTCTTCTAACCATATAAAACTCCAATTTTTGCTCATAAAACATAGACTCTGCAGAAGAAGAGCAGCTGAAGGCAGAGGGCTGGATGATTTCAGCACAGGAGGAGCTGAGGGGGTGGCTGAGCTGTCTGTCCTTGCCTCTAAAGCACCACATTATCGAGCTCCTTCTCTGGCAGCTGTTGCTTTGCCAAAAGCTCACCAGGCACAGCTTGTCTGGATGTGTCCTCTGCTCATCCCTTCCCCAAACCCAGGAGCACCTGCAGCATCCTTGGGCCGTTCCAGCTGCTGAGCAGGCTGGCTGAGGGCTGAGCTCTGCCCGGGCCATGCCAGGCTCTCAGGCAGGGCACCTGGGCCTTGCCAAGGATCCAGGCAGTTCTGAGCAAGGGTGTCTCTGCACTGCTGCTCCCTGAGCTGCAGCTCCAGCCTCTGGCCCATCTGCTGAATCAAGAATTAAAGGGTTAAGAGCTTAGCCAGGGGATAGAAGCAATACATATAATGATTAGGATAGAAGCAATGTAGAAAAGTTAATTATTAGCAGATGGAACTAGTTAGAGCTAAGATGATATATCACTTGCTTGGCTTTGTTGTGTCAGGATGGGAGGATGGGGTATTGTCAGAAAAAAACATAACTGCACCTGGGTCCTAAAATTAGCCAGAACAAAACTGGGGAGCTTGGGACTATGGCCAAGGGATCAGAGAGGCTGCCAAGAAGAAAAGGTGAAAAGTTTACCATGAGGAAGATGTCCCCGACTTCATCCTTAGAAGACCACTGACCTATTTCAAAGCCCACTGACCCATTTTGGGCAAGGACTACGGAAGCATAAAATGACTTTGAGCTCATTTTAAACAAAGTGGGGGTAGGCAGGGCTAGGTAATGCACATGTATAGGGGTATTGGGCAATTATATGAATATGTAAGATTTTTGTGAAAAAAGGAGAGCTGGAGCCCTGTGAATTTCGCACATGCCTGTGGGAGATTTCTCCTGGGTGTGCCTGGTGTTGTAATAAACCATACCACTTTCTAACTCTAAATAGTTGGAGAGTCTTTGTCTGTGTATCACTGCTCCCACCCAGAGCATCAGTCCCGCTCCTGGGCCCTTCCTTCTCTCTTCTGCCCAGCCATGCACTGCCACAAAGGGTGAGCGGGGGCTCCTTTGCAAGGAGAGCAAAGGATTATTGTCATTTGGAGGTTACACCTGAAGATCAGACTGTCATATTTGAACAGATAAAGATTGGTTTAGAACAGCAGAAGAGTCATGGGAATGTCCAGGAATGGGGGACAGTTAAGGGAGGATGTCCATGATAGGAAAAACTGTGGGAAAAGAAGGGTCCTCAGGAGGAAGAACCAGCTGGAAGGGGACACATCTGCCAGCAGGTACTCTGAAACTCTTCTGAGTTATGTCCCACCCAGAGTCCACAGACCTTTGTCTCATCTCCCATGTAGACCTTAGACATACAGGGCAGAAAGCTTTGATATGAATTTGCTGACCAGTGTTGTAGTATCCTACAATACACCATGCCCAAGTGGCAGTCACTGCTGGCAGTGTTAATCTCCAAGTGAAATAAAGAGTGATTTTACTCTGCTGGAAAGAAAGAAAAGTTTGTGTTACCCCAGCTATAGCAGTTTTAAGAATTACAGCCCAAAAATAAGTTTTCTTGTCTAAGCCTTCCTGAATAGTGCCAGCCAGTTGAGGATTAGGGGTGTCAAGATGTAAGGCTGTACTAGTGAGCTGTCTTGGTGAGAAACAAGTAGGAAGTGCAAGGCTGGCCATGTTTCCTGCCAGGATATCCAAGGTGCCTGCCTTGCCTGCATAGGATGCTTTGCAAGCATCAACAGATACAAATGCAGTTTGCAGCTTCTGACAGTCATGTCCTGCCTGGTTGCACTCTGTCTCCTGTGTTGGGCATAGGTCCCTGATAGTCTCTTTTGAATCCAGTTTTTCTCCTACTCCTGACATGGTTTGGTGCTACAGTTTCTGCATTATTTCTCCATACTCCATCACTTGTACAGAAAAGTTATGTTGCATTTCTTCTTTTTCCTCCTCAGCCAAGAGAAGAAACATGAGTGCTAAAGGGGAAATCTGCAGTGGGAGATGACCTAGAGACTCATTGTTTTTATAACAGCAGCACAGATCTTATTTGTTACATGCTACTGAAGTATGTGAACTGTAGGGGAAGAACAGGCAGTGTCCCACTTACAGCTACTGTGAGCACTGCAAGCTCATATTCCTGTAGGAGCAGTGAAAACAGCAAGACAACCTTAAGAGATCTCTTTCAGAATTTCCATCTTTCCAAAGTTCAGAGTTGCCTTTTAGCCCACTCTGTTTATTGCTTAAAATGCCTTGACTCATATTTGTGAGGGATGCTTTGTGCTTGGTGTGACCAACCTAACAGCCCTATAGCTGATTTTGCACTGCTGCCAGTGCAGGGAGGAAAAGATTCCCTCCTGATCTTGTCAGAAATCCGATTTTGAAACCTCTTCCTTTTTCTTATCAGAAATAAGGTGGAGTCACCATCCGTGGAGGTATTTAAGAAAAGACTGGGCATGGCACTTTGTGCTATGGTCTAGGTGACATTGTGGTGTCTGGTCAAACTTTGTACTTGGTGATCTCAGAGGCCTTTTCCAACCTTATAGATTCTGTGATATCACATCCCAAGTGTTATCAGGGTGACCCATCTTTTAAAAATCAGTTACAGTTGTTGAAACCCCCTGAAGATTCTCCCTAGATGAGGTAAGTCCTGCAGTTCCATCAATTTGCCTCTTTGTACACATTTCAGATTTCATTTTTAGCAGATTGTGCTGAATTGTTTCCTCATTTTGTGAGAGAACTGCTTCTCTCCGAGTGCTTGAGCAGTGACTGTTTGGCTCTTTCTGAGGTCAGTGCAACACTGGAGCTCTGGTTCGTGCAGTGCAAAGCAGTCTGCACATAACCAAGGAGGAAGGAATGGGGGCAGTGATACTGATTTGATGCATTTCTTGTTGACACTAATTCCCTGCATACTCTTTGAAATAATTTCTCTTCTATAAAAGCAACACTGCTGTTTTCATTGGCAAACTTCCTGATGTGTCTTGCTCTGAGGGAACTTTTAGTAGCTATACATTATGTACACATGTACATGTCTGTGCATAGAAATACAGTTACTGGATTAATGACATGAGCTATTACAACTTTCTTTTTAAGTGCTCACAAACAAGACTATGAAAATATAAAAGCAGCTACAGTGAAGCTGTTGATTGACTAATATAGAATTACTCAATCTATGTCTAACCATCTTGATCCACACTAACAAGACCAAGATGAAAGGTTAGTTTCTGCTCTTCTTGTAAATAGCCCTGCAAATGCCTTTTTAAAATTCTGTCATGCTGAATTACATGGCTCTTATCATTTGCAGATCTTTTTTGAAAGCAGCCCCAGGTTACATGCATATTGGATTACCGTGCATCAAAGAGATTAAAATAGGTGTGCTATGAAGATAAGGACATTTTCGTATTCTACTTGCAAAAAAATTGTATTAAAAAGACCCTTTAGAGAAAAAAAAAAGGGCTCAGAGGAACCAAACTGAAAGTAGCAGCTCATAGAAAACTGCAGAATGGCTGACAGATTCCTGAAAATATTCACTGGTACTTTGTTTCTTGCTTTAATGTGTGTTTTATATTCTCTTGAAGAAGTATGAAGTTGAGCATTAACATGTGAGAAAAGAAACTGCTTACACATTATTGGCTCATTTTATAGTCTTTCAGAATTATAAAGAAAATCAGTTACTTTTGGATGGTAATTTTCGTAGGCACTGCTCACTGACAGAACCAACAAGAATTTACAGGTAACCAAATTTAATGTAGCAACGTGCGAAATTATCTAGGAATTTTAGAGGAAAATTTGATAATTTCTTTTTTCATCTTAAAGTATGGAAATTTGAAAGTTTCATTTGATCACATTATCTATTATCAATAAAAAGTCCACAACATGAAATGGTGAAGAAATATGTTTCTACTCATAAAAGCATTTCAAAGAGCAGCCTGTACACAGAAGGACCAAAACCAATTAGATCATTGAAAATGCAATTAAAATGTGAAAGAACAGTAAGTTCTAAAGGGGAATGTGTTTTGAAAATGTCATATACATGTGCCTGCCTCTTACTTGTGTTGATTGATGGACAATCCAAGCTCTGAGAAAGGCTCTTGCACTTGAAATAAATAATTGTGTTCTAGACAACTGACAGATATCTGGGGTTAATTTGTGGAGCCTTGGAGGTACAATGTTTGGTGGGAAGATCTGGGATATCGAGTAACTCAACTTGCAAGATAAACAAAAGCATGAAACTGTGTGAGCTGTATCCAGCATAACCCAAAAGAGGTTATCTGCAATTCATTATGTTCTCTAGACAATCCGAAAAAGGACTGGTTTTGGGGGGGTTCTGATTTATACAGTCTGATCTTACTGAGATTGAGTTATTTTTAAAACACATGAACCTCCAGATGATTTGAATATTTTTATTTAGAACATCGTGAGAATCAAATGTGTTAGTCTATTTTGCCATTGTCATAAGCTTCTAAAACAAAGCAGTATGAATAAAGCCAAGATGCTGAAAGGGAGGGGGATGGAGGTGGAGTTCATTTGGGGAGAACTGCATATGTTATTCACCATAGTTTGGGGGCGGGGGGAAGGGAATATTTAGTTTTAATATCAAAAGTGAAAGAGAGTGGGAAGCTGTGCACTCTGGTGGCCTGTCCAAGGGTACATCAGTGGGAAAGGAGGAATTGTCCCCATCCCTCCTGGTAAGGGTCACAGGGGAAGAAAGAAAAAAAGCCCAATTCCTCTTGGTGAAACACACATGGTGGAGAGAACAAAGTGTTCTCCACCTGTCTGTGCACCAGTGAGATTTGGGAATTTTACAGGACTCTGCCCTGTGTCCCTTGGCTTTATCATAGGGTGCTGGCTGCTCCTTTCCCCCACCTATAACAGTGTGCTTTGCTCTTGGATGCATCCGTGGTTTGTGCTGTGCTGCTTCTTGTAGGTGTTTCCGAGCACATCCTCAAGCTCATCTATGTAATTAAAATATTCAGATTGCATTTCAAGCACCTTATTGTGCTACCAGTGATTAATCACTAAGAATTCCCAGTACCAATCCATCAGTACTCTGAAATCAATGGATTTAGTGAAGATTAACATATTGACTAGTCAGCTTTTCTAATGTACCACATAATTTCAGAAATGGTCAGTGCCTCCCGCATGTCTGACCCTATGGTATAACTCAGCAAAGGCAAAACATAACATTTGACTTTTTCTTGAGCCTACCACGATCATCTCAGCCTGCAGCTGGCACCTCTGGGCCCATCTCTCAGGGGCTGTGCTCAGGCCAGCTGGCTCCCTGGAATGATTTCTGACACATTTACCCTTCCCCAGGGAAGTGGCCTATGGGTAAAATTGGTGCTGGACTTTGTGCTGTTCTGCTGCTTCGGATGGGGCCATTGTCAGAGGAACAGTTATGTATCAGCTAAATTCTACATTAATTACTTTGAACTTACAAACCAATAGTTAATACTACCCTTACACAGAAAATACTTCAATTTCTTTGCATGTAACAATTTCTTTCAACCTCATCACCTGCAGTATTCACAAGATAGTTATTTTAAAATTGTAATGTAGCAGATAACTTTAAAATAATGATCTTATGATAACTTTTGCCTCCTTGCTAGATTTGGTAAATTAACCTTTGCAACAACATTTTATATTAAATTTGACACAATTTTTGTAAAATAAAATCAAAATTAATTTGATCAGGCAAATGAAGCATTCTAAAATTCTCAAAAATAATAATCTTCACATTGATGTTTTGGGCAAGAAGAAATCTCAGCCAGTGTAGTTGATTCTTCATGCAAGGAAATCCATGAAAATGTGAATGTACTGGTCCTGAGCTATTGTTAGATTTCATATGAATACAATACAGTATTTTACACATGTAAATGAATGTCGTTAATATCTTCCATTAAGAGCAGACTAACTATAAAAAGAAAAGCAGGTGTTGTGGCTGTGTTTAATGCCTAAAAAGTTGCAGGTTTGGCAGTAAAAGGGAGGACCTTTGGCTCAATAGTGAGGGTAAAGCTCTGCTTTGATAAATAAGCATACTGAAATTCACATTGCTTAAAGCATCTGTGGTTCAGCAGCATTTTTTCAGAGCAGTATAGCAAGGGATTAAAATAAAAGAAAGGTATTTTTATTGTATGATAATATCTCTTTAGGCATTAATGCTTATTCCATTCAGGAAAAGTATTGAAGCTGATTTTTCATCTTCATTTTTCTCAGATGACTTTTGTCTTTATGTGCCTGAATTGCATATTCTTCTAAATAAATTCTGAATGCCTGGTTAGCAGGAAAATAAGGCAAACCTGAGCATTTTATAAACTTATATTAAGGACAAATTACTTGGATTTTTTTTGAATGCAATTTGTAGTAGATTTTAGTAAAACAAATCGCACCGTGGAAGTGTGAAAACTTGGATTAAGAATTAATCTTTTGGAGTTCAGAGGCATTAAGTTATAACTTATTACTGAAGAAACTGGCTCAATCTAATCTTCAGAATGGTGATGGTTTTCTACTTAACCAAGAAAAAATCTCAGTAGATAATTAATTAATGGTGGATTTTGAGTTTCTCTGATTGGAAGACTGGAGTTAAAAGGTATTTTGGAAAAAAAAAACCAGCAGAACAAAATGTAGGTTTTTCTCATTTAGCTTTGTTTGTCATAAAATGGATTTTCAAAAAGCAGACAGCAACAATAGAAATGGAATGTCTAAATAGTACAAGTAGGTGCAAGAGTTTTGATTAACAAGCAAATCATCAGCTTTCTTTTAAATTTAAATAAATGTTACAATTATTGAACTAGAAATCCAATTTTTTTTTAATTTAAAGCTGGAATTCTGACAATGAACACAAACTTTAAACTGACATCTTATCTGTGATATGGTTTAGTAGCAGGAGACATTAAGGATTTCAGTATAGCATTCAATAATGAGTAATAACTAGGTTCTTCAATGTGCTAAAAAACATTCCATGTTGGCTGCAAAACAAAGATATTGTGTTAGAAAATATGTTTGGTTTCTCAGACCTTAAGATTTCTTGACCAACCTTGAAATGCCAGCAAAGTTTTATGTCATAAAATGATAGTGAACTCACTGACTTCACTTGAAAGGTAGTAAATTTTAAGCTGCAGAACTGCTGAAATATTGACATTCAAGCAAACTTGATCTGATGTCTACTGAGGACAACAAGTGTGCCTGTCATGGCTTCAGTGGGCATCAGATCAGCCACACTTTTCAAATTTCCCTTATTATTTAATTAGTGTAGTATTATGAAACCTTTCTATTGGTTAAATTCTTAATTGAGATTAAATATGGGCCAGGAGCTTTCTTTCTTTGTTTTTTTACTGTTTTTTGAGGGCAGTTTGCAGATTGTTGGGATTTGTTTTTTATTTGCATGTTTGGTTTAGTTTTTTAAGGAACAAAATGGTACAGAGGTATTAGAAGGAGTTTTACAATACAGTGAACAGCATCTACCACAGTGTTAGCTGGAATAATATGGGCAACAGGAGTAGAAAAGCAGACAGGCAAAAGTAGCACCTGCAGAGGAAAAAGGCTTGACAAGAGGCAAATTGTTGATGTCACTGGGAAATAAGAGAAAATAAATAAGAGCAGGCAGAGAGAGTCAAAAAACGTCAAATCACCCTGATGTCACCAGGAAAAGACTTTTTTTTTCTGTGACAACATATCACTTAGTGATGTCTTTCAGGTGTCCTGGGCTTTGACTATATCATGAACACAGCATAGAAGAAAATTGCTTCAACCTCTGACAATAAATTATCCAAAAGAAAAACCATTGGCCCAAGATGTTTTTAAAAAGCACTCCAGGAAAATGGAGGGGATGAATGTAAGGATTAAAACCTGGAAGACTGAGTCAGCCCACTGATATTCTTGGGAGCCATACTCAGGTGATGACATTGCCTCCATGCTGTGTTATGAACAAACACACACTCACTGTGTGCTGTTCATGGAACAGCAGCACAGGGAAGCTGGGGACTCATATTTTCATATTTTTAAACTTTGTCTAAACACCAGACCACCGATGTGGAGGTTGTCTTTCTCCTAGTGATTATTTTTACTCTCTCTTTTCACTTCCAAGTTAAACATTGCAACTGATATCTGATGCACTGGAGTAATGAAATAAAACAATGGAGCTAAAGCATAGACTTGATTTGCAGAGTTGCTGAGGTTTCACTCAGACCTGATGAACTGAGGAAGACAGAAATGAGACACTGGGTCACACGGTCCAGACTGATTTCATACCTTTGAGCAGTTTTTCAGAATCCTAACATTGGCTAGAAAAGCTACACAAATATTGTTCTGACAAATAATGCTTGGTACAGGACATTATACTGTATTGCAGAATGCCAGTATCTTTCTGTTCAGCCTCAATCCAGTTCTAAGCAAAATGCTGCCAATACCTGTGACAGCCTATTCCTACGTGGAAACAACTACTGCTTTTATTCTCATAGGTGCTTTTAAGTTCTGATGTGCTTTGGGTGATTACAAACCTTTTTTATGGCTTAGATTGGGTCTGTGGTGAAAAATTCATTCATTTTCTTATTAGATCAAGTATTCATTGAATACTCCAAGCAATACTTAGTTTCCTCCCTCCCACATGCTCCTGAAGGGTGTTGGGGTGGGAATGTCTGCCACAGAGGACTGGACATGACTTTGCCTCCAGCAGTTGAATCAGGAGTAGAATGTGATATTTTAAACATTGTAGATATCCCTATGATATTTTAAACATTCTAGAGGTGCCAGGAGTTGCAATTGGACGTTGCAATTGCATACAGCTCAAACTAAATAAATAAGCATTCAGGACTTTTTTTCACAGCTTTTGAAAGAAAACAATTGTGTGCAAATGAAATCTATTGACAACATGATTTGTTAGGCCTGAAAAACAACAAATGAGCTATAATACGCAAAGTGCAAACCTATGCACTTAAGTAAAAACAAAAATTTCAGCAATAAGCCAGGAATTCTTCAGCTGAGAAGGCCAGAGGAACAGAAGGGCCTTGGAGCATTAATTAATTGGAGATTGGCTAGGGGCCAGCTGTAAGTTACAACTGTGAAAAACACAGATGTACCAGCTGAAATTCTTTCAGCTGAGGTAAAGCCAAATCTTCTCTAGAATATCAGACACTCAAATAGTTAAGCACGTTTGAAAGTTATGGAACAGGTGCAACAAAGTTTTGAGACTGATGTAAATGAGAATCTGGAGAGTCCCAGCTGGACTGCAGAAAGGAAAGGAGGAGAAAAAATATCTTTGGATTACAAATCTGCTTGTGAGGGTTTTCTCAACAACAGCACAGTGCTTTCACAGAATGAACTGGGTTGAAAAAGACCTTTTGAGATCATCAAGTCCAACCTATGACCTAACACTTCCTCATGAACTAAACCATGGCACCCAGTGCCACATCCATGGACAGTGACTCCATCACAATGCAGGATTCTATTGCCCAAGGACTCTTTCAGTGAAGAAGTGTTTTTCTAATGTCTTCCTTAGCAACAGGAATGGTTTTGTTGGGATTATAGCGTGGAAATTGCTTCCAGCTTCTTCTGCTGTTTGAGCTAGGGTAGAGGGACTGTACCTTTTCCCATCATGTGAATTCCATCAGCCAAGAGAGAAAAGTTCTGCCTCCGTGTTAATATCTGTGAAATATCTGCCTTGTAATAGATATTTAAGATCTTTGTGGGGATATTAAAATAAGGACTAAGCATAGATCAGTGATCAAACCAGAAGAATAAAATGGCAGAGAATAACTTGAGAAAACAAACAAAAAAATAACTTAAACCAAAAAACACCCAAAGCCCAAAACAGTGTTAGTGCACTGATCAGTGTACATTTACACGTATAGAATTATTTTAAGTTATGTGCATGCTCACATGTTAAATGCTGTCTGAAAATCTGAATTTCCTGAGCCTCTAATCTAATACACATATGAGGGATGGCATGATATGTTATAGTAGGAGTTTCCACTGAACAGTATTCAAGTCTTTTGAGTCATGTAGACATAAAGTACTGGAATTTAAAAGTTTGTATCATATGTGCAAACAACATTTGATTTTTTCTGTAATATTAAAAAAAAATAATCTTTTTCATAAGCAGCGCATGAAATGCCCTGTGACAGGCACACTTCAGTTTTATAACAATGTTCCTGTAAGCTTTATGCAAAGTGGTAATTTCAAGCAGCTCCAAGTCCCAGATTAAGTGATGTCTGGTAATTAACTGCCTTCTTTGTTGGTCTATCTTTGGATATATTTTTCAGAACGAGTCAAAAGGTTGGAAATGTTCTCTTCCATGGTTGTGTTTAGTAAGGTATCTAAACTGTTGATGTTAGTGCTTCAGTAGAGCAAAATAGATAATTGATTTGCTGAGCTATAAAAATGCATGGATTATACACTACAGTAGTGATAAAGATTTGCAAAGTATAGATAAAAAAAAAAATCTGTTGCCTTCAGAATCAAATACAGGCTATAATGCATAGAAACAGTCTTCAGTGGAGCCAAGAATATCAAATATGTTGAAAGTCAAATTTCTATAAAGTACTTGGGACAGGGACCTTCCCCCCCCCCCCCCCCCATCCTGTCCTTCCATTCTTTGAACAACCAAGTTCTGAAATTTAATTTTTACACCAGTGGAAATGTATTATAGATGTCAAACTGTGTAGGACATTTAATCAGATGACTTTTGCAATCCTATTACAAGTTGTCCTATGCCAGATGCTGCATTTCCTCTTTGAGTGAGAAGTAGAAAATGTCCATGTTGGATGACAGACACGATAAGAGTTTCAGAGGTCAGAAGTCCCAACAGTCCTATAGCAGTGTCTGTGACATTCAAGTGCCTTGCACTTCAACACTCAACTTCATTACAGAAAAAAGTGATATCACCAGGAATTTTTTGGGGGGGCGATGGGGGATATATCTACATGAGAAGATGGTGATAGTAGCAAATTATGAAGAATCTCCATCTGAAAAACTCTAAGCAGGTATCATTAGCCTTTGTTGCTAACCTACTCTTGGGCCTTTTCAGGAGAGGAAAATTAGAATTATACATTCCCATTTTCAGGGGAGAATAATGTTTTTCATTAGTTTGGAAGCCTTATTTTAATGCAGTTGTGGAAGCACCCCACGCTAGAGACAGGTAGTTGTATTTCTCCCACCTCCCCAAGAGTGAGGTCAGCTGGGGGGATTCAATTCAAGCATTGTCCCCTCCCCAAATCTGTACAGTGATTGCTGATAGCAATAGGAGTTTGATGTTGATTATAAGCATTTCTGTTTTGTTTCATTCTGGGATACTTAAGAGGCTTGCTCTATGTATTTGTCTCTCCAGAAGTTTCATTATTAGAGGATGTTGTTGGTCCATTTTACTGTGTACATTAAATTCCAGAACATTGGGAAAAGTAGATTTTAAGGATGGAGGTGTTGCAAATGCTTTCACCAGGGTGCCCTCAGCTATTTCATCAAACCTGACTAAACACTTGGATGGTGTCCCCTCCTCAACTAATTGCTTGCACTCTGAATAAGACCTGAAAGTATTGGTATGCAGAAGGATATGATGGTAATCCAGTGGCACTTCCTAATCCTTTATTTTGAGATGGGGTGTGTGTGTGTTTGCACTTGTTCAAAGGTTTTGAATTTTTCATTTATTTTTGAAATGTGTAGTAAAATTACCAGCAGGTAACTTATGTCGTGACTCACTGGTTCTCTTATAAAATCTTTTATTTTCTAAGTCAACATTTTCTGGCATATGAGAAGAGCCCATGTCTCTCTATTGTAAGGATTATCTTGCATTTCACATAAGGAAGGTGCTGTGCCTAGGTAGTTGCTGTGAAATAAATTTCTCACGTCGAGTTGTTCTCTACAAGTGTCCTTCCACAGGGAAGCCCAAAAATAGATGTTCTTTGTTTTTCTTTTAAATAAATTTTACCTGCCTGTCCATCAAGTATCTGATTTTATCAATTTCTTTGTTTTGTATAGTGAAAAACAGTGACTTTTATCTATAAAACCCCATGCTCTAGGGATTCAGGATGTTTTGATGTCTCTCATTCTCTGTCTCCCTGTTTTCTAAAAGAGCTTTTGTTTTATTTATGTGTATGCACTTGGAGGCATTTTTGAAGTAGCATATCATAGATAAAATCATAAACATTTTATAGATTGATATATTAAAACACAGTAAGTGTGTGCAAATCTAAACTTGTTGCTTATTTTCATAATCAGTCTTGATTTCTCCATTGACCCTCATTTTCTCTCAGTAATGTGTCAAGAAGGGACAGCAATTTTTCAAACCATATGATTACTGGCATGAATTACTGTCAGAATTACTAGCTATAAAAGAAATATTTATGTAACTGATTATAAAATGCTCAGTAGTGCTGAGTATTGCCATGTTGTCTTGTATGCATAGTTTTCTTTATTACCACAATATTTTGCCATTATTAGCATTCTTTATACGCTCTCTATCCTCATGCTATTTATAGTTAAATTAGAATATTTTCATGAAGTCTAAATTATTCTGAGATTATAGTCTCTGTCAATGAAGACTTTTTATTTCTTCTTTTGTCTTTTCCTTGATTTTTTTGAACAGTACAATTGAAATTACCCTCTCTAATTTTGGCACAATAAATCATGAGAGTTCAAATTACCTAAGGTCAAAAACCTTTTTCCAGGAGGACTTGCATACTAAATGTATCAAGAAACACATTGTAACTCTTAGAAGGCAAAATGATGAATAAGTTATCAAAGGAAGTTTTAACAGAAGTGGAAGTAATATATATCCCAGAGGAAGCTATTATGAGCCCATTAATATCACAAGCCAAAGTTTTACTTACTGAATATAATCTAAATTGTATTGAACTCCCCAACCATCAAGGGAAATACTGTTTCTGTGGTCTTGTGGTTGATTCATTCCTTTGATTTCTTCAAATATCTTTCTTCCTCCCCTCTTTGTTTACATGAACAGTTCAAATTCAATTAAATAAACCACTGTGATTTGGAAAGCCATTGTTCAGAACAGGGTGATGTTCCTTGATGCTTGTGAATAATAGAGAAAATTTCCTTGATTATCTAAACGTGATACCTCCAAACCTTAAGGTACTGAGAATTGAGCCATACAGTGCTCTGTGTGAGTGTTCTTTTAGACCCTCTGAGCACAACATCTCTTGGATACACCTGCATAAAAGGCTGGGAGCAGCATGGCCAGCACAATGCTGAAGAAACTGCTGCTCAGCTTCGCCGCAGTTGGTATTCCCAAGCTGAAGGTGCTAGGGCAATCTGGGAAAAATGCCCAAAATGAGGTGCTGTGGGTGCCAAAGTGTTTTGTCAGGAAGAAGAGGAAGCCTGGGTGGTGTGTGCAGGTGTGGCTGTGTGTGTGTGTGCAGGTGTAGCTGTGTGTGTGTGCAGGTGTAGCTGTGTGTGTGTGCAGGTGTGACTGTGTGTGTGCAGGTGTGACTGTGTGTGTGTGCAGGTGTGGCTGTGTGTGTGCAGGTGTGGCTGTGTGTGTGTGCAGGTGTGACTGTGTGTGTGCAGGTGTGACTGTGTGTGTGTGCAGGTGTGACTGTGTGTGTGCAGGTGTGGCTGTGTGTGTGTGCAGGTGTGACTGTGTGTGTGTGCAGGTGTGACTGTGTGTGTGCAGGTGTGGCTGTGTGTGTGCAGGTGTGGCTGTGTGTGTGCAGGTGTGACTGTGTGTGTGTGCAGGTGTGACTGTGTGTGTGCAGGTGTGGCTGTGTGTGTGCAGGTGTGGCTGTGTGTGTGTGCAGGTGTAGCTGTGTGTGCAGGTGTAGCTGTGTGTGTGCAGGTGTGGCTGTGTGTGTGTGCAGGTGTAGCTCTGTGTGCAGGTGTGGCTCTGTGTGCAGGTGTGGCTTGGGCTGGCTCAGCAGACCGTGCTGCCTGGAGCAGGGGTGGCCATGACCAGGGGCTGTGGTCCAGAGCCCTGTGTCACTCTGCACAGGCTCCCAGCTCAAGGACCTGCACATGCAGCATCTCCAGAGCCTCTGCCGGGGCAAGGGTGGTCTTGCCGTGCTTTGCAAGGCGGGGCTGCCTGGTTGAGCGTGGCTGATGGTGGCCGTGCTGGGTGGCACAGCTTGCCCCAGCCCTCATCCCACGTGTGCTGCCCCATCCATCACCCCTGGACAATAATGCAGCCTCACCACTGGCCCTGTGCTGGCACTCCGGCTGTCATTCCCACAGCATCTCCTGGCTGATGGTGGCTGTGCTCTGATGCACTGCCCTGGCAGCTAGAGGATGCCACAGCTGAGTATGACTCTTGCTGCTCTTCCCTCTCCCCTTCCCCTGCCTTCCCAATGCACACAGCTGTTCTCTCAGGATCTGCCTCATGTGAACACAGCCCTGTACAGGGGGTTTTATGGCACCCAGCCTTTCCTTCTCATCCTTTTTGGTAGAGAGGTTAGCTCATCCTCAAGTCTTAAATGCATTCCCAGAATAGATATCGTGCTGCAGATAACTACTAGCAGCATGGATTTAACCTCGAAATAGCTAACTGTCTGTTCTCACAAAACCACAAAAAGCCATGCTGTTTAAGGACAAGATTTCTTTCTGTTTGGGAGAGTGAGACCTAGTTCTGCTATATTTAAGGAAAATGTCTAGGTGAAAGAAAAGGAAGTTTGTCTTTGGACTGAAGTGTCTCCAGAAGGCAGTAGAACAGGGGCAGGACTGCATGCCTGCACTTCCCCCTGCCAGGGGCTTAAAAGTTCTGGCACTTTGCACAAATTTGCTTCTAAAGCAGGTTTCCAGTCGTCTTCTCCTACAGGATTTTTTTTGTAAAAGAAGAGAATGTTAGGTAACTTGAGAATGTTAAAATTCCTCATGGCACGTGAATGTATTCCTTCCATTATTTCTTTTTTATATATTGCTTGTTTGTGTGCACTTTATACTGCTGAAGGTGTCCAGTCCCTGCCTGCTCCTTGCTGGGAGCTGAGTCAGAGGATGGGCTCACTGAGGGAATGTCACAGAGTTCAGCAGTCCCCATTTGATCAGTACCAAATATCCTTCACTCACAGCTTGTCTTTTATAAAAAAGGATGAGCATGGACTAAATATAAAGCAAAGAAATTTGAACCTTTATGCTTTGCTTAGGCCAAATCCCAGCACCCGGGAGGTATCTTGGGGCAGTAGGTAATGATCACTAAATTGTGTTATTGCTTAGCAGGGAAGCAAATTTATGCCATTTCTCCTCAGTGAGTGATGGTTTGAAGTTACTTGCTTTTTTCAGAGCCAAATATAGGCCATATATTTTATGTTACTAGTTTTTTAACGCACTCTATCTGAAATATTTATTAGTGTCTAAATTGCATTTTGGTTGGCCATTCCTGCTCAGCCAATTAAAACATTATCCTAAGATACATAAGAAAAAAATCAATTAAATAGGATGAACTCTGAGATAATCCCACCCCTACAATGGAAACAACAAAGCTGAGCACTGAGACAGTTTTGTAACAATTTTTTAACTCAGTCAGACAAAAGCTTTTGAAGGATTCTACTTTTTTATTTATTCGTTCTGCTGTGGCTTTTTAGAGCACTGCATTCAACAATCGATTGTACAGCACATACCAAATAGCCAAGCATCCCTAGCAGGTACTTATTATGTATGCCCTTCACATTTTCTGGCAGCTTCAGTTCTATGACTCATTTTATCATGAGCTTCCACTTTGATGGCCTTTAAACTACCTATCCATGGCTGATAAAACGACTGCAAAGTTTGAAATCCTTTCCTGGAACGACTTAATTCTATAACCCAATTAAATCAGATGGTGTGAGCTGTTTCTCGAGCATTTTTGCTTGTGTTGCTTATTGCTCTGCCATCAGCTTTTAAAATCCTAGAGTTTGAGGATTGCTAAAGTTTCTCTTTCCTTGTTATTATGGAGTGCAGCTGAAGCCACTTTGTCATGAAAGTGACTTTGATAAGCACAGAATGGTTAAAAGATTTAAAATAGAGTTTTTAATTTGTTCAATGAAAAACATTGAATGTACTTTGGAATATGCATCAGATTCTTATGAGCATGACTAGATTAGATTAACATACCCTGCTGGGTCAGATATGGGCTCTGAAATGCCTGTTTATACTTGCTGTTGCTTTTCCAGAGAGAATCCTGTGCATTAATTTTTGCTAGCTCTGTGTCTGTGTGGAATAAGAGCTTACAGTGTGACATTATTCTGTGTTGTTCTAGTAGAAGATGGCATACCTCTCTCTAGTTGACATTAAAATGGTCATGCTAAGCAGAGTGGCCATGTCCCTGTGCTCCAGGGCCATCCTGATTCCATTCCTCCTTTGATTGCTGTGTAGGAATCTGCTCCCACCCAGCCAGATGTGCCCAGGTGTGACAGCCCTGCATTCCAGTTGCAGACCTCCAGCTACGTGACCCCAGGGAGGCAGGAGGAGATGGAGTTATTTAGTCGTGAGTGATACTTTGGCAAAAGTGAAAGCAGGTTATCTTTTGCCATCCCCTTCACAGCAGGGAGCAGCATCTGTGCCTCCCTCTGTTCTGCTGCCTCCATCTCCTGTCTGTCCTGGGTACCTCCAAGCTGACTGGATGTTCTAAAGGGTTTCTGAGTTACAGAGTTGATTTATTCGGTATTTGATCTAGACATTAGGAGAAACAACTTTGACATAATTTTGAGAATTGTTCTTATTATGTTTTGATAACCTCAAGCAATGCATTCTTTCAGTACTAAGAGAAGATGCAAATGTATTTGATGGTTCTGAGAAGACATCAATCAAAGATTGGCATTAACTCCTTTTTTCCCCTCCAAGAAGTGGGTAGTGACATCAGGTTGAATTATACCAGCTGAAAAAAGGGGCTAGTGTCAGAGCCAAAGTATCATTATTAATAATCCCAGGCTCTCATACATTTAATTGGAGCACAGCTTTTTCTTGTTCAGTCGTTAGTGCTAGGGAAAATAATTATTTTTGGAATACTTGTCTTCCTTGATTGTGTTTGAGTATCATCTCAGATTATAAATCTTTAAACTCTTCAGGAGTTACAATGTATTTCTCTGTTCAACCATCAGGAGCTGTGGAGTTTTTAATTGACAATATTGGACAGAATCACAGTGCTGAAGAGAGATTTGAGGGATGTCACCCTTCACTAGTATTTTCTATTAGTTCAGTTTCTAATGTGTAACACTTATTTGAAGAGTTACTAATGAAATACTAGTGTGGAGGCCGGATTGTCACCTTATTCTCCTGCTGAGTTCGTGACATTCAGAGGAATCAGGGTGTGTTAGTATTTCTATGCTTCCAGACTTGAATTTTTATTAGAAAAACCATTTAGAAGTCAACCCACTTTATGTAACAAACAAAACTTTTCTGAAATAAAAATTGCCTTATGCTAAAAGCTTTTTTTTTTTCTTTTTGGTAAAATGAAGTTAAAATTATTTATGATCAGGACTCTTTATAAAAAGTGTTTTAAGAACATGAACAGAACATTTGGAATAAGAGAGGATGCACCTGTAGTTTTAAATGTAAAGTATATTTTATAATTAAAACCAGAGAAGCCTGGAGGATGTAAAATACTGGTTATTTAAAAATGATTACATAATCATATTTTGAAACCTTTGTATGCTTAGGATTTTCAAATAGAAAGAGTTTGTGGAGTTTTTCATTAACAAGCAAGGAATTTGTGCATATTCTGCCAGTTAGCATTAATCAGGGACACCCAAATAATTCTCTTATTGTATTGAGGGAATCTCATGGAGTATAAACCACCAATGACATTTTTATACAAGTGGAAATGCAAAAATATCTTTTTACAGGCTGGAAGATTTAAAGTGAGAATGCTGCATTAGGTGTTTATGGTGTATAGGCAATAATGCAATTTAGGGTACAGTTGTGTCATGATCTGAAAAGCTGGTGATATATGGCAATTCCTTTTTCTGTTATTCCAATTGCAAATAAATATAATATTATAAATGCAAGAATTAAACACTAGTCATTTATGAAATTATCTAGTTGCAAATTAATTTGTTTTGTATTTAATACATTTTAAGGACAAGTAGATAAATTCTCTGAGTAAATGAAGCAAGACTATTTTATTGTCTCCTAAAGGCTGATATGAGGCACTGGAAATAGTGAAGTCTTCTCTTTGGTCATGCTTTGTGCAAATAAATGTATAAAATATCATCTCCTAAATATGTATGAGTAACATAGTGCATTGCTTGATAGGATAATGAACATAAAGATGTCAAAGAACAGCTCAGTCTAACAGAGAAAAATAACTAAAAATTACAAGAAAGTGTTAGTGCCAGAAATGCAACTTGGGCCTTCTATGGGTTTTTAAAGAGGAGTTTTTAATGTTCCACTGAACACTTGTGCAAAGAGGCAGCAATTATGGCACAAGCAAGCCTGGCAAGTGGCTTATCTAAACCCAGCTCCTGAGTGCTTCCCTGCCAGGCTCTTGGGGCACAGCTCCCTCCCGACTGAGCTCTGCCGTGCTCAGCACCCTCCTGCCTTCCACTCCCACCTTCAGCACACAGACAACTCATGTTTGTGCCACAGCAAATCTGGAGGCTTGGACTAATTCAGGGTCCACTTTTTTGGGCAGGTCTGGGCCCAGGATGGGGACATGAACACACCCCATGTGGTGCAGTCCTGTGCAGAGGGACCCGGGAAGCATTTTTACCTCAGGGTTCCCAGGTATTTCAGTTTTGTAGCCTTTTTATCCTGTTGTATAGAAAGCTCTTCATAAGGAAATAATGATGTTATTTTATAAGTATTAAGACAGCTAATCTGTTAGATGTTTGGTTGTAGTGAAATTACTATTCATCTAAAATTAATATATCTTTTCTTCTTGCTTTAATTAAAAGCTTTATATACAGGACTGCTAGTTACCCTACAATTAAATTCCTTTCAGTTTGATCTGTCTCATTTGGGGACTTCTTATCCAAACTCCAGATTTCTGTATGCCTTCAGAATACATTTAATACTAAATATAGAACAAGGTCATGATCAGACTTGGCTAGTCTTTAACATTTTCAAAAAGATTTTTCAGAAGGCTGGAATTGTTAGATGTAGCTTGATAATTCTGCTTTTTCTCTGAGATGAATAAAGCTGGCTCTTAAAAAGTATGACACAATCTAATCTTTTGATGTCCCTTAACTCCAAAGAAAATGAAATCTTTCCGGAGGGAGGTCCAAAGAAACTCCAGAAAGAATTTGGAAGACCTTTGAAAATGATAACCAGCTGGTCGTGAAGCAGCAGGCTGCTACTACATGAAAGTGCTGCTAAGCTAATAATAACCTGGAAATAATGGCTAGTGAGCTTATGCTTTCAGAATATCTGGCTGAGTACATCCCCTTCATCTGATATCCAAGTATTTCAGCTCAGAGACCACCTGTGCAAATCATCTAGAATGGGAGGTATAGACTCACCATGTAGTGTGCTCCTCACACGAAATAACCCCAGCTGACACATCTCTGGGTCAATGGCTTTTGACATACACTATGTGTTATTCTTGTTTAAAAAGAACTCTGTGCATACACACAGAAAGTTATTTCTCTCTTTTCTCTAAAAGCTGGAAAGATGCTTAGCTTATAAAATAACATTTTGACTGAGTATGCTTAAAAATTTTTATGTTTTATTTAAATGTCTGCTCTAGTGGTACTTTGGCTCAGACAGGACACACGTGTGGGAAGATGTATTTAAGACCTCGAAGCTTACATCAGTGTGAATAATTCAATGTTTATTGCATTACCTCTATAGAAATA
The DNA here is from genome assembly GCF_052056855.1 of Sturnus vulgaris. Lineage (NCBI taxonomy): Eukaryota > Metazoa > Chordata > Aves > Passeriformes > Sturnidae > Sturnus > Sturnus vulgaris. The sequence continues at coordinate 20,300,915 of NC_142251.1, read as the reverse complement.
GATTAGTGCTAAATGTTACCTGGCTCTTCCAACCTCAGAGACAGGTTGTGTGTGCACTATGTAACATTTATACTATGGAGGGGCAAAGATCTGCCTTGAATTAGGTCAGAAAGCTGTGTGGTACAGACCTTGTTAGGTCTTACCTATCCAATATGGAATACTGATAAATATTCTAGAAAGAGGGAGCTGCTTCCATTTTTAATTAGTGTTTTTTACTATAAGATAGGCTTGTCTTCTTTGCACAGTTCTCAGCTGTATCACACAGCCCAACACACTTGTAAGATGTGTGTTTGTTAGTTTGCCCCACTGATGACCTAATAAATACAAAGGAAAACCCAGAGTAATTAATACAACTGGATCTGACTTTACTGTACATCTTTACAATGAATGCATTGTGTCATTTAATTTTTCTGGTTGGACTAAATCTCCCTTTCTGTTCTGAAATTCATGTGAGAGCCTGGCCTGTCACTGTTGGAAGGTGTGTTTTGTGTTTGTCAGGTAGGGGAAGGCTGATCTGGAAAGCTCAGGACTCATTTTTCCTTGATGACCAGCCAGTCAGTGCTATAAAAGTATTTTGGACTGGATATATCACCTCTAACATGTATTTTGGGCTGTCTTCTGAAGAGGAATCCCCAATTTGAAGCCAGAAATATTGGGTGATGTGTCAGAAATTAGCCTCTCACCAGATCCTAAGCAAGGTCTCACCCCCAGAAAGCAGGAGGGGATGAGAGAACAATAAATTATCATTTACAACATGAGCTGTGTTATATGGGTGCTTTGAATGACAGACAGTGTCCTTGTAAAGGGGCCAGAAGGCTTGGCTTCAGCATCTCAGCTCTTTCACCATATAAACGGTGCCACAAAAGCTGCTGGGCTGAGTGCTTGAAAACTAAACAGGTATTGTGGTAAATTTAAGTTGTAAGGGGAAAAGGTTTCCTGATGTGACTACTCAGCACTGAGAAAATGTGAGCAGACTGGCATGCATTGTAAAATGCTTTGAAAAAAGCAACTGAATAATAAATGGCTAAGGAACTAAAGAGACATAGGAGAAAGGGGAAAAAAATAAAATAAGCAACTGAATAATAAGTGAGAAATAGAAGAGACCTAAAGGGAAAGAAAAGTGAACAAAAGCAAGGATAAATGCGTTTGTGAGCCAGAGTGCAGAAAGTAGAGTGAGAACTGATTTCTCACAGAGTTAGAGTCCATCAGAGCCATAATTTCAAACCAAGGTACCCAGAATTTGACATCTAAACCTAAATGTCAACACTAAAATCAGTGATCTGATTTCAAAAGCAATACAGGCCTCGCTGGTATGAATTGATACAGCACTGAGGTCAGGGGAGACTTTATTTCTCCTTACTACTACCTGCAAGAAGATTGTAGCAAGGTGGATGTTGGGCTCTTCTGCGAGGGAGGAGGAGACAGGACAAGAGGACATGGCCTCAAGCTGTGCCAGGGGAGGCTCGGGTTGGACATCAGGAAGAATTTCTTCACTGAAGTTGGTTCCTCATTGCAATGGACTGCTCAGGGACGTGGTGGAGTCACCATCCCTGGGCCAGCTGACAAAGGGGCGTTCCCTCAAAGGTTGGACTTCATCTTGGAGGTCTTTTCCAGCCTTGATTATTCTATGATTTTGGTAAACAAACAGATCTGTATGTTTGAAAGGAAATGAAAATATGTAAAGCAAATTAACCACTCAAATGAAAGTTAACAGTTTGGAACAGGAACACAAGGACTGCTTTGTTAAATTTAAATGGCCTCCTACTTCCAAAGGCTTTATCCTTTCTTTTGAAAAGCAAAATTAATCAGACTTCCTTTTATAATATGATATCTGTAAATACAAGGTAGATTTTTTTTAGGCATATTGAATGCCTCTGAAATCCATCACTATTGAATTAGAAGAGCTAAAAGTAATCAGTATAAAGATAATCTTGCTTTCAGAACAACAAAAGGAAATGTTTCCACATATGCATATTGTCAGTCTTACTGGGGGAGTTCAAACATGGTGGTAAATGTGTTTAGTCACTGTGCAAATACTCTGGCAGGAGGAAGACAGAATTGTTTTAAGAAATATTTGTTTATTTCTTCAATAAATATGAGACAAAATAATAATTGAGGTTTCACTAAATTGAGCTCAGGTTTACCACATGTATTTTCTATATTTACAAATTTGCAAGCAGAAATATAAGATGGATGTGGCAGAAAGCCAGACAGGAATGAAGCTGCAAAAACTTGAGAAAAGTATTAGCATTAGGCAGCTTTAATTATAGCACTATTTGCTTTGTTCCACTAGGATCCTTAATCAAAACAAAACACTTTTTTTCCCTTGATCCTTCATCGTTATTGCATGCACATATATATGTGCAACTGTTAATTAGTGTAAAAGCTCAGAGCTTGTTTCCTCCCAGTCTAATCTTTGGTTGAGATTAATGAAGAATATAAAATAATGTGCCTGTTAAAGTAGGAAACATCTTTATATTTAAAGCAAAATCAAAGTTGCATGTATGTGCTTTACAGCACATCTTCAACGTCTTCTCTTTGAGAAGCAATCTCTCTGTAGCCAGGTTTTATACCAGCTTGGAATGTCTCAATGCAACAAAAGCTTGAAAGAAATGCTTCTGGACTTCAGTAAGGCTTTTGATATGCTATCACCTGGGAAATCATGCATGTGGAATAAAATGAAGACCAGGAGGAGAAAACTAATGTGAACAAAGAGCTGTTTGGAGAGGAGATGATAAGGTTTATGGAGGGGTGCTTTCCAAAGTGGATGAGTTCCCCAAAGATCTCTATTGGAGTGGTCTAAAGATGTAATAAAATAATATGGTGAGGAAACTGCCTGGGGGGGAAAAGCAAGCTGGAAGGCTTTATTAAGATAATAGACATGAAATAACACTGGTTGTTAATGCACATCCAAGGTTTAATCACAAGCTCTTCAACTATGCAACAAAGAGCTCTACAGACTGGAGGTTCCCATGGTTTGATGATGAGTAGTTTATCTGAATGAATATTTATGCATCCCAGATAATTTGGAAGCATGAGCATGCCAAGGGCTGAATGAACACACTGTGGCCTTACTATGTGTCTGACAATCTGGTCTGAGTAGGTGTGCACAGAACTAAACTATCCGTGTCCAAAGCACCATTAATTCTTACCTGAAGTGCTGTATTTGGTTCTTGAACACTGAGTTCAGAGTGGAGTGTATCTAGGAGTGGTTGCAGGAATGCTGGCAGCAGCTGCCAAGGAGTGGGGGCTCCATGGGGAGCTGATGGCCATGGAGCACAGCAGTGTCCTGGGAGCACAGCAGTGCCCTGTCTCAGCAGTGCCACACACACACGGCCAGTGCTTTAACTTAAATTGTAGGGCAAAGTCAAGATGTTGCTGACTAGCAGCATAACTAACTGGATTTGTTTCAAAACTTAGCTTCTGATAGATCCTTGCTCTGAGGTTCAGTGTTCTGCTCTGCAGGTGACTCCAGTGTTTCTCCACTCTCTGATTTGCTCTAGAATGGGCTCTGCTGCCCCAAAACCCAGCCCGTTCCCGGTGCTGCATGGAATGGTTTTTGCCACTCTGGTGTCTGTACAGAGGGATCAGCAAGTGAAAGTGTCCTGTCAGACACATCTGTGCTCTGCTGTGCCTGACATATATTCAGCTCAATGCTCTACCTAAAGAGGGTTAAATAAAAATAACTATTTGATACTGTGTTTATATTAATGAATGGCTTTGGTGTTGCAATAAGCAGAGACTCCTTGGGCAGCACATCTTTGTTTCAGATGATTTTTGCTGTAGTTTTGGTTAGCATTGCTTATCTGCTGGTGCAGTGCTCTTTCACCTTTCAAGATTGAATCTGTCATGCCTATTAACTGTCCCTTGATACAGTTTTGTGTGTCATAAAGAACCTCGAAACTGAATTTAATGTACTTGAGGATAATCTTGATTCTTTCAACCCCCTTGTGTGCAATTTAAGGAAACAATAGTATCTGTTAAAAATTTAGAGGAGAAAAGCAGTGGATTTACAATCCCTGGGAGGAGGTTGTAAACTCTTACTGGGGTGCTTATAAAAGGACATTATCACATTTGAAAAGCAGAGGCAGTAGAAAACAACTGTCAGAGCTGTAACCTTCAGGCTGCATTTTCTCCTTGAGGAAACCAGTTTTGTATAACCTCTATTTTTTATGCAAGAAACTTCTTTTTCTTTCTAGTTTGACTTTTTAAAATTACCATTTCAGATGTGGTGGTGGTGCAGTAGAGCAAACACTAATAGCTTTGCAAATGGTAATCCTAACCCTGCACTGATTGGCACCCAGTGATATCGAGTTTTTGATAGCTAGAGAGAGAGAACTAGAAATACTTTTAACAGCATGTGAATGCTTTATGGTTTTAGGCTAGGATAGTTGAATATGTGTGAGCCTCAGCTCGTTCTGCCATGGCTGGAAGGCAGCATAATTGTGTTGCATAGCCTTTCCTAAGATAAATTAATTGTCAATCTCCAGCAAGTTTTTGCTGGACTCGCTTCTGCATTGCAAAAAGGTAAATCATCATACTTCCCACTTGTTTTTTTTTTTTTTTTTTTTTTTTTGGTGACAGGAGAAGAAAAACTAAACAGGAATGAGACACGAAGACTGAGCCATCCAGTGATGTGGCTTGTTCAGGCTGTGGGTGCTGGTAATCAGGCCCAAATCAAGCACCAGAGAGGGGTGGCTGGTAGAAATATGCTGCCTATAATAAATAGAGAAAACTGCTACCAATACTGATGAAAAATAGATTCTTATGAAGGACAGAAATACCTCTCATCTCTGTACTTACCTGTTTCCAAATTTTAGTGGCCATTACCCTTTTGTTTGGGCCGCTTAACTACTCACTTTTAGGCATTAATGTCATTGCCATTATGAAGTATTTTATGCTTTGTTGCCAAAATATATTGGAAAGATAGCTGACAGTAAACAGAGGATAATAGTGAAGATAATCAGATGTAATTGAAATGCATCTCTGTTACAATATTAATAAAGAAAGTAGCTGTAGCTTCAAAACTGTTAGGAGCTTGTAGAGCTGTCTGTGAGTCCAATTTAGAAAACAAAAAGGATTCTGTAAAAAGTAAAATAAATTTTTAAAAATTGCTTAATTATGCTGTATAATAGTTGTAAATAACCTGAAATGTGTATAGAGTTACTAAGTGAAAATTAAGGAATACAAATATTTGCAAATAAAAGCTTTATCTACAATTATATTGTTTAATATAATAATATATTATTTCTCTATATTATAGAGAAACAGTAAAGGGTGTCTGCCCAGATACCTCATTATCTGTGTGATATGGCATCATTCAATTATTTGACTAAAACTGTCAATGTGACAACAGAAGGAGTCTCACTATATCCCTTGTATCATATTTAGGAAAAATCCCCAGAGTAAAAATTTCATGCGTGAGCCAGAAAAGGTTTGTACTCTCATCAGTAATTAAAATATCTCTTTAGGTTTCCTGGTCTTCTAATGGTCTAATATTGAAATTCCAGCTGTGTGAAAGGCTTGTATCACTTTGCAACTCTGACTTGAAAGAGATGAACATTTTTAATGTTCAAAAAATAATAGGCTTTCCCTGAAGAAGCCATTAAGTACCTTTCTTCTGTATGTTTTTTCCCCCTAGTGTTTCAGTTCTTTCTAATTCTCAATTCTGTAAAAGTTAATATTGTCTATTAGTTTAATTTATATCAGATAAAGGGTGACTTACATCAAGCAAAGCCACCCAAATGTAACTGAAGGTATTACTTCTTGAAAGTAGTTGAAGTTAACAACCCATCCTGTACTGAAATGAAATGTCTATAATTGACACTCACAAACATTATGTTAATCAGAAAATTCTCATTACAAATATAGTCTACTTAAAATCAAAGAAAATACAAACATTTAGATATCAGCAAATGTTTGTGATTGACTTTCTGATAAAGAAAATTTCCTGTGATAAATGTATGAATTAGCAATCTTGTTTCATGAGAATTGACCCCTCTTTTACTTTGAATCGTTTGCATAAGGATTTTTAAAAATTATTCATTGTATTCCTCCAACTTTTTTGCTGCTTGAGTAGGAGGGCAGAATCCCCTCCCTCCTGCTGCAGCCCAGGACATGGTTGGCTTGCTGGGCTGCAAGAGGAGATTTCTGGGTCTGGTTTAGCTCCCTGTGCTGCTGCTTCTCACTGTTGATCTTTGGTTTGGTGTAACTCCATGGCACAGGCTGGCCCTGAGTTTTCCTGGAACATTCATCCTCTACTTTCTTCATCTGTGGCATCTTTTGCAGCAAGGCCTCTGTAATATTGTTTGTAACATAATTTCTATCAACCCAGAGCTTTTCAAACTATAGGAATCTGCAGACTGAGACTTTTAGATTTTATGTTGATGAAATCTACTTAAAATAAAAATAGCTTCTGTAATCCTCATGTTCTTATCTGGTGGAAGCTGTATCTTACTTTCAGGGAAGATGCAGCCAATGTTCAGATCAGTTTCCCAGAACATATGAGATGCACATTAAGTTCCCTCTCTGGATTTGCATGAGTAATTCCAGATGCACTGCATTTATGCACTAGCTGTGTAAGACAATCTTCCAGAGAATACTGATTGGTACCCCCTAGAAATGCCTTAAGGAGTGAACTGGAATAATAAGGATAAAGGTGATTTCTAATAGGTATCACACCTATTAAATTGCAATTGACCACTAAAGAATTAGCATAGAGAAAAGCAGCAAATAAAATTATTGGGCAGTATCTATTTTTTTTTATAAACAGAAACATTGAAAAGTTTTTTTTCTGCGAGTTTGCTTTTATTTTTATGGCATAAAGAAGCTCTTCAGCAAGAAAAAATGTATTATTATGCATTCAAGTATCCCTTTTGACAGAAAAAGCTGAAGCCTGACATATATGTGCTCTTGAAACATGATCATGCACAGCAAGGCTCTGCTGGAATACCTGCAACACTTACAGTTGCTGCAAATAATTCCATTTTTCAGTATGATGAACCCTCTATTCTGATCCTCAGAATCCTCTATTCTGAGCATGTTTCATACATAAAGAAGAATCAGTTTGGTTGTAAAGATGTCTGAATCTCAACACAAATGCACTGTAAAAATGGTTACCCCAGGTAATGAGTCAATAACAGCCTGAGCCATTTTACATCTTTATTAATATATTTGCTATTTTTAGTATATAAAAAATTGCCTTTTGAGGGACTGATATTTTCAACAAGTTTGCAGTCTCTAACTGTTTATTTGAGATAGACTCAAAGTCATACACCAGACCTGCAGTGATGATCTGAATCTCAATCTTTCAAATGTCTTCAGATTAGCTATAAAATGAACTGAGTGAAAATCCTGGATCTGAGCTCATTATGGTTTTCAGATAGTTGAAACTGAAGAGGTTTTCATTGTGCCTTTAACTTAGGACTCCTGATCTTTTATTTCTGTAACGTTCTTTTAATTAAAAATCTGAATCATTCACCAAAGTGGTGAGTTATCCTTATACAAAAACGCTGCATGCATGACTTCCTGTAATAACTTTGATGTGGGAATATGTACCATGGTCTATTCCCTTAAACTGCACTATTTCCCACATTTATATGAGATGTGACTAAATAGCTATATTTGAGCAGTTGAAAATGCAAGCACAAGTAGATATTTCATAGTAGAAAAGAATCAAAATTTATTTTAATTCACAGGGTTTTCTTATAACAAGTGCTGAAATAATTGTAACCTACACTACTTTTGTTTGCATTCCATACACATGTGATAAGCATGGACAGTACAACTTTTTCAGGAGAAATGTGGCTTGACTGGAATAATGGCTACTTATTAACATTCTGGTGAAAGGATATGGTTGTCTTCAGATAGTTTCATGTTTTTACACCTGTTTAAAGGTAAAACCGTGAAGGACATTTAATAGGAGTGAGTAACACACTCATCAATGAGGTGACCCTTCTTTCTGTCTGAACACAGCTGCCATTGTAAGGCCTTTTTCTATCAAAAGTTATCTATATTGTAAAGAATAATGACTTTTTTTTTCTTTTAATGTCTGTATTATTTTCCATCTGTATAGACAGTGAAAAAATAGATCTAGAATTGAAATCAAACTACAATTCATTAAAAAATATATATTATATTCACAATCTCTACAAGTGTGGGGTTTTTTTATAACAAAATATAGGTTATTTCTTCCTTACCACTGGATTCCTTGATATAGTTCACATATATCTGACTATACCTTATGGCATGCCTTGACTCCCATGAGATATTATGGTTCAGACTGAACTTCAGTCATCTCAGATGTCAAGAGTCACTCTCTTTTCTATCTTCTTGTCTTTAATATCTTCCCTTGTGAAGTGTCAACCGTTCTGACTTATTTGATTTGTTATTCTAAATACTTTTTCTTCTTTTATTCCATTATTTTCATCACCACTGTATTATATCCCTCTAGGGAGCACCTGATGCTTTGGGCACAGTGCTTTGCATGTGAATGAGACTATTCTGTTCTGTATGAATTTTTGTCATGTGTCTATTACCTCAGGATCTGGGCACCTCCCAGTGGTACATTAAGTAACCAAATCTGTCACAGCTTATTTGCTTCCTTATACTCTCTTTAGACTTGCTGGGGAATATTTTCCTTTGCTATGGTTTTCTGTTGCTATTTTTGAAATATGAGATGTGTTTACTTGTGCTGCAGAGAGAGATGAAATAATTGTCTCTTGCACTTGGGGGAGAAGTGTTGAGTTCTTGGATCCCGGGGATATTCATCCCAAAGTAAATTCCCAAGTAAATAGGAGTCTCTGCCCAGCTTTCACAGGGGCAGAGATGTGACTTTTTTTTGGTAAAAGGGTAATAATTGCCACTAAACAAATATGGAAATACTAATAGAAATAATAGAGAAATAGCTCTCGGCTACTCAGAGAGTGCTTTTAACCATAAAATTCAAGTAAGATTTTACTGATGATCCCCAATAAAAATAAAAAAAAGACCAAACCACTAACTTGCCATGTAGCAGTGTGCCTGCTAAAAATGTTTCCTAGATGTTAAGTCTAATTTCTGTTATAGATAATATAGTCAACAATATTAGTCAGAAAAAGAGATGAGTTTTGTTTTTTAATACACATTTTTCTTTTCTTGAGTTCTCTAATAAATTTACTAGTGATTATCTTCTGTAAATGCAATTATATATGCAAGTGACAGCTTATTTGCTGGGTTATTTTCAGATGTACTGTATTGGCTTCAATATTGTCATGTATTTGTGTGCTGTGGTACCATCAAATGTGACATACTCAAAATGGGAAATGCCTATAACAAAAAACACAGAGGAATACTGATAACTATTTTTTTTCCTATGAACACGATGCATTATTTGTTTTACAGATTTTTGAGTTAAAATATTATGAGGGAACCAATCGATTCATAGCTCTCAGAGGATTGAGTCAGAGCTGGGTTTGCAATTGTTATCTGATAAGGACTGTTGATGCTATCATCTCTCTCCATCCCCTGAACAGTGAACACGAAGGCTCTTCCTGCTCAGCAAGGCTTATTACTGTTAGATTGCCTTCTAAACCAACCTAATGCAGGTCACAAAGTGTAGTAAATTGGCAGCTGCTCTAACTGATGAAAAAAATAATTGCAGTGTGAGGCAGGGGAAGTTCTAAACTAATTTTTTCTTAGCAGAAAATAGGTATTATCAAATGCAGAGAAAGCTATGTTAAAGTAACCTTGAATTTTTACCTTGAAGTCAAAAGCAGCTGGAATTTTCAGTCATGGTAATGGGTATATCTGAACAGTTGCATAATGAAGCTCCAACATCTAAAGAAGTTTCATGCACATCCCCCACCCAATTCAAAGGTATTATTTTTCCAGGAAGGAAGCCTATATAGCTGGGACTTTCATTCACACCCTTCAGAATGGTGTCCTTGGGACCTTTTCAATGCTTTGATGTAGGCCAGAATGGTAAAGCTGTGTTTTTGAAATTGGCACATAATGTTTAACTTTAGGAACTCAAAATCAGGTCATTGTAATGTCAGAAGAGCTAACATTGAGATCTCAGAATTAACTATGAGAATAGCCAGGAAATGAAAGAAACAGGTAATTTTGAGTATTTTTTCTCAAATTCTAGGATGTGAAGAAAATACACCAATTGCTAATAGGACAATATATGCAAGTTAGAGTACAAAATATGAAAAAAAGTGAATTATTTATTCATACTGCTTTAAGTCATGAAGATCAGAGGCTGATGGTGGGAAAGTAAATATGAATTGTATCAGAAGGGCTTAAACAGAATCACAGAATCACTTAGGTAGGAAAAGACTCCAAGATCAAGTGCAACATTTGACTGAGTCTTGCCAACTAAACCAAAGCATTAAGTGCCACATCCAGTTGTTTCTTTAATACCTCCAAGAGTGTTGACTCCACCACCTCCCTGGGCAGCCCCTTCCTTCGCCCTTTCAGACAAGAAATTCTTCCTGATGTCCAACCTGAACTTCCCCTGGCACAGCTTGAAACCAACCCTCTTATTCTATCTCTGTTTGCCTGGGAGAAAGGCCAACCCCTACCTGCCTACAACCTCCTTTTGGGTAGTTTTAGAGAGCAATAATGTCTTCCCTGAGTCTCCTTTTCTTCAGTCTAAACACCCCCAGCTCCCTCAGACTCTCCTGGCATGACTTACTCTCCAGTCCCTTCCCCAATTCCATTGTCCTCTGGACATGTTCTAGCAGCTCTAAGGAGCAAAATTCCTTGGTTTCTTTCATCTCAGTGATTTTCAGTGGCCCAATATGAATTGTAAATACGTAGAAGATTGCTAGGCAACAAAATCTCATTGCGTATTCTTCACCAATTCTAGCGATAATGCCTTTTAAAATGCCTGCAGATTGTTTTATCATAAACTTCAGTATAATTTCCTTTCTACAAGACAACATTTTGGTCTAGCAGAAGAAATTCTTTCAGAAACTGAGGTAAATATCTGATGCAGCTTAAGGATACACCCTGAAGCAGAACATAATATTTGCATAAGAAATGACTGACTTATCACATAAATTTTCCTGTGTAATTTGCTAGTTTGCCTCCAAGGGGCATGTAAACCTGAAAAAGAGAGAAGTCAAATGTAAAAGAGGTATTTCTGTTTTTAAGAAGCAGTCTTATCTGAGGGCTTAGTATGTTGTGTCCTGATAGGAAGAGGTTTGTCTCTCTGGGATACATAGAAAATTTTGTAGGCAACTTGTGCAACTTCTTAGTTGATGCATTGAAGATGTATTCCCTGTATGTTATGCTGCAGCAGGCTGATATCATTATATGTCCTCTTGCTTCTTAGAAACTGAATTTCAGCATCAAGGGTATTAAAGATGACAAAAGTCTTTCTATACAGTTGAATTGCCAGGAACTGGTAATGGTTTATCAGAAAATTTTATTCTGTTTTAATGTAGTGTAACAAAGACTTTTCTATTTTTAAAAAGATGAAAAACTTACAAGAGGTAAAAATGTGAAGTAACTACATATAGCCATCCATATTGTTCAAGGTGTATACAGCAAAAGATTGAAGGAAAATGGTGACAGCATGACATTGAGCATGCACATATAGGGATTACTTGGAGCTGAAAATGCAGCTCCAAATTAATAAAAGCAATGAAAATAAGTGTAAAAGGGATGGGCTGGTAGACCTTGATACAAAGCATCTCTGCTTTAAATATTTATTGTTTTAAACACTGCTGGTTGGTGACCAGGAAAATTGTAATCTTTGCTCTCAGTGTGCTGTATTAATCACATGTTTGAGAAGAACATTGCTGGATGCCATGGGTGAATTGGGAATGTGGTGCCTCTCCTGCTATTGATAAGTGAGGGGCTTTGTGTGTGCAAGCCAATGTCCCTCTGAAATCATTAAAAAAGGACTGTAAGTTCAGTGGCTAGCATATCAGATTCCTCCTCATTGACCATCAGAGGTGTTTTTATCATTGATTCTCATTTCCTTCTCTCAGTCAATAAACTACACACAGCACTATCTAAAACAGCCCTCTCTGATGAGGTCAAGTGTCTTCCATGTCATCAAGTTCATGATATGAAAGGGTCAGAAGTGCTCGCTGGAGAAAGGCAATGATCAGCTGGGATTAATTTAAGGAATCTTGAGGTTACAAAGCACAGTGAAGGGTTTCCTTAGGAATTAATTTTTAAACTGATATTTATTAAATTCAGTGAAGCAAAACCAGACTGCATCACTGATCCATTTCCCTGTGCAGTGTGCATATTTATTCCCATTAATTTAAACCACTGAAAACCAGAAAGAAGCTATTTCTGTAGGATTACCTGTAGTCATACACTGGAGAAAACTTATACAGCTGTCAGCATCTATTTTATGGCTATTTGTAAGATGCACACTGTGTTTTCTCCTTAGTTGGTGTTTGTGCAAACGCAGTGCATGGGCATGTAGACTCATCGTGTTCCCAGTAGAATCTTGGGTTTACCTCAACACCACAGAAGGGAAAATGTAGCTCTAAGTATCCTCAAAATAGTATTGTCTTTGTGACTTATCACAGTCTGGGCTTGTACATTTGTTGTGCTCTAACCACTCAGTAAAGAGTGGTTCTGTTGAATAACTGGAAAGAGAGTTTCAGGCCAGGCTTTTGAGAACCATGCCGTGATGGTCTCTGCTGGAAACCATATTTTGCATATCTTACAATAGCAGCATTTTCTGTCAGTGCCAGAACTGTTGTAGTCAGTCATCATTCATGGGAACATAATATCTTTGTAATGCCAAGTGCGAGAAGGACAATGACACCAGACTCTGCAATCATGAAACATGCACATCCTAAACACAAGGAAATATCTGTGCCTGCAGATGGCCAGCTCCAGTCCATTTGAAAGTGAGCACTTGACCATTTGTGAATCAGAATGTGTTTCACTAGACCATAACACTGTGAGATGGTACCATATAATGTTCTTTCTGTCATTAGGCTGGCCATGAAATCTCAGTGCTACCAACACATATTAAGAGGCAAATGACCCACCAAAGAACAGACTTCACCTTATTAAATTAATGATAAAATTGAGCAATACCATTAAAAAAAATAAGTATGAGCAAACCAGGTGAAGTTTGAGAAATAGTGCACTAATTTAGCTGTAATAACAATATAAGTCACAAATTTAGCTTTTGGAGATATGTGAGTGAAATTACAGTGCATTACTGCAGATGTCAGTTTACATGTCAGCCTTGTTCTTGTGATTAAAAGGAATGTCTGCAAAACCTGAAGCAGCAGTATTATTCATATGAACGTTCAGAAAACAGATTGAATGCAGCTGAAACCAACTCAGGCGGAAACAGAAGCTTTGTTGTTCCAGGCAGAATATACAAGCAGAGATTACAAAGTTTTAGCTGGAAAGATCACACTGGTGCCACTGAAATATATACTTTATAGTATCAAAGCTGAACTCACATCTGGCTGACATGCCAAAGGTTGCTTTGCTTTGCTTTGTTTCAAAAGCTTCTTTTATTTTCCTTTGCTGCATGAGGTGGTGGCATTGCTTATGTGGGAGATGGATCTAACAGCTCTGTGGAGTGCAGTGTTCTCATGCATTAGGACAATCCTCTGCTTGCCTGTTGTGAACAGTCTGACTGCTTTGCAATGTGCAGGAGATGTAAAGAAACCAGATCATGAGAAAAATCTCTGTTTCTGAAGGTCTGCCTGCACATTTCTCTCCCAGTGGTTTTTGTTCAGCAATTCAATCTGCACTGACAACT